>NC_050582.1:23160180-23495330 GCF_011100635.1 Trichosurus vulpecula
TGTATTTTGAAGTGGTATGTATAACAAAAGAGAGAGATGGTGTGGTTTAATGGATAGCAGGGAGGCCCTGGAGTCAGGAAGACTTGGGTGCAAGTTGTGCGTGTGACGCCTACTAGCTACGTGATGCTGGACAAGTTCCCTAATCCCTCAGTGCCCCAAGCCACTCTCTAAAACTATTACAGATTAAATGAACTCCTGTTCATCCTCAGTGTGTCTGAGCCCCGCAAAAACGTTAACATAGGTTTAGGAATGCCAATATATCTCATGCTGCTAAATCAATCATGGCCTAGTAACATAGCCAATGTGGTCTTTTCCCACCCTAGCAACTGGCCCCTCAATGGGGCTTTTGTACTCTCATTAAGAGTAGTTCCTGCCACTGCTGACTTGGATACCAAGTATACCTTACTTTTCTAGAAGCAGAGCTGAAATTCATATTGGGCAACTGAGGCTATGCCTGGTAGGGGTATGACACCTTTACTTGTCATGAAGTTTTCCTTTACCCCAAGCCCAAGGTCACACTCAATACAGGGTCAGGAATACAGGTCAGAGAATCAGTAGCTTAGCCTTGCCCTTACTTTCAGCCATTGTCACCCCATCCCCTTCCAGTAGTAAATTCAACTCTAATCCTCGTTTCTTCTTCTGCCTTCCCTTTGTCCTGTACCCTCTGAGAAGTCTCCTCTGCTGTGGTACAGTGAACAGATCTTTGGACTCTAAGTGTTAGAAGACCTGTGATGGCCTCTATGGCCTCTCATGGCCCTCCAGGCCACAGGCCCCTCTTCCTAAAGGATTTTGGTACCTGCCTTATGTCTCCTTTTCCATCCCCAGTCCTGTCCCCTCTGAGTTCCTAGGCATCCTTAACGCCCATGGTTTCTGTCTCCAGTCTGCCTCAGCCATGCACAAGAGCGGGCCAGGACTTCTTAACCTTTTTTGGGTCATGGACCTCTTTGGCAGACTGGGGAAATCGATGAACCCTTTCTCAGAATAATGCTTTTAAATGCATAAAATACATAGGATTACAAAGAAAATGAATTATATTGAAATATAGTTGTCAACATATTTTAAAAAAACTTGTTCATGGATCACAGGTTAACCTTAGGCCTATCCTTTTCACATCATATCTACTGAACACCTTCCATTCCAAGCTCATCTGAATTTGCCCCAGGTATTCAAATTCCTGCTTACAGCTCTGGCTGTCATAGCACCTGAGTTCCAGGCCCAGATCTAGCACTGATTCACTATATGGCCCTGGGCCAGCAACATAACTTCCCAGAGCCTCAGTTTATTCATGTAAAATTGGGCTACTACGCTTTGTGTTACCTCACAGGATGAAGAGCAAATACAAAAGTGGATATAAAGATTCTTTGAAAAGTATAAAAGATTATCCAGATATGTGAATATTTTTCTATTATTATTGAAAACAAAACCTGTGCTGTAGAACGTGGTTCCTCTATGTATCATGCCTACAAGTGAGCTCTCTGGTATGCCTGGATTTGGAGGGCACTGGTGACTAAGAACAGAGTCTTGGGCAATTGAGGCCTGGGATGACAGAAGTTAGGATAAGAAATTGGATTGTTGGGGAGAGACCAGATGGCACAGGATTCTAGGCCAAACTTCCACTAAGAAGGTCCATGAGCCCTTCTTACACTTAAATTTTAATGATACTGAGAAAAAGTAGAAACATTCAACAAGAAGTAGGACTTAGGAAGAGTCTGATATTAGGAATGACAAAGACTACCAAATCAGAGAATCCCAGAGCCGAAAAGGATTGAAGAGGTCCTCTCCACCAACTCATACCTGGAGAAGAAGGCCCTCTATAATGGACTCAGCAAGTGGTCATCTAGCTTTTCCTTGGACCCATTACCTCATGAAGCAACTCATTCTACCTTTCAGTAGCCCTTAATTTAGCAAGTTTTCCCCCTATTCAACCCCAAATCTAGCTCTTTGTAACTTCCACCCATAGCTCCTGAGTCATTTGATGGCTTTAAACATTGACAAATTCTGACTGTCGATTTGTAAAGCCTCAACTGAAGCTGATGCCTCTAAGTCAGACATCAGGGATGCTGCAAGACCTTGACAGAAGAGAAATCGGAGGACCTGGAAGGGGAAAGAGCTTGCCCGAAGCCACATGGGCAGCGCTGGAGTTTTCATTGAAATCCAGTGCTCTGTCTACTCCACTACCCCTTGTAAGCCCCATTAGCATGGCCTCGTTGAACCAGGTATGCTACAAGCTAGCCAAGTGGTGCAACGGAGACAATGTCTGACTTGGAGGCAACAGCATCAGAGTTGGAACCCAGCACCAGATACTTAACCTCTCTCAGCCTCAGTTTCCTCATCTGTATGACAAGGATAAGAATAGCATCTACCTCCCAAGATTGTTGTGTTATCTATGAAGAGCACATGTTGAAAACTATAAATGCTCACTATCAGCTACAAGGAAACGCTGGTAGGACATGCCAGCTGTTTGCCCCAGAACCCCAAAGTGTCTCCTCCCTACATATGCAGCTGAAAGCTAAAGAGCCTCTTCGAGTTCAGCCCCACCCCTCCCATCAGCCTGCTTCACCTAGCCCAAACCTAGCACCCAAGAGAGGCCTGTTCTCCCTCCTTTTGGTTTTTCCTTTTCTGCGGGGCCACACCAAGGGCAAGTGAACTAAATTTTGTCTCAGGGCACTGGAATTTAGAGGGTGTAAATTTTTCAATAATGGTTTTAAAAGCTTTCGCAGTCTGGACATTTGTTTCAACGAAATGTATGTGTTTATAGTGCTTCGCTCATTCCTCTGTTTTATCTCAAGAATAGAGCTTTGTTTAAAGACTTTTTCCGGATTCTATTTCCTGACTTTGTTTACTCCTTTTTCGCCTATTAAGCATCCTCCATCTCTGACACAGGCTGGCCCCTACCCTAACCATACAGTGACAAGAGACATTAATGTGCCAGCCATACCCTGGATCTATTGGCAGTAGCAGGGTACATGTGGCGAACTCCAGAAATCTTCCATGTTCATCTAAATACCCTCAGCTTCCCTCCTCAGTCTGGGCCTTTATGACACTCAAACAACCTATTAAGAAATTTAGTTAAGCTGGCTATTTGGTATCTGGTTGACACAAACCCCATTTGTAGATATTTTTACCGAATTCACTCAATCATTGGCCTATTGTTTTTTTTTTAATTAACAAAATAATCTTTCATTTACTTGCACATTCCAAGTCAAAAGGGAATGCTGTCAGTCAGCCAATGGTGCTTCCTGCCAAGGGCCGTTTCTTTTCTATCCTTGGGGACTAGACAGTGAGCCATCTGGTGCCCACTGAGGGCCCATGAGTCATGGTACCTGTGTGTGTAGGTCTTCAGCATGCCTCTGGTCAATGTTTCCTTTGCTTAATTGAATCTTAGAAATAAAAATGACATCTTGAAAAATAACACTGAATTCAGGCTGCTTCTTGCGAGAGAACAAGTCTACCTTCCTGGTAAATTCCTTGGCTTGCATTTCAGTGAAAGTATATCCCACCTCACCTTATGCGTTCAATTCTATGGGAATCACAGCTGTGCCCTTTTGGAGAGGTCACAAAAACACTTTCTTAAGTGAATATATTTGTTTTGTAAATATAAAGTTATGATTGGGTCACCAATTACCCAGAACTGGCAAGGAGGCAAAAAAGACAGAAGGGGTGGCCAGGGCAGGGGAGGTGATTTCTCCTCATCCTTCAAGGCCCAAGTCAGACATCACCTCCGCCAGGAAGTCTTCCCAGCCCCAAGAGATTTCTTTTGCTTCTGTGCACTCTCCTCTCGCATCCTCATGTCTCTCTCTTCATTGTACTTTGTATCACAGTTCTTTGTGTTAATGCCTACCTACCAAAGATTCTTAAGCCCTTCTGGTACAGGGACTCATTCATCTTTGTGTCTCCCCAGAATGCCATGCACATAGTAGGTACATAGTACAGGTAGGAATGAATGAATGAAGACAGATTGGCCCTGGCTACATGGAGGGCAGGGGAGGGGAGAGAGGCAGCGCCGAACCTCATTGAAAAGGAGAAGGTTCCTAGCGGATGGAGAACAGATGAAGGGGAGCTAGTGAGAAGGGTCCATTTCACTTTAGGGCAAGGAAAGGAGACAGAGGAGAGACAGATGGCTAGAATCCAGGTGGGAGGTTCAGGGTGGATTAACCAACTAGTTTGGAATTTGACAAGAGGGGTAATGGGAGGCCACTTGGCCTGAACCTCCAAGATGTGCCTGATACCTAGCAGAAAATGTTCTTTCCCTCACCTATCAAGAGCTAAAGAAAGATGCCAGACTCATATGTTAGGCTGGAAAAGGTGAGACTGGGTAGCTAAGCTGTATCTACAATTTATAAGAATCCTGTAGGAAGAGAAGGGGGCAGCTAGGTGGCTCAGTGGATAGAGTGCCAGGCCTGGAATCAGGAAGACCCAAATTCAGATCTGCCCCCAGACACTTCCTAGCTGTGTGACTCTGTGAAAATTACTTCACCCTGTTTGCCTCAGTTTCCTCAACTGTAAAATGAGCTGGAGAAGGAAATGGCAAACCACTCCAGCATCTTTGCCAAGAAAACCCCAAATGGGGTCATGAAGAGTCAGAGGCAACTGAAAAGACTTAACAACAACAACAACAACATCACAGGAAGATGAACTGGGCCTGGGTTGTAAGGTGTAACATTGCTGAGAGCCAGTGTGATGAAATCACAGATATGTTGAAGGTGGTTCAGTGGATAGACTTAAGTTAAGGAAGACTTAAATTCAAATTTGACCTCAAATACTAGCTGTATGACCCTGGGCAAGTCACTTAAACTGTTTGCCTCAGTTTCCTTAACTGTCAAATGGGGATAAGAATAGTACCTACCTCTCAGTGTTGTTTGAAGATAAAATGAGATATCTGTAAAGTACTTAGCAGTAAAGTACTAACAGTGGGTGCTATGTGAACACTAGCTTTTATTGTTATTCATTTGTACCCCCAATGTTTCACATTTTTGTGGTGACATAGATTGTACTGTAAAGAGCTGATTAAGTCTAATAGTTTTGCTACAGAGGAGGGACACTGCCTAGAGATGAGACCCTGAGCTGTTGCCCCAAGATCAGAGCCTAAGGGAAGAATTTCCTTTTCTCTTTTGGTGCTGGGGCAGTGTGGTGCAGTGGAAGGAGCACTAGGAGTCATCAGGCTCAGAATCTATTTTTGCTCTGTCTCTAGCTACCAGGCCACTTACTCTTTCTGTGTCTCAGTTTCTTCAGCTATAAAATGGGTGGTTTGGATAGAGCTCGATGACCTCTGAGCTCTCTTCTAGCTGGCTAGGAGTAGCAATGCAGAGGGGATATTTGAACTGGGCATTGAAAGATAGGGTAGGATTATGCTCTTCATCCATTCTTTGCACCCTCCTCTGCCAACTCTGTTCCTTTTCCTCCTTCTCCTTAATTCTCAGACTCAGCATCAGGAGGAACTTGGGGTGGCCACTCCATCTTGAGGGGGCTCTAAAGCATTTCCATTACCTTTGCCCTGAGTTAGACTTAGTGGAGTAGAGGGGGAAGAGGGAGGGAGGAAGGCTAAAATATATCAAAAGGAAACTTCCTTCCTCTCCCCAGCCATGTAAGTCAATCTATCTGCTAGGCGCTGTACCTTTGGGGTATAAAGACAAGAACAAAACAACACCTGCCCTCAAGGAGCTTACATTCCATCAGGAGAGACAACATGAAAATCTGGATGTGTCAGAGAAGCAAAACAGCCAGCAGAGAGTCTTTCTTTTGGCTTGGCCAGTGTCACTACAGACCTACCATTCCTCCACCTGTTAAACCAGATGTCTATTTCCTCTTATCCCTTGGATTTGAGGCCCTGAAGCCATAGACTTTGTGGAAATGGTAAATACAGACTTCGTAAGGCCTGAGAGTCACCTGGCCTTGATTCAGCCTTAGGCTGCTGCTCCTACCAGAAGTATGTTGACAATCGAATCATCCATCTCCTCTCTGCCAACATCTAATTCCACCCCCTCCACTCTACTCCCTACAAAAGGACATAAGGATGTGCCAGGTGTTCAAAGCTATCCACCCCAAAATGTCATATGTCACATCTCATTTGTATCTTTAAAGTAAAGGTCGATTTTAGTTTCTTTAGTTTGATAAACACAAATTTCCTTTATAGTTGAGTATTTGATAAATGTGTGGTTGTAAAAAATAAAATAAAATTCCCCAGGTATACGCCCTAATGAAATAAGATATGTATACCCATGCCTCTCCCCCTCTCTTGTATGTTTGGCTGAGAGCCCCAAGCCTGTTGGATGTTCCAGAGCTGGCTGTTGTCAGTCAACTCTCAGCATAGGTTTGAGCTCCAGCACAGGAAATGTTTAATTCAGCAAGTACTTACCAAATACCTACTACGTGCCAGGTCCTTGCCAGGTATTGGGGGCACAACGGTAAAATGACAAATAGTCCTTGCCCTCAAGGATTTCACTTCTTTTGTCGTAACTTATCCTACCAACACAAATCATGGACCCATTTTTGCTGGAAACACAGAGAGGCTTAATGGCTCGCTTATAGTTATACCACTAGCAGAGGCAGGATTTGAACTCAGGTCTTTGTGACCCCCAAATCCAACATTGTATACTATGCCAAGCTACCCCATTTTCTGTTTGTTTTGGGTCTGGGCCTATGATTTCACTGGAAATTCCCCTCTACCAAGGAAGACTGGCAACTCATGTGAAACTTGTTTAATTCAATACAATTTCCATTAAGTACTTTGGCACCGGGGATAGAAAGGCAAAAATGAAATGGTCCTGTCCTCGAGGAGCTTACAATCTACTCTCAAGTACAATGTATAACACCACCAATTGAGGGTTTCAGGAAAGACCTTATGTAGACTGGGACACTTGGACTGAGCCTTGAGAAGGCTTAGGGATTCCAGGAGGTAGAGGTAGAGGCAAGAAGAGACATTTTTCTAGGCATGGGAGACAGCCTGTATGAGGAAGGGAACTTGGATGACTGGAATAATGGTGGTATTCTCAACAGAAGTAGAGACGTTTGGAAGATGGTGGATATATAGGGAAAGATTGTGAGTTCCAGTTTGGATGTCTTCAGTTGAAGTAAAGTTGTGTGTGACCTTGGGCAAGTCTTTTACCCTTTCTGGGCTTCAGCTTCTTCCTCTGTGAAGTTAAGGGGTTGGCCTCAGTGTACTCAGAAGTCTATTGTAGATCTAGGCCTCTTAGCCTATGCCCGTACATAGCTTTTTCTAGGAGTTTGACTGAGAAGGGGAGGAGAGAGAGCATGATAATCTTGAGGTGACAGTAGGATCTCTTGAGGGTTTCCTTAAGGAAGAGGGAGATGTGGACATGCTTTTAGGAAGCAGGAAAAGGACCAATAGATAGGGAGAGATGGAATGTTAGAGACAGAGGAAGTGAATTTAGCATTGGCAAGGAAAGAGGCCGCCTCTTCATCAAAGACTGGAGCAAAAGATGAGAGAAGTGGGGTTGTTTTTCAAGGGGCTTTGAGACATCAAGAAGGAGAAGTTTTCTGGGTAAAGAATGAGTTTAGGTCATCTGCTGAGAGGGTGGGAGCCCTGCTGCTAAGCCTTCTGGGAAATAACTTGGCATTATGTAAGGAGAGAAGATTTGGTATGGTCACTGTGGAGAGTGGGAGAAAGAACAATTAGGGAAGAGGATTGCCTTACTGCAGTGAGGGCCCAAATGAGATGAGGCATCAACTTGGTCGCATGACTTTCTCTAGCTTTCTTTAGAAGCCTGAGTAGGAGTGAAGGTGGCAGAGAGTGGGAATAATCCAGGGCTTGGGATCTTTCTATGGGACCTTTCAAGCTGTGATTTCCTTAGGGTAGATGTTCAGTGGCGGGCTTACTGTGTGTGAACGATTCACTGACTTTTTTACATAATGCTAAGTCATTTCCCAGGAGGCTTGGCCCCTTCACCAACAGTGTATCAGAGTGCCTGGCTCTCCATGCCTCTCTAGCATGACCTCCGGCTTTTCCTGTTTAGTAGGTTTGAGATGAAACTTCCCAGTTGTTTGAATTTGCCTTTTGATTATTATTGACCTAGGGAGCTTTATCACGTTAGATGACAGTTTGTATTTTTTCTTTTGAAAATCATTGGTTCATATCTTTTGGCCATTTATCTACTGGAATGATTCCTTCATTTTACAGAGGCAGACTTCATTCGACTTTTATTTTCAAGTTTAGCCAAATAAAGTATCATTATTAGTTTTTTTGCAAGGCAATTGGGGTTAAGTGACTTGCCCAAGATCACATAGCTAGCTAGTAAGTCTCAAGTGTCTGAAGCTGGATTTGAACTCAGGTCCTCCTGAATCCTCTGGTGCACTATCTACTGTGTCACCGAGAAGGTGCTATACCGTATGAGCAAAGCAGAATTGAAGTGGCTCCAAAGAAACGTGAGATGTGCAAATTTAGAGAATCCATCCCAAATGTTCATGTGGACTATTTGTGCCTGTCTTGTGATAGAGCATTCTGAGCTCATATTGTTCTGATCAGCCATAGTCAGAAACACTGTAACTTCATTCTAACATAGTGATGTCATTTTGGTCCTCTTTGAGAATGAAGGACAAACAACTTCCCTACAGAGGCACAAATTAGGGTTCAAGGAGGTAGCTGGACTTGACCAAGGTCACTCAGGTAGCAAATAGCAGTACTGAGATATGAGCTGGAGTCATTTGACTCCAAATAGAATTCTTTCCACTGTACGACTCTCAGTGCTATAGCCAGTGCTTTTAGCACTTGAGGCAAGTACCCTGAAGCATGGTCAGGGTAAACAGCCTGAAATCATCCTCAAAACAACTTTGTAATTCATGATATAAAAATAATCCAAGAAGTACGCATAGGACAAATTCACTTGAGTAGGAGTGATAATTCATTACTAGACTGGCTTCTACTCTGCTGAAGGAATGCATGGGTTATTTCTTTTCTGCATCTCTTAAATTGTGATGCCCTGGACAACCTTCCAGGAGCATCACCCTAGTTATTGTCATCTTGCTTCTCAACATGTGGAAAGTCAGAAAACAATTCAAGATGGAATTTATATATTGGATGAGCGAAGGGAGAAAGTAGATGGTATTTTGGAGCAGAGGGTTGTTAAATCAGATTAGATCTACATTCCTCTACTCTTCTTTTACCTGAAGGCAGCCCTGACACCCAACCTCCCTAACTGTCGGCTTTCTGGGGTAGGCTCTGTGGTATTTTTTGTTCACACTAAGTACCATGAACATAGTTGCTTGGTGGTTTTCAGGTTTCAATATCTTCACAGTTTCGTAATCCCATATGAAAGTTGGAATTGCAAAGTTGGGAAGAATAACAAAGAATTCAACTCAATGGAAAAAATTATGATGGGCCTACTGCATGCAGGAAGGCTCTGTGCTTGGTGCTATGAATACAACCTCAAAAATGAAGCATTTCCTGTCCTCCAGGTGCTTACATTCTGCAGAAGGGTTTGCAAATCACTTACATATCTAGCATAGAGGCTAGAGGCAGCTGCTACTGGGCCTCATAGGGGCTCTGTCTACCTACTCTCCCCTGGTCTGTGTCTATCCGTGTTTGTGGTTCAAGGCTGGGGAAGTCTGACTTTATAACAGGTAAAGAAGGCTCCCTCATTCTCACATACGACTTCTTGCTCCAATCCCCCTTGTCTGCCAACTCCAAGGACAATTCCATATTTGGTTCTAGTCTAGGGTTTCCCTCCAAAGTAGGGGGTGGGGAGGAGTAAAAAAAAAAGATATCCAGTGCACAAATGCCAATTGGATGTGAAGTAGATCCTTCATTCCCACTCAGAAAATGTAATACTAAGCACAAAAGAATGATAGCACACACTACAGAATGATGAGAACAAAATTCAGTTACTGATCAGTACCAGCCCAATCAGTTACAAGGCCAGTATTCAAGCCTCATTGGAACATGAAACAGTTTTTCAAGACTGCCAATTACCCACTTCACATTTTCACTTCTACTGAGCACAATGTGACCAAATACCAACGTTGATTTTCTTTCTGTTGATTTCTTTCTCTCTGATGCCAACTCTTTTCCTTCCACTGCTTAGTTGTCCTTTCTGGGTAATGGTCAAACTTTTTGATGCAGACACTTTGCACTGTCATCAGCCATTTCCATTCCCTGGGATGCCACTACTGCCATCTTGCTCATAAGGAGATGCTGCTACTGCTGCTGCGGCAACCACAGGTCTCCAGGCCTGCTAAGTTCTCACAAAAAACCTGAGCCCTACACTAAAGAAAAGAAGACACAGAAGGAGGCATCCCCACCCCAGGTACAGATTTGCCCAGGTAGTACATATGCTCATGACTTGTCATTGAGTGGGATGCACAGCAGTCTCCCACAAAGCTTCCGACAGCTCAGAGTCATTTTCACTGCTTTGAGGCCAGAAGGAAGAGGACGATCCAAGGGGCATGTTGCTCCTTTAGTATAGTCATAAAGTCCTGGCTCCCAGGGATAAGTCACAGATGCCTATAAGCCTGCCTCCTTCCCCAAGCTTGCACACAGTCACCAGGAATGTTGATTAAGCATGCACCAAAGAAGTGGCACCCATCGGGGCCGAGAAGTTTATCTCATACCTAGGGTCACATAGCTTACAATATCTGAAACAGAATTTGAATTTGGGTCTTCCTGACTCCCAAGTCTAGCACTTTATGTGTCTACTGTACCACACAGGCACAAGATAATTTGTGTAGGGAGAACACTAACAACTGGGAGGATTGGGTAAGGCTTCCGAGCTGAACATGTAAGGAAAATGAGAATTCTGGTAGGCATTGGTAAGGTGGGGGCGAAGGATTACTTGAGTGAATGCATGAAGGCAGGGAGGGTGTGCCAAATTTGGGAAACAGTTAATAATCCAGTTTGCTTGAAACATAGAATTCATGAAGGGGAGTAACATGAAATAAAACTAGAAAGGTGGGTGGGAGCTAGAATGTGGAAGGCCTTGAATGCCGGGCTGAGGCATTGTATTTCCCCCTAGAGACAAAGATTAAAGTCAGGAATTCACCCAGCTTTTGTTTTGAGGTCTGAGCAAAGGAAAACCCCTGTCCCCAATTTACTAACAATCATATAGGAAATGTACTGGCCAGATATCCTCTAGTCCATTGCACTGCCTCTGGAGCAGCTTCAGAGAAACCCTGTCAACCAGCTATGTTTCTTTCAAGTTTTATAAGGACCTGAAGCCGTAAAGACATAGCTTTGCTTCTGATTATAGATACCTGCTGTCATCTAGCTATAGTCTTCTATAGATTAAGTCCCAGCATCCTATGAAGGAATATCTTCACGGTCCGGTTGATACATAGGACAAGAAAACAATCATTCTGACCATAGTGTGGAAATATTTTTGGATCATTTTTATGACTGAACTCTAACCCTTATGAATTGAAGCAAATCTCTCTCTAAACCAGTAATCTGTAGTGGGAATCTTTTGTTTGTACACACGTGTGCATATGTGTGCGAGCATGAGCATATGCCTGCATATGTGTGCATGACCTTTATGAAACATGATCCATCACTTGCCAAAAGAAGCTTCTCCAATTTAATCAGCTCTAGAATATTGGGCCGCCTCCAATGCAGATGCAGGAGGAGAAATGAACTCATCATCTTGCTGTCTGATGATCACCGATTTCAGAAATACCCAAGGGAGCAGCTGATTTTTTCCCCAAGGTAGCATTTTTCCTCTCTGCTAGCATGAACCATTATAAACTGAGATGCCTTATCAAGCGAGTGTCTGTGGTGAGGTGGGGGCCAGAGCAAGGCAGAGTAGTATTTCTGTAGGACACTACAGCTCTTCAAATATTTGAATTTCAATTCAATTTAAGAAATAGTTCTTAAGTGCCTGCCTATACCATGCCAGGGACTGTGCTGGCTGCTGGGCTTACCAAGCCAGAAATAACATAGTCCCTGCTGCCCCATTCTCGCCCACCTCTGCTTATCTCTAGGATACCTACCCCTACTTTTTTTGCAGTTTTCTGTATATATTTTATTTAATATTTTAGTTTTCAACATTGATTTCCACAAGATTTTGAGTTACAAATTTTCTCCCCATTTCTACCCTCCCCCCCATTCCAAGATGGCATATATTCTGACTGCCTCATTCCCCTGTCAGCCCTCCCCTCTTTCACCCCATCCCCCCCAACCTCTTTCCCTTTACTTTCTTGTAGGGCAGGATAAATTTCTATGCCCCATTCCCTATATATCTTGTTTCCCAGCTGCATGCAAAAAATTTTTTTAAGTATCTGCTCTTAAAACTTTGAGTTCCAAATTCTCTCCCCTCTTCCCTTCCCACCTACCCTACCTAAGAAGGCAAGCAATTCAACATAGGCCACACATGTATCATTATGCAAAACACTTCCATAAAAGTCATGTTGTAAAAGACTAACTATATTTCCCTCCATCCTGTCCTCTACCCCTTTATTCAATTTTCTCCCTTTACCCTGTCCCTTTTCAAAAGTATTTGCTTTTGATTACCTCCTTCCCCTATCTGACTTCTCTTCTATCATCCCCCCTTTTTTATCCCCTTCCTCTTACTTTCCTGTGGAGTAAGATACACAATTGAGTGTGTATATTATTCCCTCCTCACATTGAATCCGATGAGAGTAAGATTCACTCATTCCCCCTCACCTGCCCTCTCTTCCCTTCCAACAGAACTGCTTTTTATTGCCACTTTTATATGAGATAATATACCCCATTCTATCCCTCCCTTTATCCCTCTCTCAATATATTCCTCTTTTACCCCTTAAATTTATTTCATTTTTAGATATCATCCCTTTATATTCAACTCATCCTCTGACCTCTGTCTATATTCCCTTCAGCTCCCCTAATACTGAGAAAGGTCTTCTGAATTACACACATCATCTTTCCATGTAGGTATGTAAACATAACAGTTCAACTGTAGTAAGTCCCTTATGAATTCTCTTTCTTGTTTACCTTTTCATGCTTCTCTTGATTCTTGTATTTGAAAGTCACATTTTCTATTCAGCTCTGGTCTTTTCACTGAGAAAGCTTGAAATTCCTCTATTTTATTGAAAATCCATATTTGGCCTTGGAGCATTATACTCAATTTTGCTGGGTAGGTGATCCTTGGTTTTAATCCTAGCTCCTTTGACCTCCAGAATATCATGTTCCAAGCCCTTCGATCCCTTAATGTAGAACCTGCTCGATCTTGTTTATTCTGATTGTGTTTCCACAATATTCAAATTGTTTCTTTCTGAGGGCTTGCAGTACTTTCTCCTTGACCTGGAAACCCTGGAATTTGGTGACAATATTCCTAGGAGTTTTCTTTTTGGGATCTTTTTCAGGAGGCGGTCGGTGGATTCTTTCAATTTTTATTTTACCCTCTGGTTCTAGAATATCAGGGCAGTTTTCCTTGATAATTTCTTGAAAGATGATGTCTAGGCTCTTTTTTGATCATGGCTTTCAGGGAGTCCAATAATTTTTAAATTATCTCTCCCAGATCTATTTTCCAGGTCAGTGGTTTTTTCCAATGAGATATTTTACATTGTCTTCCATTTTTTCATTCCTTTGGTTCTGTTTTATAATATCATGGTTTCTCATAAAGTCACTAGCTTCCGCTTGCTCCAATCTGATTTTTAAGGTGGTATTTTCTTCAGTGGTCTTTTGGACCTCCTTTTCCATTTGGCTAATTCTGCCTTTCAAGGCATTCTTCTCCTCATTGGCTTTTTGGAGCTCTTTTTGCCATTTGGGTTAGTCTATTCTTTAAGGTGTGATTTTCTTCAGTATTTTTTGGGTCTCCTTTAGCAAGTTGTTGACTTGCTTTTCATGGTTTTCTTGCATCGTTCTCATTTCTCTTCCCAATTTTTCCTCTACTTCTCTTACTTGCTTTTCCAAATACTTTTTGAGCTCTTCCATGGCCTGAGCCCAATTCATATCTTTCTTGGAGGCTTTTGATGTAGGCTCTTTGACTTTGTTGACTTCTTCTGGCTGTATGATTTGATCTTCTTTGTCACCAAAAAATGAATCTAGAGTTTGAGTTTGAGTCTGAGTTTGTTTTTGCTGCCTGTTCATGTTCCCAGCCAATTACTTGACTCGAGCTTTTTGTCAGGATATGACTGCTTGTAGAGTAGAGAGTACTTTGTCCCAAGCTTTAGGGTCCAAGCACTGCTGTTTTCAGAGCTACTTCTACCCTACCATCACCCCAGGCTCTGTCACAGCAGTGCTCCTCCACAATTCAGATCCAAGCAGGGCACAGCAAGAGAATCTGCCTTTGTGCCCACAAAGCGCTCCTTGCATTCCCACTCTGATCTGCTGCTAGATTCCTCCCACTGTGTGTGAGCCAGGGACTTGGGAAGCTGCTGATGCTGGTGCTCTGGAGGCAGCCTCAGGAGCTTCCTGCTACTGCCACAGCTGCACGATCCCTTCCACCCCCAGAGCTGACAGCCCGGACCACTCTGAACTCGATCCTGCAGTTTCCCCCTAACCTGCTGTTTGGCGTTTGTAGGTTGAGAAGTCTGGTAACTGCCACAGCTCACTGTTTCATGGCCCCAAGTCCTGTTCTGGCTGGCTAATTCTTGGTCTGGTCTGTCCCTGCATGGTCCACGCTGGGCTGCCGTCCGCTCTGAGCACTGTGCAATAGACCCTTCCCGGTGACCATCCAGGCTCTCCTTGGCTGGAGATCTGTTTCCCTCTGCTATTTCATGGGTTCTGCAACTCTAGAATTTGTTCAGAGCCATTTTTACAGGTGTTTGGAGGAATTTGTGGGGGAGCTTAAGCAAGCCCCTGCTTTCCATCTTGGCTCCACCCCCCTATTCTCCCTACCCCTATTTCTTCCAAATGATTTCCTTATGGCATGGACTCAAGGCCCTTTACCATACTGGTCATCTTTCTCTGGACACATTCCAATTTGTCAATGTCCTTCTCAAATAGAACCAATCCCAAGATGTAGAAATGATCTGCCCCAAGCAGGGGCGATAAAGCTATCATCTGTTCATTCTGGACACTGAGCTTCCATGAACCCAGAAATAGCCCTACTCAGTTTCTTCATGTGTAAAAAGAGGAAATTAGATGAGATGATGTCTAAGTTTATTTCCAGCTTGAGAACTGTATGATTTTATAATTGACTCAGTGTCCCTGAGGCTCATAAGGAAGAGCTGCAGTTCTTAGCAAGAAGTCCTGCTGGAGGCCTCTTCTGTCTCACACCAGGTACCATTTCAATTGGCTTTTGTATTACCACCATGTTGCACAGTGCCTGGCACATAGTGGGCACTTGATTGACTGATTGGTTGATCTGTGCAATGAGTATATTAACAGTACATTATATTTGTATGGCATTTTATACATTGCAAAATACTTTCGAATGTGTCTTATTTATCTTGTCTAATGCAGCAGCCTTGGGAAGATAAGTAGTCCCATTTAAGAGATGAACAAACTGAGGCCCAGAGAAGTTCAGAGACTTACCCAAGGTCAGACAATAAGTTGATACAATCAGAATTATCAAATTTTGTGGTTGGAAAGAACCTCTGAAAACCCCCACTGGAACCAGATTCCATTACATAACATCCATGGCAGATCATCTTCCAGAGAAGGCCCTCATCTGAATATGCTCCTAAAATGTGATGCTGTAAAACTCCCTCTATGGACTGAGCAAGGCAGAAGACTACAACACCACCATCTCCTTCTTCCTAATGGAGCACACACTAGGATTTTTGTCTGTTATGTCATACAGTTTACTTTTTTCATTTTTAGTTTTGTTTAAAAAAATTCCAGTGGGGCAATTGATAAAAGAGTTTGGGAGGTGACAGGAACAGAGTTATTGGGGTGCAGAGGCTGTTGGTAGTTGACATCAGTGTCTACTTCACTCCCTTGGTCAGATGTTCAGTCACTGGGGAGGGAAGATGATATCATATTCCAGGAATGGCCCTAGGCCTCCCCTGAATCTGTTCATTGTAAGAAAAAATGTCTATCTCCTCAGGCAAGGTTCACTGATGTTGACTTAGAAGAGGTCCTCAACATCACTAGGATTTGGGCATCATTCTCATCTGATATAAGTGTAATGGCCAAACCCTTAGTACCAAGCTCATCTAGCCCGACCACCCTCTCGTGAATAGGTGTTGGAGTGCTCTGGCATGTTATAGTTGAAGGCAGTGTTCACCCATAACACATCCCTGCCCCAGCCCAAAAAGGTAGTGGCCACAAGAACATGGTACTGGAAATTCTGAAACTGCTGATACTAGGACAGTCCCTTCTTGGGGCATGGCCCAACAGATGACAGTGCTCCTAGGAGCTGGAGCATAGCAATGTAACAGTGGACAGACTTCATGAAGATCACCATCTGGTTGAACTCAAGAAGATCCAAGAGGTTGAAGAGTTTTAGGTTGTTTTTATTATCCTTCTGTTTCGAGTAGTACTGCTGTGACCCAGGAAGCATTGGTTTTGTCTTTGCAACAGTGATTACTCTGGCCCCACTGCCTGAAGGCCCATATGTGTTACATTCCACCCCTCCTCCAGGGTTCTCTGATGCTTTTACAGGGACCTGGGGGGCTCTAGTCTTTGTCATTGACTTAATTCTCCACTGATTGTATTCCTACAATTTTGGGGGGGTCCCCAGCACCACCATTCCATTTAACAGCCAGAATGTTTACTTCAATGATATATCAAGAAGAAACATATAAATGTCCCCCAGCCCCTGGAGCATAATCTGCTCTACACTACCTGAGTCTCCTGGGAGGCACGGAGGATGAGTTTTATAGCTTACCTCAGTTCCTACATAGTGTTAGCCCCACTAAGTTCCAAGATCTAAATCTGCCGTGGACTTGAGTCTTGGCACCCTAGCCTCTCAAGGATTCCCTGTGGGGGGAGGGGCAACAACCTTAGGCTTGGAGTCCTGGATTCAAGGTGGCCATGGCTTGAGCTTGAAAGGTCAGAGAACTCTGACCTAGAACTGAAAAGGACAGGGGCAGCTAGGTGGCACAGAGCATCGGCTCTGGAGTCAGGAGGACCTGAGTTCAAATCTGGCCTCAGACACTTGACACTTACTAGCTATGTGACCTTGGGCAAGTCACTTAACCCCTATTGCCTTGCCGCCTCCCCCTCCAAAAAAAAGAACTGAAAAGGACAAACAAAACCAATCAGACCAAAATTCCAAGCCCAATTTTGGGGGCTACAGGGCCTAAATTGAAGACGGGAAAGTGGACCTTCACACACATCCAGCTTAGAGAGAGCATGATGCTTCTGCTTTGGGTAAACAGGAATTCGCCCTTGGATGCAGCTGGAAAGAGCCTGTCCCAAGATGTGGCCAGTTCTGGCTACAGAGCCAATGGAAAGAGGCTGTTCCCACCCAGTTGGTGGGAGAACATAGAAAGTCTTTTCCAAGCAGCAGGTTCCTGGAATCTCCCACATTGGTGCTTCTATCTTTGGTGATCTGGGCACATGCAAAGTTCTGTCACATCTTATCAGCCACAAAGATGTCCATTGGGACTTGCACAAACTTGTGGCCGACAGGGAGGATCTCTTTGCTCAAGTACTATAACAACCTGCATCTCATTTTAGGAAAGACACTGGCAAGCTAGAGAGCATCCAGAGGAGGGCAAAAAGGGGCAGACGAGGCCTCAGTATTTTGTCAGATGAGGATCAGTGCAAGGAGGTGGAGGAGAGGAAATGTAGGAGGCCACAATTGGGCTGTCACATGGCATAGAGATTTGCCACCAGGGTCAGAGTTAGGAAGGCAGATTTAGGCTTGATCTGGGGAAGAACTCCTTTGTAATTAGCACTGTCCAAAAGGGGAATGGACAGCCTCAAGAGAAAGCAGATTTGGCTGCCTGGCCCATTATTTAAGCATTTTGTCATACATGACACCCAAGAGAAAATGTGGAATGTGTTTAGGGTTGAAGAACTTTTCTATCAGGCTGGGGCCGGGATGTGGCCTGAGGTCCCCCCAACAATATATGGGCGATTCTTCAGCGTATCCTCATCATGCCTTATTGACAGACCACCCTGACGTTGGAGATACACACACACACACACACACACACACACACACATAGTCTCTTTAGTGCTTGGAAAGGCTGGCTCCCAAGTGGCATAGAAACTTGACCAATGGCTGTTTTTCTCATGCCAATCTTGTCTTGGTACAAAACACCCATTCCCAGGATAACCTGAAAGTTATGTTCATTCTGGACTTTAGATAGCTGCTCAATACTACAATAATGTAAAGGAGCAATTCTGCACGCAAGCCACATTCTAGCCAACTCCAAATCCAGTGATCCTATGAAGATATAGTAACTTGCCCAAGATCATACTGTGTCAGAGCTGGGATTCGAACCCAGCTCTCTCTCTCTCTCTCTCTCTCTCTCTCTCTCTCTCTCTCTCTCTCTTTCTCTCTCTCTCTCTCTTTCTCTCTCTCTCTCATTCTCCTCTCTCTCATGAAGGGGGTCAGAGTTATGTCTTTTTTCCTTCCTTATTTTTTTTAGTTTTGAAAAATATTCTGAATTTAGCAAACGCCAAATAAAATGAACATTTCTATCTACCAACAAAAGAGGATTGTATATGAAACTTCAAAGCAACTAGGTAGCATAGTAGATCTGCCCTGAACTTGGAGTCCAGAAGACTTGAGTCCAAATCCCATCTCAGACACTTACTAGCTGTGTGACAGTGGGTGAGTCACTTAACTTCTCTCAGCCTCAGTTTCCTCATCTGTAAAATGGGGATTAACAACTGCCTGACAGGGTTGTAGTGTTGTGAGTATGAAAGGAAATAACATATTTAAAGTGCTTTGCAAACTTTAAAACACTATATAAATTCTCACTGCTATTATTGTTATGTATACAGTAACTTTCATAACTTTCCAAGCTGTTCTGTTTGTGTTTCCTCCTGGCTTTCATTCTTTTCTCTTCTGTGCATTTAATAAAATGCTTCAAGGAGCCTCTTTTCTTGCTTTTTTTTCTTTTTCTTTTTGGCAATTCGATTGCTTTCTCCTCTCCCCCTCATCCCCTTCCCCGCCCTAAACTGACAAAAGAAAAACCCCTTCAAACAAATACACATCATCAAGCAAAACAAATTTCCACATTGTCTCCCAAAATGTACGTTTCCATGTGTGCCTTGAGTCCCTCACTTGGCTTGCTGGGTGGGCAGTCCCCTGGAATCAGTGATCACAGTTCCTCAGTCTTTTGTCTCCATCTTCACAATGTTGTTGTTCTCCAGGTACTGCTCACTTCTGTCTGAACTGATTCATACAAATCTTCCCAGGCTTTTCTGAAACAGTCTTCTTCATCATTTCTTATGGTACAATAATATTCCTTTACATTTATTTTATACATACATACATACATACATATATATTATATTACAAATCTACATTCACTTCTCAACTGATGTATACCCCATTATTTCCAACTTTTTTTCTAGAGTCAACAGTTAGCAACCCAGAATGCTTCTACAAGACTGTCATTTGTGTAGGAGAGTCAAAGAATCACAGCTAAAGAGCTGCAAAGGAATTTCAAGATCACTTAGTCCAACTCCCTCACTCTACAAAGGAAGAAACTAAGACCCAGACAAAGTAAGCAGCATGCCCAAATTCACCCAGCAAGTCCCAGACAAAGCCAGGGTAAGAACCCAGGTCCTCTCACTCCAGATGTGGCCGCACTGGTGCCTCTCAGTCAGGACGTGATGAGACTTCTGGGCTGCCTCGATGTACTTGCTGCTCTTGCTGCCCAGCCTTTTTCTTCCTTGCCTATGAGATACATTGCACAGCATCAGGGCCTTGCTCACTGGTCCAGGAGGCCACTGGTACATACATGCAGCCAGCTCGGGGCACTCTTACCTTAGCCAATCTAACTAGTGTAGCTGGGTGTGAACTTTGGTGTCTAAGGTGTCAGAGACAGAGCTAAGCTGAGATGGCCACCCCCACCCCCACCCCGCACCCCAGCCAAACCACTTTGCAAGGGAACATGGAGAGTAGGGCAGGAGGCAGGTTAACCATGATTGACATCAATGTTGAAGTGAGCAGATCCCCCTCTTCCTGAACAGACTTTCTCTGACAATTAACTGATCTTTACATACTTAATAAAAGATTATTGAAAGAACCGTTTGAGACAGAAGAGGGCCAGGCTTAGAAAGAAGATACCTTCCACCTACGGAAGTATTGATTGATCATTGAATGAAGATTTATTTTGTATGTGCCCTGTATTCACTTATCTGCAAATATGTCATATTCCTCCAGAAGAGTGTAGGGTTTGTCTTTGTGTCCCTAGAGCTTAGCGCAGTGTCTGACATGTGGTAGGTGCTTAATAAGTGCTATTTAATTGAAGGACACAGGAACCTAACCACATTGAGGGTTTGCTGATCACTAGCAGAGCTTGTGGAGGAGTCAGCAGTAGGAAGAGAGAGGGTGAGGTCAGGCAAACTTTATGGATGTTTGGCCTTCTTCCAAAGGCCAGCTATGCTCACTGAGGGTGCTGTTCACTGGGAGACAGTGGGAAGTAGTGGAACTGAAAGGCCTGAGTTCCAATTTTGGATCTTCTGCTTACCAGCTGGCCCTTCTTGAACAAGTGTCTTTCCTTCTCTGGCCTCTGTTTCCCCCTAGGGAAAAAATGAAAGGGGCAGTCATTGTTCTCAAGGGTTCCTTCCAGCAGTGGCCATTTATCATGTTGAGCTATTTATAGATGGCCTTCTTCAAGTCATTGCCCAGCACCTACCCCCAAAGGTTTCTTTGTTCAACTCATTTGCCTTAGAGAAAATGGCAATTTGGAACAAACACTTCTAGAGCAGGAACAGGAGCAGGAACAAAATAATTACCTCCATGCTCATCTTGCCCCAGGTAAATTGGCTGAGTTAAAAACCTGTCTAACAGCCTTGGTTAAAGGCTCTAAAAGATCATTAATCTAGCCTTTGGAAGATGCTGGTACAAAGAAAGGTTCCATGAAAGCTCATGAAGGGTACTAGTGAGGTCTGAGCCAAACTAGACATCAGGAAGGAGAACTAATCACGGGCCCTGGTGTTTTATACCCGCATGGCAGGTTGGGTGCCATGCTAGAGTCAAATGCTAAAGTGGCCCTTTCAATTCCTGGAAGGCAATGCTAACTGCCACAGTTTGGGCTCCTTGGCAGAAGGAAGGGTTGGCTCCTTTCTGTTAAAACATCAAGGAAGCCCAGGCCTGGCAGAAGGAGTATGGGCAGGGGGGACTTTTGTGGTCAAGTAGCTCCCTAGGAAACTAGGTAGCAGGTCAACGAAGGCAGCAACCTTTACCCCAATGTATACGAGAGGCAGACGCACTAGAAACTTCCTATGCCATTACTGTAGGGTAGCTGAGGTACCTTAGGCAAATCACCTAAACGATTTGGGCCTCCATTTCCTTTTAGGTCAAATAAGAACACCTCCCATTTCCATAACACTGGCAGGTTGGCAGAGCCCTTTCCTGACTTTCTCCCTGTGTCAAATGAGAGGGGTAGCTTTGTTCTCTAGGGCTATCCCATGCAACTTGGAGATATCCCTCTCAGCAACTTGGAAGGTGCGATGCCCATTTTATAGATGGGGAAACAAAGATCGAGAGAGGTTCAATGAATTGCTCAAGCAGGTCTTCCTGCCAAGTCTTACACCCTGTGCATTATGCTACACTGCCTAGTCCATGTTCCAATCCTTTTCTTTTTCCATTTAATTCACTTCAGCTTGCCAGATACTTACTTAGTGTATGTTATCCCAGAGCTGTAACAAGGATTTCTTATGCCCAGGGCAACTTCAGGTGAGGCCAGGTATGGTGGGGGGAGGGTGTGGGCATTGGCACCTTCTCCCCACTCTCATGGTTCCTTGGTCTGTCCTCTGGGGGTCTTATGCATAACGCCCCTTTGAATGCTTGAAGACACTTCTCATGCTCCCTCTCCCAAGCCTTAAGTTCTTTGCACCAAACATCCCTATTTCCTTCAACTATTTCTCATCCAGCATGAGCTCAGGGTCCTTCATGGGGCATCCTACTGTGGGCACTTTACAGCTTGTCAACAGCCTTCCCAAAATGTGCCACTCAAAGCAGAACTCAATTCTCCAGATGCATTCTGATCTGAGGAGAGCACTCCCTCTTAGGCCAGGAGTGAGGAACCTGTGATCTGGAGGCCACCTGTGGTCCTTTACCTGAATCCAAACAAGTGCCTCACTTGAGGAACTAGAGGACCACCTTGAGGTCTCAGGTTCCCCACCCCTATCTTAGGCACAAGGCCTCTCTTCAGGAGACAAACAGCTCTTTTCCCATGTCTCCCCCATCTTGGCCTTGGGAGATTGAATTTTTGAACCCAAGTCTAAGACTTCCCCCCACCCCATAAGATTTCGTCTTCCTGGATTCAGGCTGATTTTGTAGCCTCACAAGCTATTTTTGAATCCAGGCTCTGTGTTAGCTGTCCCTCCTCGCTTCACATCATCTGCAGTTTGATAAACATGCTGCTTAGATTTAACGCCCAGGCCCCATTGGTGGGCCCAGTTTGAGCTGAGACAGTGCCTAGCTGGGCATGACCCAGCAAGTCACGTATATGGGAAAGTTGGGGTTTTTTTTAAAGATAGAAAAGTTTTGAATGTGATGGAGAGAGGAGAAAAATGGCACCTTTCTAGCAGAGCCTAGTGTCTTTTCATCTCTCTGGCCTTCACTTTCCTCTTTTTAACCATGTACACCCTTGGGGAAGTTCCAAGATATCATGCCATCCAATGCTCCCTGTTTTACTTCTGAAGAAGTTGAGGCTCAGAGAGCTGAAGTAGTTTGCTCAAGTTCATATGGAGGTGATTAGCAGAGCTGGCACTCAAATTCAGGCCTGGCGACTCCCAGGCCTAGGCTGAGGCCAAGGTTCTCCCCAGGCCTGGCGACTCCCGGGTTGAGGCTCTCCCTGGGCCTGGCAACTCCCGGGTTGAGGCTCTTCCGCTCCACTGTCACGTATGTTTGATTTCTTTGGGGTTTCACTGGACTACATCAGACTGTACACTCCCTGGCAGATGAGAAACAAGTCTCAGTCATTAAACGTGTTGGAAAGGGGATCATCACCTTTTGTGAGGTGTGGAGAAAGTCTGCTGAGCCATGGGTCTAGGAGGAGTTTCGAGGAAAAGGTAAATGCTGATTTCATCTTCTGAGAGAGAAAGACACTCTCCTTTCTGGAAATACAGCCTCCCAATTTGTCTGTTTGCTACTTTAATAATTGAAAACAGAAACCTGAATATTCTGACTGGTAAATTATATGTTGAACAGCAACAGAAGAAACGTATCAATTTGTCACGATGAAGTTCCCAGCTTCTTGCTGCTCGGCTTCACCTTTCCCGGTGATTTGAGCTCAGCTCCCATTCTTCACTGTCATTTGAGAATGCCAATTTCTGATTATGGTGATAAGACAAGCATTACAATTAAACAGGTATATTTATAGTTCATCTCCAGTGCTTTCGCAAGGAGATCTGCCGTATGTTTTCTGTTCATCATCTCCAGTGACAGAATGCTGTACAACATGGGAGGAATTACCTCCAAATGCCTTTCAGAAGGAGTCTGGAACTGACTGAGCATTTGATCCAAGTACTGAATTTGTAAATCAAAAGGGGCTCTGTCCTGAAGAGTGGCCATGGGCTTCCTCTGCCCTGGGGTTCTTCTTCCTTCGGGGGGACAGTGGCCTGCCGAGATGCCTCTTGGATGGTGATTCAGTGGCACATTTCACTCTTCTCTCTCTCATGGTGGAAAGAGCTGGGTTCAGCTACCATCTCTGCCACTTACTAGTGGGGTTACTTTGGGCAAATCATGCTAACTCTCCATGCCTCAGCTTCCTGATTTGAAAAATGGGGATGATAATGCCTAAGGCATTCCTCACCATATGGGGTCATTTGAGGAAAGTGACTTATAAACCTAAAAGCACTAGAGAAATGGGAGCTATTGTTAGATAATCTACTACAAATGCTTTAATCCCAGGCTGTTTCTTGCTGCCTATCAACCCACTGTAAACCAACTATGGCTTCTTGCTGTAAACTTGCCGTGCTCAGGGAAATACAATTCAGTCTAAGATTGACTCAAAGCAACAGAATTAGCTGTTGAACCAGCTATTAAAGCATCCCACAACTTCCTCAGAAGTCAAAAGGAATGGAGATTTAAGGCAGGTCCTCTCCTCTCCAAATCCTACTCTGCCTAGACTTCTGTTTACTCTTTGTTTTACCTTCTCTCTGGGCCTCAGTTTGTCCTCTGGAAAATAAAGTATCTCTAATGTTCTTTCCTTAGTTCTAAATCTGTGGTTCCACGACCCCAGATTTCCTAGCCCACAGGTGGGGACCCTGTGGCCTCAAAGCCACAGGTGGCCCTCTAGGTCCTCAAGTGAAGACAAAAGGCCACAGGTTCCCCATCCCTGTTCTAGCCTTTACCTATAGCATGTCTCATGGGAAAGAATTTGAGTTCTAGGCCACAGTAGGGACTTTCAAGAGGGCTAGGCAGATGGACAAAGATGTTTAAAATCTATCTAGTGCCTCAGATAAGGTCTTCATACACACTCCACGAAGTACCTTATATGTAGAATGGATGAGTAAAAATCTTGGTCACACAATGGGCATACCATTTCCCTTGCTTTGACCTTGAGCTTTATTGGGGGCAGCCAGCACGTCATCTCTAGTAATTCTAGCTTTTTCTGACAAACTTAATTCCCCTAGAGAGTTGAAAGGCTAGCCTGATCTTGTTGGGAGTAAAGAGAAAATCATGTCATACCAAGTGGCATTACTGGCTTTTGGAAGGAACAAACCCCTTATCTGCCAAAGAAGCTTTTGCCTTGCTTCATCATTGGGAAGAAATAGAACAAGGATGGGGAACCTGCGGCCTCGAGGCCACATGTGGCCTTCTAGGTCCTTGGGTGTGGCCTTTTGACTGAGTCCAAGTTTTATGGAACAAATCCTTTTATTAAGGGGCTTTATTCTGGCAAGTTTAGATTCAGTCAAAGGGCCTCACTTGAGGACCTAGAAGGCCACATGTGGCCTCGAGGCTGCAGGTTCCCCACCCCTGGACTAGAAACTGGACTTTAAAGGGACAAGGAGGTTCTGATTGTCACTAGAAGGGAGGATTTTTCCTTTCTAGTTTCTTTAGACAAAACTGTCCATTTCCAATTTCACTTCCCTTTGGAGTTTGTGTTTCTGTGTTTGGGGAAGGTGGGGTGATGGTAATAGATGTGATCCCACGGCCTGGTCTCTCCCCAGAGGGAGCATAGGCTCAGGCTAGATCATACATGTCCCTCTTTGCTGATCACCATGGCTTGAAAGGAACAGAAGCAGAAGGGAGGATGTCACAAGAGAGCAACATGCTCTACGGGGGATAGAGGTCGAAGGGGGAGAGGGGGTCTCGTTGCCAGGCAACCAGCCCCATCACAGCTTGAGAACTGTGGGTCAGCCGGTGGGCTGCTGAGCTTTCTTTATTTGTTTGTTAGCATCAGCTAGTGGTACCTGATCCCTGAAGCAGAATGGGAGAGCTCCCCCAAATTGTGAGACCTAGGACTCTTACCCTGGGAATCCCTCTACTCTTTCCTACGTTGAATTTTTAGACAAACTCTGGCCTTCTTAAACATATTCAATTCAGTTCAGCATTCCTTAAGGTCAAACGCCTGCTATGTAGAAGGCCCTGTTATATACATTTCAATTGTGTCCGACTCTTGGTGACCGCATTTGGGGTTTTCTTGGCAGAGGTACTGGAGTGGTTTGCCATTTCCTTCTCCAGGTCATTTTACAGACAGGGAAACTGAGGCAAACAGAGCAAAGTGACTTGCCCAGGGTCACTGTATCAGGAGGGCAGAGTTTATAATCTCAAAGAGGATCATAAACATGTCTGAAAGGTTCGGAACCGCCGGATATAAGAAACTCTCAAAGTAGAAGGCAGAAGAATCAAAACATTTATTTAGGCTCCACAGTAACCAACCCATGAACCAGAAGCCCCATTTTGATATGTTGATCAAAATCTTCCAGGCCCAATAAGTACGCCTTGCAAGAGTAACCAGGAGGCTACAGAGAAGCATGATTGCGTAAAGCAAAATCATGCTTCCCCCTCGATGGTAATAAGATTACCCACTGGCCTGAAGTCTTTGTTCAGCTTCCTCCCGTAGATCAGCTCTGCTACTGGCAGCTCCTGCCTCAGCTGTGTCTGTGGCTGAAACTGAAGCTGCAACTGAAACTGACGATGTAACGGTCGCTGTAACTGACGTAACTGTCGTAACTGTCGCTGGCTCAAACCGGAAAAGGAAAAGAAGAATCTTCAAGCTGTCCTCTCCCCTCTTATAGGGTTTTTGACATCATCAAGCTCCGCCCAAATGACCAGGGCCGATTGGTTCCTGAGTTGGCCCCTCCCCCTAGGGTAGAGGTTAACACCTCCCCTCAGCCAGCCCCACGACTCATCACACAGGAAGTTGTCTGCTTCCCGGCATGCTCCCCGGGCCTCCTGCCCCGGAAGAGCAAGCCCCAGCGTCCAGGGAAGCCCAATGAGGCAAGCTGAGTCATTCAAAGAAAACAAAGGCCATTCTGGCTACACTCCACCCCTTGTTATAGGATACATAATCTAATCAGCCATGTATCCTAGAACATACATTGTGATCCAATTACAAAGGAAACTAAAACATATCATTCATTATAAAGCAAAACATATCATTCAGTGACATTCCCAAACATTGGTTAACGATTCAAATGCGATCCACCCCTAGATCCCAGCAAAATAATCTCTTCAATCAATCATCCCCAAAATAATTATTAATAATTCAAATGTCCACCCCTAAATCCTTGTATCCATTACATAGGATCAATACTATCATAACAATAAAACAACACAGCAAGGATAACACAAAATAAGTAAACAGAACACTATCATCATTTCCACCCCCCTTGAACGATTGGGGCTCAAAATCTTGGGGTGAGGGGTGAAGGTCTCATTTTCCATAGCTTCTTCATGCTGAAATTGGATGTAGAGATGGCCCTGCCCCCAAAAAGTCCCATTCCAGAGGTCATTTCTTTAACGAGCTGGCAGGAATTCCAAGAATGCTACATGCTTAGGCAGTCACCGGAAAGTGCAGGGTGCTTAAGCCTGAAGGAAACAAAACTAGCAACAAGGTTAGCCAAAACAAAGGACAAAAAGAATAGTCTGTGAATCTATTATTATAACCTATTCACGGTAAAATATATGGTTCAGGGGTACAATTTGGTAATTATTTTCCCCTGAATAGACAACTGTTACAGTGTTGTCCTTCCCATGGGCTATAACTTCTGCAGCCTTTGGAATATCATCTGGCTTCCGTTTTACCCATACCTTAGCTCCTGACTTTATTCTATCAATGGAGCAAGACCCTTTTGCCCCTCTAGTAGTTATTTTGGGAGGAGGGTCAGTTTTCACAAAGGGTATTTTTTCACAGGGGATAATAATGACTTGAACCATCCTATCATTTCTACAAAATTGTACAGGTTTTTTACCCATATTCTGGAGTGTCACAACAATTTCTTTTTGATAATTAGAATCTATCACTCCAGCCAATACATGTATTCCTTGAGCCGCTAATCCTGGTTTAGGTAATATCCGTCCAAGATGATTCTTGGGGATTCTCATACATACTCCAGTAGGGGTTTTTCTTATCTCTTTCCTATTTAACCTAAAATTCTCTATGCAATGTAAATCATATCCTGCTGAACCAGGTGTTCCTGGACTTGGTAGTGGGACATCTTCCCTCACAGTCCAAAATTCAATGTTTTGGATCTCACATGTTTGCTGTTCTCTGATCTGCAGATTTGGGGTCATCATTCTGGCTAGAGGTGTACTCCCCCCTAAGGGCCTATTATTCAAATTACGTAAGGCAATAGACAAATTATCCTTCCAATGTCGATATGAATTATTTGAGCTTAATTTTCTCAGCTGTTCTTTCAACAATCCATTCATTCTTTCAATTAGCCCAGATGCTTGTGGGTAATATGGAATATGATATATCCATTCTATATTATTCAGCACACAATATCTTTTCACTTCTTTGCCCTTGAAATGTGACCCATTGTCACTTTGAATCTGCATTGGGGTTCCATAATATAAACTTACAATATCTAGAGTTTTACAGGTGTTTTTCTGAGTTGCGTCTTTATAAGGACAAGCCACTAGTACACCTGAATAGGTGTCAACACACGTACATACATATTTACATCCTTTATCCTGGGGTAGTGGGCCAATATAATCTATCTGCCAAATTTGGGCTGGAACTTTTCCCCTTGCTATTTCTCCAGTAACTATCCTAGGAAGAGTTCGTTCTTTTTCTAATTGGCATATACAACACTCCTCTGTTATTTGTTTTAACAACGCATGAGAAATACTGATACCTCGATCCTGTGCCCATCGATGGGTGGCCTGGACCCCTAAATGGCCAGCAGTCTGGTGGACCCATCTTGCTAAGGCTGGGTCATCAGTTGGAGTCGGAGTAGGGACAATACATTCAGTAGCAATCTTTGCTAGTCGATCCACATGTGCATTGTACTCACGTTCTGGTGTGGTCAGGGTTGCATGAGCATCAACATGAAAAACTGACAGATCTGTAATCAAAGACATGTCCCATATATTTTCCCATAACTCTTTACCCCAAACTTGTTTGCCATGAATCTCCCAATTCTGATTCCTCCATATAGGCATCCACGTAGCTAATCCATTAGCTACCGCCCACGAGTCAGTAAATATATGACACTGTCCTCCTTTCTCTGCTCTGATGGCCTGATGCACTGCCATCAGTTCAGCATATTGGCTACTTCCACCTATCCCAGAACTTTCCAAAGTTCTCCTTGTACAGGGGTTATAGGCTACTGCTTTCCAATGTCTCTTCTGTCCTAAATATTTTGCTGTCCCATCAGTAAACCAAGCATGTTTCTTCTGTTCTTCATTTAGTCCGTCATATCCATTATTCCATTTCACTAAGGATGGTACCATCTGTTGCTTAGATTCAAGGGGCTTTTCATTGCTCTCAGTATCAATGTTCGCCACAGATTCATGTAGAGCAGAAACTCCATTTTTGCCTGCTCTGGACCTATTCTGAATATACCACTTCCATTTGATTATGCTTGCCTCTTGTGCATGTCCAATTCTGTGAGAAGCTGGGGTACTCATTACCCAAGTCATAATTGGAATTCCAGGCCTTAATACCACTTCATGACCCAGAGTTAGTTGCTCAGTTTCTACTAAAGCCCAATATGCAGCTAACAGCTGCTTCTCAAAAGGTGTATATTGCACTCCAGATGAGGGCAGTTTCCTTGACCAAAAGCCTAAAGGTACACTTCGGCTTTGTTGTTTTTGCCACAGACTCCAATTTGCATAGTCATCTTGTACAGTCACTTGTAACTCCACTGGCCCATTTTGCATAGGCCATAAGTCTAGAGCTAATTGAATAGCAGCCTTTGCTTCCTCAAAAGCTCTACTTTGTTCAAGTCCCCAGTCAAATTCATATTTCTTTCTGGTGACTTTATACAAGGGTTTTAAAATCTGTCCCAAATGTGGGATGTGGTGTCTCCAATAACCAAACAGCCCTATGAACTTTTGGGCCTCTTTCTTATTGGTAGGGGTGGGAAAATCCTGGATTTTTTGTCGAGCTTGTGGGAGAATTTCTCGCAGTCCTCTATTCCACTGTATCCCCAAGAATTTTACAGTTTGAGCTGGCCCTTGAACCTTTGCGGGGTTGATTTCCCATCCTTTGCTTTTCATATGGTCAATTAATAATACTAAACTCTCCTCCACCTCCTTTATATTCTTTCCCTGTATCATGATGTCATCTATGTAATGTGTAAGCTGTACACCAGGTAACTTTAATTCATCCAAATGTTCAGCTACAATCCTGTGGCAAATAGTTGGGCTATGAATATATCCTTGCGGCAGGCGTGTAAATGTATACTGTCGGCCTTGCCAAGTAAAAGCAAACTGATTCCATTGCTTGGGGTCTATTGGGATTGTAAAGAAGGCATTGGCCAAATCAATAACTGCATACCAAGTCCCTTCATGTTTTTGTATTCTCTCTATTAAAGTAACCGTGTCTGGGACAGCAGCATACAAGGGAGGAGTCACTTTGTTCAGCTGTCTATAATCTACTGTCATCCTCCATGTTCCATCTGATTTTCGGACTGGCCAGACAGGGTTGTTCCATTGAGTAGTTGTAGGGACTAACACTCCTGCCTCAACACATTCTCTTATAGTGTTGGCAATTTCATCTTGCCCACCTGGCACACGATATTGCCTCAAAGTAATTACTTCAGAAGGTTCGGGCAAAGTGATTGGATCCATCTTGATTTTCCCCACTAAGACTGCATTAATGCCTATTTTCCTCACAGCAAATTGGTATTTCCCTTCAGGTAAATTTAAGGTCATACCCTTCAAAATGTCTATTCCAATGATGTATTCAGGAATAGGCACAATAACCACACTATATTCTTTCTTGGGCAACTGTCCAATTTTCATCATCAATTTAACTTGTCTGGCTGATATTTCAGTCCCTCCTAGTCCTGTAATGGTAATAGGAGTTCCATGGCTGAACTTGTCTGGATTTCCATAAATAAGGGTGGCCTCGGCCCCAGTATCTATTAATGCCTCAGTTACCGTACTTGACCCATTTTTCCAATATATGGTCAAGTTAATGTGAGGTCTACAATCCAGCCTGTGTATTTCCTTAATTTGGACTGGGGCTCGGCCTGTTCCCTAGTATTCCCTTTCATATGATTCACTTGGGTTTGAAGGTTCAACATCTGTAGCATTTGCAGGAGCAGTTCTGATTTCCCTATCTCTCCTGTTATCAAGGCCTTTATCTCTGTACATTCTATATAATTCATTGGTTGGAATTCCATCTATCATTTCAAAACCTACTCCTGCTCTCAATAAAGCAGTAAACATTTCTTTCCTTGTTACTCTCCTTTGGCGCCAAGTTTGCTGGTTATTCACCCTTCTCTCTTGAGGAGATCTATCCCTTCCCCAGTCACCTAAGTCATATAACTGTAAAATCTTATTTATCACTGTTGTAAGACGGCTCCCTACTTCTCCAAGTAATAAATTCAAAATTAGTTGTTTATAAGCAGGGGGAGCTGTCCTAATTATTAAATTCCTATGAGGCAGTTCCATTGAATCATTGTAATATTTGTCTGCAGTTCCTACCATAATGGCAGTCTTCATTACCTCCTCCTTTAGTCTCATGATACAATCTCTAAGTGAATACCAGGGTCTGTGCTCAGTGGGCCACATAGAATCAGTAGCATATCTCTTATTGCATCCCACAGCGGCTAATGCCAACAGAGTAGTCCTGCTATCACCATCTCCTTGCTGATGATGTTCCCTAAAAGCTTGTTGAACTAGAGGATCATGGCTGATACCTATGAATCTCATGCAGTCTGTCCCATCTACTGATATTCCACCGGCCCCTTGATCACTGAGTCTTACCATCCAAGATATCAATGGTTCTCCTATTCTTTGGCTGAATCTACTCAAAATATCTGTGACCTCTTGCGGTGAGAAATCTTCCTGAATTTCCCTTGTAACTGAATCTTCACCTCGGGTTTCTGTCTTCCTCCTTTGTATGGGTCGAGCCCTTGTCTGATCATTTAACCATCTCCTATTCTCTGTGTGAGGCACATCCTGAACCCCAGTAGTGTTTTGTGCCTCAGCCCCTAACATTGTCTCATTCTCTCCCCACTCACTTCCTCTGCCACCATGGCTAGGACGAAGCAGGCAGTCAGGCTCTTTCTGGGCTGGGTTGAAATGCACTCTGGGCTTTTTTGGTCTCCTGTTGCTCTTAGCCACATTAATAGAAAAGTTTTCATTTGAGTCAGTTTGGTCTCCTGCTATCTGAGATTCCTCTTCTTCCTGTGGGGTAGGAGTGCCCCCATGTCTTTCACTTAATCTCAATCTTTCGTATACTAGCCGGTAGGCTGATAACACTATCCAGCTTTGCCTAGATAGTGATGCCCCTGACTGAATCCCAACTTCTCGTAAACACTTTTCCAAATCCCTAGGATCTCCTCTCCGTAGCCTTGGTTCCCAGTTTTCACAGGGTCCAGCTTTTTTAGCCAATTCTTTTGCTAGGGAGGAATAAAATGGATCCTCCCATCCTGGGATATTCATCTCTTCCTCTGGAATTGTTCTGCTTCTAAATAGAGATCTTATACCTAGCGATCCTGTTCGTGACGCCAAATGTATCAGGAGGGCAGAGTTTATAATCTCAAAGAGGATCATAAACATGTCTGAAAGGTTCGGAACCGCCGGATATAAGAAACTCTCAAAGTAGAAGGCAGAAGAATCAAAACATTTATTTAGGCTCCACAGTAACCAACCCATGAACCAGAAGCCCCATTTTGATATGTTGATCAAAATCTTCCAGGCCCAATAAGTACGCCTTGCAAGAGTAACCAGGAGGCTACAGAGAAGCATGATTGCGTAAAGCAAAATCATGCTTCCCCCTCGATGGTAATAAGATTACCCACTGGCCTGAAGTCTTTGTTCAGCTTCCTCCCGTAGATCAGCTCTGCTACTGGCAGCTCCTGCCTCAGCTGTGTCTGTGGCTGAAACTGAAGCTGCAACTGAAACTGACGATGTAACGGTCGCTGTAACTGACGTAACTGTCGTAACTGTCGCTGGCTCAAACCGGAAAAGGAAAAGAAGAATCTTCAAGCTGTCCTCTCCCCTCTTATAGGGTTTTTGACATCATCAAGCTCCGCCCAAATGACCAGGGCCGATTGGTTCCTGAGTTGGCCCCTCCCCCTAGGGTAGAGGTTAACACCTCCCCTCAGCCAGCCCCACGACTCATCACACAGGAAGTTGTCTGCTTCCCGGCATGCTCCCCGGGCCTCCTGCCCCGGAAGAGCAAGCCCCAGCGTCCAGGGAAGCCCAATGAGGCAAGCTGAGTCATTCAAAGAAAACAAAGGCCATTCTGGCTACAGTCACACAGCTAGTAAGTGTCTAAGGCCAGATTTGAACCCAGGTTTTCCTGACTCCAGGCCAGGTGCTCTGTCTGCTGCAGTGCCCCTTAGCTGCCCCAATAGAAAGCCACTGGTATTTATTATGTAGGGCAGTGACATACTTAGTTCCCTGTACTGGTAGCTTTGTGGAAGGAGTAGAGATTTGAAGCTATTTAGGGAGTATAGTGGATTGAGTGCTGGATCCAAAATCAGGAAGACTGGAGTTCAAATCCTGCCTCAGAGATGTCCTAATTCTGTGACCCTGAACAATGTCTCAGTTTTCCCATCTGTAAAATAGGGGTAATAATGGCAAATACTTGTAAAGTACTTAATGTAAATGCTAGTTATTATTATTGTTATCATCATCATCATCATCATCATTAGGTTAGGGTAATACTCCAGGTGGGAGGTAATGATGGCCTTGAACTAAGGTGGGGCTGGGACCAAAGAGATGTGGACATAGAAATCACAAGATTTGGCAACTGACTGTGTGAGGTGAAGGAGAGTGAGGAACTAGGCATAATATTGAGACTGTGAACCTGGGGGACTGTGAGGGTGGTGGCAGCCTCAATAGAAATAAGCAACTTCTGTGGAGGAATGCACTTGGGGAGAAAGAGAATGAGTTCTGTTTTGGACATGTGGAGTTGGAACTGCACAGTTAGAAGCTCAGTAAATCTGGGAGTCACTGGCATATAAAAGCCACTTGAAGCTGCCAGCACTGAGATCAACAAGTAAGACAGAGTAGTGAGAGAAGAGAGCCCAGGATAGATGACCCCACTTAAGGGACAAACCAAGGCTGGTATTTTGAAAGGACAAAAGAATAAGGGATTCGAGCTTTGGGGAAACAGAAAATGAGACGGGTTAATTGCCAACATCACCACTTTGAAGGGAAGAAAGAAAAAGCCAGGGCAAGTGTGACGGAGGGAAGGTTTGAGGGAAGGGGGAGGGAGTAATGAATGAATAAATGTAAATCATTTATTACATACCAGGCATCTTGCTAAATGCTGGGCACACAACTACTAAAATAAAGAGAGTCTCTGCCCTCAAGAGACCTTTTCTGAGGGAGTGGTGGCCAGGGAGCTGAGGGTGCTCAAAGGAATGATGCCTGGAGAGATGATTGATCCATCCTTTCTGGGGATGGAAGTGCTGATTTCATTACTGTTTCCAAAGCTCCAAGTGGAAGGCAGAGCATGTGCCTGTGTGTATGGATGGGAGAGCAGGAAAAAGGGCACATGGCATATAGACATGGGAAAGGCAGCAGCCCAGAGGCTCTGGCTTGGGTTGTAGAGAACTCTCCTTACAATAGTTCAGTGGCCCAAGTGTGGAGATGAAGGACTGAGTAGGACAAAGGAAGCATGGAATGAAGATGGCAGCAGCTTTGTGGGTCTGAGCAGGGCTGCCTGTAGAGACGTGTGGTCAATGACAGTGAAGGGCCTGGGGCGGGGGCAGGATCTAAAAAGTCTGCAGTCTAAAGCAGGATGAATAGCATGAAGATGACAGGAAACAAGGATATGAAGAACAAAGCATTTGTCCAGGACAGGGAGAGCAAAGACCAGGAGGTCATAGTAAAAGAAGAGGATGAATTTCTGAGCTCTGGATCATTGAGGTAAAACACTGAGCAAGGATCTAATTCTGGGAATATCTGGGGAGCCAACTAGTAAAAAAAAGCCCAGCGTCCTACACGTGTTGGTTACGGAGGGGGTGGATTCACTCACCTTCCCTGAATGAGCAAGGACAGCTCAGCTCCAGGTCCAAGGTCAGACGGTGACTGGATTACAATTTGCAGGTGGTAGGCACTTTCTTAGATGATGAGAATCATGCAAACATCGAACCTGCCATCCAGGAGCTTACATTTACTGAGGGAAATGATGGATACACAAATAAGCAAATATTAATGACATAGAAAGTAAATACAGAGTGATTTGGTAGCTGGGGGGGGCAATTAATAACTGGAGATACCAGGAAAGGCCTTTTGGGGTAGTGGAGCCTCAAAGGGAGCCAGGGATTGCAAGAGGCAGACACGAGGAAGGAAAGCATTCCAGGTAGAGGACTCAGCTTGTGCAGAGGCATTCGAGGAAGGTGAGGTTAGCTGGACCAGAGATTGCGGGAGGGGAGGTCATGTGAAATCAGACTGGGAGAAAAGGCCAAGACAGGAAAAACTTTAAATATCCAACCAGAGGAGGATGCATTTTACCCAAGAGGCAATAGGGAGCCACTGAGTCATTTTACGAATGAGGAAATTCATAGCCAGCAAGGCCACTGAGGCAGAGCCAGGACTTGAACCGTAATCCTTGGACTCCGTGTTTCATCTTCTTTGTGCTGCACCAAAGACACACCTGAGAATTCTGTCTTCAGTACAGCTGCCGAGTCATCATTCAGCCTCTGCTTGAATGGAGAGGGAGCCCAGTACCTCCTGAGAGATCCTGCTCTACTTGGGGATTATTCTAAATCTGTCTCTGCAACGTCCACCCCGTGCTCCTACTTCTGCCCTTTGGGGATAAGGGGGACCCAAGCCAAGCATCCCCAGGTCTGGCAGCTGCTTCTCGTAGGGCATCATCTCAAGAGTCTTTACCAGCCTGGTCACTTTTCTTTGGATAATCTCCAGCTTATCGATGCCCTTCCTAAAACATGGCACGCAGAACTAAGCACGATATTCCAAATTTGTCTGACACTACGCTTCTCTTCATGCAGCTTCACATCACGTTAGCTTTTTTGGCTGCCAAAAAATGTGAAATTTGTTGTCGCTGACGTTGTTCACTTTAACCACTACATTTCTTAGAGCTTGAAGCATAGGTGCTTTTTTCTGGTGATGATCAGTGGATTCTCTTGGTTGGTGTTTGTTGTCAGTGTTCAGAAGCCCTGGGCAGTTTTGTTGTATTATTTCCTGAATTATTACATTTGGGTTTTTAAAATTTTCTCATGTTCTTCTGAGAGACCTATGAACCTAAAGTCATTTCTGCACATTCTGTCTTCAGTTTCATTTACTTTGGTTTATAGAGTTTGTGTGTTCTTTTACTATTAATGCCAAATTTTCCTCCACTATTTTTGTGTTCTAATTACATTAATCTGTGTCACTGTTTAAGGGAGATATTTCATTCTGGATTCCCTCTTGCCGTTAGGTGGATCTCTGAGTTTGGGCTGCCAAGCTGATTCATCTTCCTTAGGACGATACAGGGTTTGATGCCCTAGGTCTCTGTCCTAGGCATTCTCTTAGGGGACAGGATTTGCCCCAGTTAAGTTTCAGTCCCCGATACTTCAGGCACAGCATAGCTGCTTAAGTTGACCCCCTCCCCACTTCTTACCTCTACTCTCATCTATTTCCTTGACATGGATCCATATCTGATACTTCTTGTAAGATGGAAGTATAGGGGTGTTTGTGTACAGTTACTGCACCATGGGGGTGTCCCTACCCTGGCGGGGTGGCGTCAGGCCTCACACAAGTTTGAGAGCTGAAATCTACTCCTGCCACTGGGGCATGGAGGCTGCTAGAGAAGGGACACTGAGCTTCAATCTACAAGGAAGGATTAGCGTTCTCCAGTTTTTATTCATTAAGGATTTGATCTTATTGGAGGTTCCATCCTCTGCTTCTGTGGATTTAATTACAATTACTCTACATCTGGCACATACTTCCTTTAAAGAGGGCAGGGCGGGAGAAGTAACTCATCATCCGTTTTGTTGGTCACCTCTGTGATCGCCTCTTTAGGGACCTTACTGTTTGCAGTCTGTCACACAGAGAGGAAGAATCTTTCTAACTCACCTTGATCCTACCATACGTCTACTTAAAAGCTTACAACACCTTCCTATTGCCTACTGAACAAAGTCTAAATAAAGGCCTGATTTGAGCACTCAGACTTAGTTTTCCAGACTCATCGAATACCATTCAGCCCCCTGGCCTCCATGTTCTCCCCTCCCCCTCCTCCATATCTTTGCTTATATAACCCTCCATTCCTGAGATGGACTCCCTTCCCACTTCAGTCTAATAATATCTTTCCCTTCCTTCAAGGTTCAACTCAGGTGTCACATGTGCTGTGAAGCCTTCCTTCTCCTCCCCTATCCTCCCCTCCCCCCCACCTCGCTCTGCCCTCCCCTCCCCGCTCAATTCCGTCCCCTCCTCTTCCCTTTCCTTCCCTTCCCTCACAGTGCTCACAGCACTTTGCCTACATGTTTCCACTGCACTCATCTTGAAAAGCAACATGGAATGATGGGTCACATGCTGGACCTGGAGTCAGTGCCTGCCCCTTGTGTTTACTAGCTCTTTGACCATGGGCAAATCATTTGAATTCCTTGACTTTATATTTCCTCAGCTGTAAAATGGGCGCGATGTTTGTAGTGCTTAGCTCACAGAGTTGTATGAAGCTCAAATGAGAATATGAACATCGAGTGTTTTATAAACCTTCAAATCGATATAACTAGAAATACATTTCAATTATTCTTTTAATGCTTTATCTTATGGTTCTTCCTATTAGATCGTAATCTCATCCAGAACAGGGTCTCTGTCTTCTCTAGCTGGCCATCCCTGTTGCCTCTAACAGGGGCTTAAATAGGATAGTTGAATTGAATTCCTCAGCAGTAAGAGAAGTGGCTTAGAGATGTTTCCGCTGTGGGGGAGCATACTTCTTTTCAATGCACCTATTTTCCCAACATCTTGCTGAATCATAATGTTGATCATGATCGTGGGGCTGTGAAAAGAGCAACCATGGCAGCTGCCACCAGTGCCCCAAGGGCTGGGCTTCCTCCCTCATGGAAGCAGATGAACATATGGCCATCAGAATGCTCTTGTCATCTGGAAAAAGTAAGATTTGCTCCACACTGCGAATGTTAGGAAGCTATTTCTATGTAGAAGATTGGGATGGGGCAGGTTTCGTTTGTTTGTTTAAGGCAACCACGAGGCCTTCTCTGGGAGGTCATGTGGAGACGGGAGACCAGATGCCCAGATGTACAATGGAGGATTTTCTTGCTAAGATTCAAGGGCCATCTCTGGCCTTTGCCAATTTATCTAGTGACCAGGTACTCAGGGAGAGCATCTCCATGTGAAAGGGACAGAGATGATGGCATATTTCAGGGCAAGCACTGGAAGCCAGTAAGCCTGGGTTCAAGTCCTGTTTCTGCCCTTTGCAAGTTGGGTACACAGACCTGTGTGGTCATTTCCCCCTCTCTGAGCTTCAGTTTCCTCATCTGTAAAATGAGAACTAAAATCCCATTTTCACTCACTATTTCAGGGGTTGTTGTGAGGAAAGTATTTCCCAAGCATTATAGAAGAGGAAAATGATGATGATGACAGTAATGACAACGATGATGCTGGGATAAGTAGCTGCAGAAGACCTGCAGAAACTTCAGTCCATAAACCATGTGAGGCAAGACTGAGTCGACAATTTCGAATTGAATTTATAACCACCAAAGGACTTCTCCCTGGCTGCCATGCCAAACCAAGCTCTGCAGGACTTAAGCTTTTCCTACCCAGAACTCCCAATTTGGGGGCCCTGCTTTCTTGATTGGTATCTCCTTGATGATCCACTCCAGCTAGGGCCAGGCTCCAGCCTTGCTTCATTTCACTCCCTGGACTTCTTTCCAACTGCCATGCTGAAAAGCTTGGGCAACCTGGCTCCCCACCCCCACCTTGATTTGCAGTTCTGGAACCATAATCAAACCAACTCTCATTGCTCTGGGAAAGGGTGTGCCAGTCAACTCCCCTATGCCTCCAATCACCATACCTGTAACTTTCTAAACCAAGATTATTTATTCCTGGTCACAACTCCCCTACGTGTTGTCTCCCCCATTAGAATGTAAGTAAGCTCCATGGGGACAAGGACTGTCTTCCCTTTTGTATGTGTGTCCTCAGTTCTTAGCACAGTGCTTGGCACACAGTAAACATTTAATAAATGCACATTCATTCATTCATTCCCGGGGCACCTAGACAACAAGCCTGATAGAGCAACCTCGACTGTTCCCATGGCTCACAGGGGAAGCTGGATCAATTTCCATACTGGCAGTGAATGAATGCCCCAGTTTCATCTAATCCTAATCCAAGCAGAGACCCCTGCTCCTCCCCAACCCTCTCCCTCCAAACCTACTACTATGGAGTCTACTGCTATTCTGTCCCGTCCCACCGTATAGACAGCCCTTCCACGTAGGACACCTGGAGGAAGACCACGGGCTTTCCCTCTCCCCCTAAATGAGTATCCAAGCTGGGGGCCAAGACTAATTTACCTTTGTGGCTGGAGGGAGATGAAGGGTGATCCTAACATCCCCTCAAGCTATTCACCTCTGTCTCTCCTTCCTTTCATAGTATTAACATCTACTTTCTCACCTCCCACTCAAATTTGCACTCTTTGGTAATCTGTCTTCTGACCTGCTCTCTCCAAAGGCAATCTCTTAATTACCAAATCTGCTGGCCTCTTTTCAATTCTCATCTCTAACCCTACAGCATTTGACAGAGTTAATCATCCCCTCCTCATGGATGAGTTTTTCTTGCTGCGTTCTTGGGACACTATTCCCCCCTGCCTCTGCTTCTCCTTCTCTTTATCTGATCCCCCCACCCCTTATATTTTGTATGTATTTATCTGTATAGACTTTATTTGCCCTGTGTAATATAAACTCATTGAGGGCAGGCACTGTTTTCACTTTTTTCTTTGTAACCCCAGCACCTGGAGGTGCTTAATATTTATTGAATGGAATCAAATTGATTCTTTGAGAATTTCCTCCCATGTCCTTTGTGCCTCAAACCTGATCTTCAAACTTACCAAGAAGTAATTAACTCCTTTTAGTTGCTAGATAATGCAGAAGTCTTTCTTATTTTGCCGGAATGTGGCTGGAGGAGTGTGAAGCATTAAAGCTGGTCATTTCTTAGGCAGAACTTGCTGTCGGTGGCCTTGGGTCAGGAAACAACATAGCTGGAAGCCTCTTTTCCAAACCCAAAGTTCTGCCATTTTGCATCTTGTGAGACAGATGTGAGTTAATGAACCTGAGTCTCCCCTCCCCCCCATAAGTGAAGTAGCATGCCCCTGGAATGGTGTATGTAATCTGTGGGGAGCTCAGAAGGGTCCCCACCAGCCTTCCCAGTGTGCCTGAAAATCCCAAAGTTCAGGATATTCCTTAAAGACTCTCTGGAGATAGGCATTGAAAAGGACTTGAGGAATCTGAGTAGCTGGTTTACACATAAACAGGTGTAAAATTATCTTGTTAACCAGTTGGGAGCCAGTGTCACCTAGCACACAGTAGGGAGAGCTTTGAGGATTAGGATGCTAAATGGGAGGGGAAAGGTTGGGAACCAGCACAGAAGAGTGTGAAGCATGAAGGTGCTGGGCATTTGGGGGTGATAAAGGGAATACCAACAAATCTCTGGAGGACAGAGTTCCAAAGACCTTGTGCTGAGGGCTGACCCTGCCTCCTCTCCCACTCCCTGACCCCTTTCATCGCACCGAGTAGGGATTTTGGGGTGAAGGTTTGAGGCCTATCCGGTGGCTAGGATGTCTTCAGAAGAATGCCAATTACATTATTGTTTTAGATCACTCTCATGTGGAATATTTTCTTAATTTTCCTTTTTATAGTTCTGCTCCAACATTTGGCAATTCCCGCCATTTCTTGCCTACCCTCATTTGACCTCCAACCCTTCTCATATTCACTAGAGGAAAGAATGCTGGACTTGGAGCCAGGAGACCCTGCCCTGTGTCCTCGTATAAGATGCATGATCTCTCTGAACTGAGTGTCTTCAGCTGTAAAATAAGTGAGTACAATGACAATGACCTCTAAGGTCCCATCCATTTCTACTGTTCTGTACTTTCTATTTTGCTCCAGGAAATCTATACTATGTCTTTTATGTGTCAAAGTTCGAAAACACAATTGAAAAGTGTGTGAGGTTCATTTCCCAAATGTAGCCATTTAGTGTCACAATTGCATTTAAAAACAGATTATGATGTTTTAGTGCTTTCTATGGCTACTAATTGTGATTTTAGAAATATTCTGTACAGGATGTAAAAAATGATGAATGTGAAAGCAGCCGGGAAGAGCAATTTGTTTATGTAGTGTTTCATATGAAATATGATAGAAAATGAAATATACTGATGATCATTATTCTAATGCTTTTAAGTGCATTTGCCTCTTGGGTTCAGGGAAAAGAAATACTCCTGCTGGGTTTTTAAGAAAAACGAACAGCATAAATTTAAGTGGCTAATTTGGGATGTTGCTGTGCAGGGTATAGGGTGTCCTGTTTGGCTGGGAATGGCAAGTCTGGGCAGTGGTACAGGAAGAACCTTGGACAAATGCAGTTCAGAAAGCCTCCAGGCCCAATGAACCTGGCAAATCCTTGAAGATTCTTTCATCTTATCGGTGGCAGGGTTCCCTTAGCAAACAATTCCCATCTCCATTTCCAATAGAATCAACGACATATATTGGTTCACTTTTATGAATAGAGGTCGTAATTCCAACTTGTCACCTTACTTTATTGCATGCCACATGCAAATTGTGTGCTGCTGGTGGGAAATACTGCCCAGGAGCACCACCATTGTTTTTTATCCTTAAAGGACATTGATGTTAATACAGTTCACTTTCCTTTGTCAATTCCCCACACAAGTAAACTTTCTTATATACTTTGGCATAGGAACAACATTAATAGCCTCCTTGAACATTACAGAAGATGCTCAAGCTGACTGATTTTTTTGGTTTTGGTTGTTTTAAAGTGGAGACTGTATCCAACTCTACTCAGCTTTGTCATTTCCAAGTTAATTTGTGATTAACATGAAATAGAGATGATGTGATTACACTGTCATTTGTAAAGGGTACTTCTTAATATATTGCTGAATTCCAAACAGGATTTAGACTAGCCCTCAGTCTATCATGAAGAGTAGAGAAACATCAATTAATCTGGTTGAATTGGCAGACTCTGTATCCCAAACTCTTTGTCCTTTGAAATAATCTTTCCATGGTACCTTTTTCCCCCTTAAAAAGAACTGCTGTAGACTTCTTGAGCAGATACTGTGTTAAGGCATCTGGGCTATTTACCTCTAATGTGGCCACCATCAAGTTTATTTCAACACCATTTGTGCTTTTGCCAAACATAAGATTAAGTGAGTCCTAAATATTACTTGTTTGGGGGAGAGAAGAAAATGAACAATACAATTGTAAATCAAACCAAGTTTGGGAAGGAAATGTAACATATGGCATTTATATAATTATGCTGTATGGAGAAAGGTTATCTGTTGGTCAATCTATTATAAATGGTAAAAATGAATTATTTAGAGCCATTAGACACTCTGAGGGCCATTCCCCCCTTATGTTCCCCATATATGACTTCTAATGAAGTCAATGGGGATTTTGTCCAAATTCCAGGGGAGAACTTTTTCCAAACACATTACACACACTCAATTGGTGGCATTTGAAATAACAAGCATTTGATCCATTAAGTAGCTGACACATTGCTGCGTTTCACAGTGAATTTTATTTCAGAACTCATTTTAATCTAACAGAGTCTTCACAATGCTCATTCGATACAATTCACAAAAACGCATAGAATACATCTAACCAAACAAGGGGTAAGATAAGAATATGCTTACGATGGTAGAATCGCTTTCTCGAAATTTTGGTGGTGGTGTTGTTTGGTTTTTTTGTTTTTTTACCACAAAAACTACACTTTTTATATATTGGTACAAGTTCTGTCAACAATAAAGTACTACTTTCCAAAACAGAACATGCAATTCTTACTTGGACACAAACATACTAGCAATAATCAGAAAATAGTAAAAGGCCCATTCAAATTTAGATTATAGTAAACATTAAAACAAAGAGAACTATATATCTTAGCCAGCTGATCCTAAACATTTCATAGTCACCTCACAGGTGCTCCATCTATGGTATCCATAAAACTTTCTTTCATTGGGAGAAGCATGGCCAACACTTGAAAACATTTCAAAATGATTGTGGTAAAAATTAAAACTATGGCAACATGAACTACGAGATAAAAAGACACCTAAAAGCCTTTTATAAAGCTATTTGAATGCACTACTCTTATCAATTGTTGTGTTATGTGAAAACATAGGTCTTCCTGATGTGACAATACGGAAGATCATAGGCCGTCAGCAAGCTCACTGAGGTCTCTGGATAACTCATGTGTCTATCCCATGTAAACTATTCCTCACACAGTAATTATAACCCCAATTTCCTATATTTTCTTTAAGGCTAAACACGTGATTTTGAATTAGGTAAGGCTCAAAAGTAAATCTGTAAGGCAATTGTTTTATGAATTCTCCATGCCTGCCTTACTTTTTCTTTCTGAAGTCAGACCCCTCTTCTCTGAAATAAATTCTGTATTTCATTCTCCATCAGATGAACTGGTATATATCCCACTGAAATTGAATTCTTTTCTCATACCTAATAATTATGAAGGTTTGGTCAATTATCCAGTGTATTGGGGCCATGAAAACCAATCATCAAGGTAAGCAATTCCTCTCCCTCCTCAACAGCATGTTTCTTTTTCGAATTACCCAGAAAATTACCTCACTTCTTCACTTTGTTAGGCCCTTTAGTGTCCAAGAGACTGTTTAAAGAAAGAGCTTTATAACTACACACTTTTCAAATAAGCATTTAAAGGTACTGCCACTATCTTGAGTGGCTGCAAGTGACTTCATGCCATATATACAAGAGGTTCAGGAATCTGTTTCTAACAATATCATGACTAAATAAGCAGACCATGAGGAGCAGGACTGATCACTTCTAGTGTCTTCATGATCCATCTTGATTGTCATGTGATGTGTGGATGGATGGTTTCAGCTGCAGGCACTAAGTCCGGGCCCCTTTTACATACTACAAAAGATGTCCAACCTGTTTAATTTTTTGTTCTCTTTTGATAGGATATTGTATGTAGTTGTTCCTCTTTAAAATTTAGCCTTTTGGTGACTTACATGAAATAGAAATAATATGGTGTCTCAATTAGAAAAAATTAAGGCTGTGTCTACACAGGACAACTGTACTAAATCAGAAACAAATATTCTGATTGGGTTTGGTCAGTATGTCTTATCTGGATGAAGCTGGAACTTCCAGGTACTGGAACGGCCCTGTACAAATAGGTTAGGTTGTCCAGAGCCAATTGAGACTTCGTTTCAATTCAGTTTGGTGTCCCATTATGGGCACAACGCAAGTGTATTTTATCAGATGTGCTTAGATTTCCTTCTTTTTTTTAAAGAGCAGCAGCAAAATATCTTTACCAATTCTGAGCTTGCTGTGTCACCTTTAGCTCTAACATTAGTCATCTGTCGACTGGCATACCAAGTTGTATTAGCTACATCAAAGTCAAACCTGAAAATGTGGCCATCAAACTTGAATACCTCAATTTAGGCAATGACAGAATAGGCAAACTGGAGGCTCTCCTTCTGAAATATATTGAACCAAAAATTAGCAAACAAATGTAATAGTCTTATCATTTGTAAAGGTATATTAGTTTTAAAAATAGTTCATTCTATGGGAAAGATTATTTCAAAAATATTTTGTGAATTTTGACTTATAATTTATTACAAATTTGATTCTAAACTAAAATCTGGTTTTTAAAATGTTTTGATTGTTTAAAAAAATAATTTTCTGAGATTTGCTTAAGATGTCAGCCCATTAACTACTTTCAACCCCTCCCCCCTCAAAGTGCAATTTTACATTACTCTCAACTCTACCATCTTGTTTAATAGAGCTATCAAATTAAGATATTTTCTGCCTTTAAAAGGCCTAGAATTACTGCTATATTCCAATTGAAAAGTGCATGTTCACCTCCAGAATTACAGTGTCTGAATTGTTAAGGCTACTATGCCAGGGAAATCCTGAACAATTTGATACCTCTTAAACTGGATTCTCCCACTCTAACTGCGTGAAAGCCTCTTTCATTGAATTAGACTGCCCTTCGTGGGGCTATGGGCCAGTTTTTAAATAAATACAAAGGAAAATTAAAACATACTTATCTTTTAAAATTCATTTAGGAGGTAACTGCCACAATTGACTAGATTTCTTCATTTAGCTCTGAATTTCTCATTAGTATTTCCTTTGAGATTTAAATCAAGTCCTACAGAAATCTCTTGTTTAGGCTTTCTTGGTCCAATTTTTTGATAGGTTAAATTTGGTTCTTTTACTAGTGGTCTAGCATATGAAATGATTCCTCTGTAAAGGATTCCTCACTGAAAATGATATGCTTCTGTTGAATGTGAGAGTAGTGCAAAGGCACTTATCACACTCATAACTGCTATCATTCTCATGGAGACCACACTCTGATACATCCATGGCTGTGTATACGCTAAGTCAATAATCCACTTATGGGTTTCTGTGTTCCCTCTATTACAGAGAAGCAAATATGAGCATCCAGGGTTGTCTATAATGTCAGAGCGAATTATTGACACTTGAGGGAGATGGTCCAAATGTCATCACTGATCTGTACAGAAATAAGTGCAGTGTAATAATTCATTTTTAAACAACTTGCATTAATGCCAGTAACTTGTAACCCTAAATGCCAGTTGTAGCTTTTGAATTTGCATTAATCTGAGTTGAAAATATAATCAAATGTTTAGGCATTTGGGTACTGTCCAACTTCTTTGGGAAGGCCCAACTGCTCTAGCTCTTGTTCTATGTTTCAAAATAAACTCAGACTACTTCCTAACCAAAAAAGCTTAAGCTTACTATCCCAATTTTCTCTAAGATGGACATTAAACACATTAGCTAAGGAAAGGTTTCTTTATATGTCATAAAGCCCCTCCCCAACAACTTTGCCAATTGACAATAAGTTTGACATCCATAAAATATAAGAACATTTTGGTAGCAAGAACCCTACATTTGGGGGTTACTAAGGTTGTTCTACCAGGTGAAACTATAGTACTAGCCCAAGATGTTCTTTGAAATAGGTTTCCTGGGAAGTCAATCTAATGCTGTAAACCTCAGCCCAGAATACATGCAAAGATGGTCATGGGCTGGGGAATATGTAAGGGTAACATTTCCCACCCCCTAAAATGGAATGAATTATGTACAATATTGAGCCAGAGTCTTGCATGATCTGTACTTCCTCAGGAGGTCTGAAGGTCACTATTCAGTTGTCTGAGTAAGAAATGTCCCAACTAATTTCTCAAAGATCTGAAATAATACAGCTTCCCAAAGCACTAGCTTACTCTATATGAGTTGCTTATGCAGTAGGAGAGTCTAATTCAACATAAAACATTTTGGGGAGATGGTTAGACAGGGGAAGCTTGAAAAAAACAAAGCCATTCATTATCCCGCTTAAAAGAACTGATTTTCTCTCTAGTAATATCTTACAAGTTTCAGGTGAGGGTTCCCACTTAACAGAAAATATGTAATGTAAATATCAATAAATTTTGTCTTCCAGTGGAAAAGTATATCGAAGAGATCATTGAGAAGTGTGTGGATTTGCTGCCATCAAAATCTCAGACAGGTTAATTTGCTAGGAGTAATTGGGGTCCCAGTGCCAACAACCTCAGTAGAACACCGTGAGGATTCTTCTTTATAGGCTATGAGGAAGTCATATCACCAGGTGATCCCATTTGAGAGGCAGATGTATTCCTTGACAGGTAGGTATACCCAAATACTTTCAAATGGCTAGGGTTCAAGGTTGCAGATAACATCATTTTCTACTGACTCAGCATCAGTGTTGGAATTCTTCTTTAGATCTTGCCACAGATGATTTTCGCATGTGTTCTTGTCAGATTGTTTCATAAGCATACGATAAAGCAAATGGCCCTTTGTTCTTTACGCACAGGCGGTCATCAATGATTTCAACTAAGAATATGTTAAGGGTGGAATCTGACTTACTGTCTTTCAGTGAGAAAATTGCACCTGGTCTTTATCTACTCCTCAGAGGAGGATTATTAGTACAATCTTTCCCCTTTGTATATTACTTGCATACTTTGTCCAAAAACACTAGCAAAGAAAGAAATGAGGCCATATCACGTTGAAATCAATATTTTAAAAAAACTAAAGCTCTGTTACCTATGTGTGTATATACACACAGAGAGAAGGTTGTGCGGTGGTGTGAAAAATATCAGATCTCAGAAATATCGTTTAGTTGAAAATAGCAGATTTGTCTACTTTTGTGTCTGGTGCTGGATTTTATCGACTCTATAATAAACAGAAGTCTCATTTGTGAGATAATGATTAACAGACTGCTTTCTCAAAGGTATTTTTGAACTATGTAAGGGAAGATTTTTGCATTTGACCCTATGTTTGATTAAAAGAAGATCCATGCTTGCTGCATCCATCATCTTAATATCTTCTGAATCTGGGACCTCTGAAATTAGGCATTTCTGCTTGTCAAATGCTTGGATATTTTCTTGATGTGGTAACTGAAAGGTTTAAGTGATGAAAACAGTTCTGGTCATGTTTAATTATAAAACTTTGTGGCACTTGGCATCACTGCGCATCTGTATTTGGGAACTAGTCTTTTCTTCTTTTCTATCAAAGATGAAAACACCTTTAATGCATTTCTTAGGAACACTCAAAAGTCATTGTAAATGGTAAAGTCAGAGTTAGTTTTTTTGTTTTGTAATTTGGGCTTTTTTCATGGTCTGCCTTTATGAATGGTAGATAGTATAAACTGTGACTGATAGGAAATAACTGGTAAACTGAAGGAAAAAAAAAAGTAGTTCCTAAAATCGATGGGATTTGAAAACTTGCTTTCAGGATGTCTTTATTTCAGCTGGTTCTCTGCTTTTGTTTTACTTAAAGCAAACCACTCTGCACATGAATGTGCATTGGGTATGGCTGATAGATGAATGGATGTCCATGAGCCATATAGTAGCTGCTGAAATTTCCGTTGGTAACGTATGGGGCAGGCTGGTAATAGCAGGTTACGTTGGCTGTGTTGGGTATGACGTTTTGTTCTCCAAGCACTTTTAGAGCCATAATGGTGATCATATTCAGGGTCTGTCTTCTTTCGTGCCCCATGAGGCAAACGGTGCTTTCGTTGACAACACCACGCAGGGTCATAAGGTAGTCATATTTGCTCTTCTCTTCACCTACGAAATGGTTATGTAGGTAGGACTCGATCTTCTTTTGTTGCTCTGCCACATCAGGGAAATCAATGAAGAATCTGGAACACATGTAACGCTCCAAGGTTTTGATTTCTGTGTCACTTGCTGGCTTGAATTCACGGACTAGTAGGTTGCTGTACTTGAGAAGGCCTCCACCTCTAATTTCTTCAGGGTTTCTGGTGGAAATCAGCTTGTGTCGAAGATGATTTATTGCTTTTTCGAAGTCTCCATATACGCTCTCTGCCACAACAACAGGGGAGGATTCTTCGCTCAACACATAATTGGCATCTCTGTAGACATCTAGAAGGTTGTTTAGGATGATCTGAAAGGAATCGACACTGAATTCGAACTGACGTCTAAGCGAGCCGACAAATTTGAATTCCACGTTCTTCCCAGTGTTGTTTGACAGAGAAATGAGACTCCAGCGGTCATGCTTGTTGCAAATTTTCACCATCTTCTGAACATAAGCACTGTTCATGGTCTGGGACGTGATCTTCTCTTTATTTACACCTTTTGGGAAGAAGTCTTGCAGACGATTCAGAAGAGACTCCTTGACAATATGAAATTCTCGTTCACCTAGATACCCAATGCCAAAAATGATGTCGACATCCTTATAAGTGGTGACATTCTCTTTTGCAAGGATGTGGCTAGCTGTTGAACCATTCAGACGGATATCTTTGATGATAATCTGTCTTTTTTGGAGCTCATTTTGCACCACAAGGATGATATCCTTTGTTTTCACTTCCAGTGTTGGAAAATTTCCTCTTCCATGAATTGGTATCACTTCACTTAACACTTGATCTAGCATTTTAACTTGATCCCAGGAGAGAATGCTGAATCTGATGTCTAAGTTTTCAGACATTGCTGCGTCTGTAAGGTTAACTAGAAATAAAGAAAAATAATTAAAAACAGGTTAGATTCTTAAGTATGGTGTGGTATTACATAAAAAAAAACTTGAAGAAAAAAAGGCCTCCAATTATAGAAAACAAGTTTTACTTAGAGGCAATAAGTTAACAACAGGGATTTTAAATCTTAAATCTTAAATAAATGTTTAAATCTTATGTGTTTGATTTTAGGCTTGAAGAGTCACAATAACTTGTGAAAACAGTTACAATTCATTGATAAATACACCCAGCTATATTTTCAGGATATTTGCATTCCTATAGATTTATAACTTAATATTGGTGGTCTTCCTTGCTCTCTTTTCAAGTCAATTAATAATTTAGTTTATATTTGGATGGTAGTATTCACCTAGTTCATGAAATAATAATAATAACTGCTTTCATTCAAGGCCCTCAAAGTATTTCACGAACATTAATTATTCAGGTGGGAGTCCAGTATAGCAATTCTTTACTAATGCTTGATTTCATAGAATAAAATGTTCTAGGAAAAATGCTAAATCTCCATAACACAAAAGCTAGATAAAAGCTTTAGTATATTTATAAGAAAAAATTAAATGCAAACCAAGAGAGGAGAAACTTAATTAAGACTTAACAATACTGGTCCCAGTACCACATTAACATGTGACTCACTATACGTAGCAATCTTACTAAAGAAAATCGGATTGTCATATGGTTGCCAAAAATGCCAATATAACTTTAACTTGTATATGTGTATACATACATACATATGTATACACATGCACACACATATATACACCCACATACACAGAGTTAAGTACAGTCCTGCTGTGGTCAGACCACACCTATCATCTTTAGTTCTAGATACTACATTTTAGAAGGACCATCAACCAGCTGCAGTGCGCCCAGAGGAGAGTGAACGAGGATGGTGACAGATCTGAAAACCTGTTCTATATGAAAACCAGATAAAGAAAATGAAGACATTGAGCCTAGAGGAGAGAATATTTGGTGGGGATGAAGGGGTGGCCAGGGGATGGATGGGACAATTGCTTTTAAATGCTTGAAAGATTTTCTTATGTTGTCAGGAGTAGATATAATTGCTGGGCATTGTTCAAGAAGGCAGGGTTAGGGCACATAACGGGTAAAAGTTAGAGGGAAGCTGATTTCTACTCACTATAAGGAAAAATTTTCTAATAATTACAGCTATCCCACAATAGAAAAGGCTATTTTGTTTGACAGTGACCTCTTATCAGTGGAAAGCAGAGGCTGAATGACTGCCTATCACGAATGTTCTAGAAGGGAATCCAGTATAAGATAGGTGGTTATACTGGATGATATCTCAGTTCCTTTCCAACTCTAGCATCCTATGAAAAGGACATGTGAATAATACAACATATTACATGAATGTTTGTGGTGTCTCAGAGTGGTATAGTGGAGAGAGTATGAGAGTAGGAGTCAATACTTTTGGCTCCTAATTCTGCCTCTGCCTTTTATTAGTTGTGAGACTTTGGAAAATTCACTCAACTTCTCTGGCCCTTTTTCCTCATTTACAAAATGGAACCTGCTCTAAGTAACTCATAGAATTGTTTTGATGATCAAACTACATATATGCATGAAAGAGCTGTGGAAATTCTAATGGTTGTACAGTATGAGTTATTTCAAGGAGCCATCATTTTGAATAAGCCTATCTGAATTTAGGCTGGTGTCTTGGCACAACACTGTCTCAGAGTCTATATTTGAAACCTTTCTAGCTTGTTAGAAGCTGCCATATGGCAGATTCTGAGAACTTAGAACTTATTGGAGGTATGATGCCTTACCACTGTTGTAGTACACATAGTAGGCATTCAATAAGTATTTGATGCCTGAACAAATGATTTGTACCTATTGATAACGTCCTGGTGCTTGAAGTGTTATTTGCATAGTATGACAGACGAAGGAAAAAGGTTGCATTATAAAAACAACATACAAAGAATCAACCAATGACCTTCATTGTCAATGACAAATAATTTTTACTTATTATTAATTAGTAGCAAGTTTTAATAACTTGAAATAAAATAATAATATGTATAATTTATAATAGCCTTACTACAAAGAACTCAAATGAGTTTCACAAAAGCTAATATTATTTATCTTTCCAACATCTGTAAAATAGCTAGAAAAGTATGACCCCCATTTTATGGAAAATAAAATGAAGGGCAAAATTTTTTAGACTCAAAGTTATGGAAACAAGAGAAAAAAAGGAAACACGAACACCAGCTACCTAAGCTTTCAGAATGCTCACTGCAGATGTGCCAGATGATCTCACGGAATTTCACGGGGGGGGTATGTAATTAAATTTGTGTTATGTGTATGAACACCATGGATGCAATTAAATATAATTATACAATTAGGTAATTAGGTACAATTACAGTGATTACATGAATCTTCAAAGACTCTATTAAGCAGCCTGTGCCAAATAAGTCTACAAAAGTAAATAAAATGTACAGTTAAGCACTGAGCCTGAAAATTCCAACCACAAGTTTGCCCCCCGGTAACCAAAAGCTTCCTTCTATCTTAAAGACATAACCTGGGGCTGGGGCACTTTCAACCCCGGGCCCTTGTTCACTATTCTTCTGACTATATATCCAAATGATAGGGAATTTAAACGAGGCTTGTGAAAATGGTTATTTGGGCTGTTCAGGATGATAGAAAGATCTGGACATGTTAAAGACTTTGTTGTTCCTTGCTAGATTTGAAGTCAGAGAACATAAATTTGAATCATGGCTCTGTTGCTTATTATCTGTGTGACTTATGCAAATGATCACATCTTTCTAGGCCTCAGTTTCTCATCTGTAAAATGAGAGTGTTGGGATACTTTATAAGATCCCTTTGAGCTCTAAATCTATGATCCCGTTTCTGAAAAAAACATTTGAAACTAGGATATTTTTTAAGATTCTAAGCATTTTATAAATATGGAATTTATTAATGGCAGTACAATTGAACCCAGGTATAGAGATTGATTCTCTAAAGTATCTAAAGATATTTTTAGAAGAAGAAAGAAACCTTCTATTCTCTCTCTCTCTCTCTCTCTCTCTCCCCCCCCACCCTACCCCCCCCTTTTCTGAATATATATGTGTATATGTGTATACACACATATATGTAGCATATATATGAATGTATACACACACACACACACACACACATATATATACAATTTTGTGTATACTTTTTATATGTTGTTTCCCCCATTAGAATGTTAATTCCTTGAAGGCAGAGGCTTTTTAACCCTTCTTTGTGAGGATCGATGAATTGGTTTGTGATATCAAATGAAAGGATTCTGATATGTAAACAAGTAAACAAAAGCAGTTTAATTGATTAAATAGCAAAAGACTCGAAAAAGATAGCCCTTTAGAATGTAATTATATAAGTTAATGGCAGAAAGCACAAAGCCAAAATTGTAGAGATAATTTTCACATTTTGTTATCCACAGCCCCTTAAATCCACATATTTCTTAAACTATACTTTTGTCTTACTATATACACAAGGATTTTTTTCAATAAACTGTCACCCTGAAAGCTGAAATGCAAATATTTTCTGAGCCGTGTGAGCAGAGAAAAGAATGAAATTGCTTTAGCGGTTTGTAGCTAAATTCTATTAATCTTTTTCTCAAAGGTCATAAACACTGCTCACTTTTTCAAAACCTCCAACTCAATTCATAGATCAATTTTATTATTTCTTGGAAACTTTCACTTAAAAATCAGTAAAAACCAAGTTTATAAACCCAAAAGGTAAATTAACTTTCAAAAACTATAGAACAACAATGACAGCATTAAGGGGTTTTAAAAGCAGAATATACAGATTTTATAAAATGTTTTTAATCTTTCTTGCTCAGAACACATACTTAAATCCTGGTACTAGATACTATTTCAATTTGATAATTAGAAGGTCTATCTTCTCTCCTTTCATAAGTAATGCTCCTATAATGGAAACTATCTTTTCCATAACAATTCACATTGTTATTAAATTGGGAGCTAGAGAAGGAAGAACTGATGATGCCAATTCCTTTATTGTTCTTTCCCTACCGCCACAAATTTGCAAAGCCCCAAATGATTTGTTTCCACCTTGAGTATCCCTTCTCTCCAAGTATATTTATGCCAAGTTGCAAATGGATTTGAATGAAGAGGGCGTCCTGAGAGAACTTTTGACCAAGAGGAAAGCAGATGTGAAAAAGGACTGGATTACTTCTCTAGGCCTCCAATCCTGACTTCTCCAGAAAACTATCATCCAAACTCTCCCTCATCTTCAGTCTCCCCGTCTGCAGGATCCTTTCCTGCTGCTTACAAACATACCCATGGCTCATCAGTGTTTAAAACCCCCTAACTTGATGCTCTCATCCGCAGTAGCTATCATCCTGTATCTCTCCTCCCTTTCATGCCTAAACTCCTTGAAAAAGCCATCTACAGTTGGTGCTTCACTCCTTTTCCACTCAAGTCTCTTCTCAACTCTGCAGTCTGGCATCTGACCTCACCACTCAACTGACACTTCCTCTCCGAAATTAACAGTGATCTTTTAATTTGCCAAATCCAATGGCCTTTTTTCAATGTTGATATTCATTGACCTCTGCAGCATTATAACATTGTCAATCACCCTCTTTTCCTGGATACTCTTCTGTCTCTAGGCCTTTGTGACACTGCTCTCTGTTCATACTCCTCCTATATGTCTGACCATCTACTCAAGCTCCTGTGCCAACTCTTCATACATCTCATTTCCTCTAACACTGGGGGTTTCCTCCCCAAAGTTCTGACCTAAGCTTCCTCTTTTTTGCTCTATTCTGTCTCACTGGTGATCTCACAAGCTCCTATGAGTTCAATTATCATCTCTTTGCAGATGATCTTCAAATATATCTTCAGCCCTAGTCTCTTTCTGAGCTCCAGTCATGTATCTCCAACTGCCTCTTGGACATCTTAAACTGCAACTATTCTGAGATTTCACCTCATACCCACCGAATTTGCAAAGATGTTAAATGACAAAAAATATGATTAGCTTTCTGGGATAGCAGTCGATACTTCCCCTATGCCTGTTGCTTCTTGTCACCATTAAGAAAACTACCCAGCAATACTATAAAGAGGTTCATACAATTTTAATGATAATTTCATTATGGAGAATACACTGATTTAACTTTCATTTTTTAAATCTTTTATAGTGCTTTTTAATTTTTTTTACCCTGAGAGGTAGCATGAAAGACACATTACAATTCTGCCACGCTCCCAAATCTTTTTATTGGAGAAAAACTGAAGTCAGTGCAAGTTTAGTTTTTAGTTTTTAAGACTCCTCCACATAGTCATCATGGGACTCTATTCACTAACCCCATCATAATTATCAGGAATGAAACTGAAAGAGAACAAACCACATTTCAGCTACCAAATCTGAAAATATTTCCAATAAATTACTGCAGAGGTTGTGATTTTCTGACTCAGACAATTCCCAAATGGGACAACCCCCACCATCACATGCCTTCTTAGATTCACCCCCTCATGTATTGTGAAGTATAAGCTCACAGGTTTCAGTTTGGATGAGGTGTTAAATAAAACTTCAAACATCTGAAATACATAATGGTATCACATTTTATCACATAGTTAGTTTAGAGAGAAGATGGGAATAAGATTTGAGTTTTAATCACTTTTACTAACTAGCTATGGCACCTCTGACAAGTCACTTATCCTGAGTCTCAGTTTCTTTATCTTTAAAATGGGGTTCTAATTTCTATTTATCCATCAGGATAAAATGACTTAGAGAGATCTTTCTATCTTCAATCATCCCCCCACTCTCGGTGTTAAAACATGAACAAAGTTGGCAACCCTGCAATCTCAGTCCCAGTAAACCTTTATAATTATGACTTGTTTCTACAAATTGCTAACTTCAGAACCAACTGTAGAACTAAGAAAGATTTAATATATGGGTAGAAACCTCCAATTTTAAATATGTGGTTTTTAGGTTTATGTGGTATTCACATAAATAAAAGAGTTAATTAAATGGACTGAGAAAAATACATATTGTGGCCAGGGGATTGCTGGAATTAATTAAACATTAGTACCCTACTTGAAATACAAACTGGCTTTCATATGCTTTGGTTGAAACTACATGTAAATAGATTGTTCACTTATTGAACACTACTACATCAAATCTAAATTATTTGTCTTGAATTTCAAAATCTTTAAAATCAGGCCTTATCATACTTATCTAAGCTATTCTTTGACCTTCAATACACATCTATCCTTTCATCCATCTATACATCCATCAAAATTAACCAATTAGTAAGTATTTTGAGCACCTATCTGTGCTAAAGATTGTGCTGGTTGCTGCGGCAGATAAAAAGTATAAGATATAATTGTCTCTCCCCTCAAGTAGCTTATGCTCAAGTAAATAAAGGGAATAAACATGAAACTATTCAAGAAAATTGAAATGTTAAATTGTGTGTATTTAAACTAATAGAAGTTCAAAGAAGGAGTGGAAAATTGTTCTGTGTTCTTCTTTTGTGGGAGAGGAGGGGGTCCAATAACGGCTAGAAAGCAACACCTAACTCAGAATAATATGTGTCATTGACTTTACAAAAATGCTGGTGCACTGCACTCAGCATCATTTGCACCTCAAAAATCTGCACCTCAGTAAAACATTACTCCCCCTTCAGGATGGAAACAACAACAATGCACATTTTTGTGTCCTTGCTTTACTCTAATAAGAAACACTTCCAAGATACATCCTCCATAGCCAGCTGTTCTTTAATTCGTGGGAGATGTGGCTATCTTTGGCCCCTACTTGCGTGTGTGTGTGTGTGTGTGTGTGTGTGTGTGTGTGTGTGTGTGTAATTTTTCCAGAGGGTATGTCTGTTCTGGACCTGTGTTGCCTAATATCAACACAAAATAGAAGGGTCTATTGGGGAAAAGTACCATGTATAATAGCTTAATCTTTGTGATTTTTACACTTTAGGGAACCTCTACTTGTGGAGGATTATCTCTGGCCCCTCTGCTTCTAAATCTTCACCTGGAGGATCTTGGGAGAGTGGTGAAAAGGGAGGATTGTCTAGCCTCTGTCTGCCATCATTCACTGTCTATGGGCAGACCCCTCCCCCTGCGCAAATGGCCTTGAATCTTGTTCATAGACATAGCTCTAGTGTGGGGGTGGGGCTTACATATCGAAAAGTAGCATAATATGTGTCCAGTGCTTAGCACAATGCCAGTCACATAGTAGGTTCTCAATAAATGTTTATTGATTGATTCCTTATTTAATGTGAATATTTACACCTTTATGCTTGAACTCTCCTCTACAAGAGTATGCTCTTGTATGTCAATCACACACACAATCAGAACTCAGAGCTGATTTGACATTTGCTCATCTGACTTATAATTTGCCTCCAGTACAATTGCAAGCTCCTTTTGAGTTGGCAATGTGATATGGCAAGCAAAATGGTTAAGGTGACCTTAGGCTGAGGTCAGAAGGTCCCACTACACCCTTCCCTAGGGTAGTTTTATTGTGTTTAGTTCTGGATACCACATTTTAGGAAGTTGAAAACTGTCCAGAGGAGAGCAACCAGGATGAGAAAAACCTCAAGTCAATGCCAAATGAGAACTGGCTGAGTACTGAGCATATGTAGTCTGAAAATAAAAGACTTAAGGAAGTCATCTCTTTCTTCAAGTATTTGAAGGGCTGTCATGTGGAGAATTTATTAAACTTGTTCTGCTTGACCACAGAGAAGTAGGATCAATAATAGATGAAAGTTGTGAAGATGCAAACTCCTAAAAACTAGAGTTCTATTAAGAAGGGAATGGACTAACTCAGGAGGCAGAGGGCTCTCCATCATAGGTGCTCATCAAGAAAAGACTGGATGACCATTTGTTGGGTATGTTATAGATTAGATTCTTATTTAAGTGAAGGTTGGATTAAATGGCCTTTGAAGTTTTTGAGACAAACTGAGATTCTCAGAAAACTTTTAGTCCCCCAAGTAGAAGAAAAAAATCTGACAAACTAATTTTGCCCTTCAGACTACTTTTGAATCTTATAACAAAAAATACAGTATTAAAAGTAGTACTAATTATAGTTAATTCCTAATTATCCACATATAGATAGCTACTTTTTCAGAAATCTGTGGTAGCTTAGTTCCAAGTCAGTTTTCTTTCACGAGCCTCTTCTCAATTGTGCAGCTACAATATGCCCTGGAAATGTTTATTGGCTGACTTGAGATACAAATATTAAAATACAACAGGCCTTTCCCACAATGAATTTATATTCTACTGGAGGGATACACCATGTACAAAGGTAAGGAAATACAAAGGAAACAGCCGTCACCAGCTTTATTGCGAAATCTAATCTAAATGTGCTACCCAGAACACAGACAAAGACAAAGTTCTGGTAAATGTTCACAGTAAGGAAAGAACCATCAATAGTGGTTTTTAAATTATTTAATATTACCAATAGTGTTGCTTTCACTTAGTGTTCTAAGCCCATCAGAATGTGTTTGCTGAGCTAGCTGTGGGTACGAATATTTGTGGAAATGCAAAAATATTTTCATAGGCTATAAGTCCTAATCACAGACAAGAGCCATTATTTCAATGACCCTACAATCTCTATAAAAGTAAACAATTTAGACAGACGCATAATAAATGAAATGCCTAACAATTCTTCCCTTGAGGCAACCATCAGCAGTACTTATACACATATGCATACATATATATTACTCTGATTCTGCTTTCTGTCAACCACTTACCTTTGTCAATCACTCTTTTCCTTTTCTTTTTTTAACACTGGCCATGGTCCACATGGCTGCAGTAAATAGTGATGACAAAAAGGCCAGGCTTTAGAGTAATCAATTGCTACAACTTACTTGAGAAAGCTTGGCAAATCAAGTTAATTTGCTATGTTTTCATGTGAGGTTATACAGGAATTGACCTGTGGGATTGTTGCTGTTTTGTTTTTTTTTTTTTTATATAGTCCATGCTGGCAATCAAAGAACTGAGTGTCACCTCTACCTCAGAAGTGGGATAACGCTGGCAGAAAACACAATTGTGGTATGATTACAATACTCTTTCTCAGTCCTCAACCTGAACATCTGTCTATATGGGAGAATTTTCTAGTCACCCATGGGCTGTTATTTTCTATGTCTATTAATCCTTGCACTATGCCTTCAGAGAGAACGTGAAAACACTTAGACTTACAATGGAAGGACTTCTGCCAAATAATAGTTAATATGATGACTCACTAGATCCTTTGATAAAAATAGGAACCATCATCTTGTCACTGATTAAAACCAAGAACTAACCAGGGGAAACCATGGGGGGAGAAAAGCAACAATAGAATTCTTTTTGAGGAATCATATCTTAGAGTAATCTGATTCACATAATATACCATAAGATGCCCCCAGATCAGGCAGCAATCCTTGCAAAAATCGAGTATGATTTTAGCTCTGAAGGAAATTATGAAGGCAACTGAGTATCCTGGTCAGTCTTCCTGGCCAAAGTATTTATGGTTTCACAAAAAGCTACATCCCTGCCACTTCTCAAAAGTGATCTTACAAAATTACTTCTTATAGCATAAAGAAAATTGCAAAAAGAGAATCAAATTTTATGAAGTTATTGTTGAGGTTTCGCCTCTCTTTCCTTCCCCTTTGTACCCAGCCACAGGACTGAAATAGGGCTCACATCTATGACTTTAGGACTAACATAAAAAATGACGCCAGGTATCAGACCTTAAGGAAGATTATATGAGCATTCCTTTTCCCTATTCCCAATTACTTTCTATTCTTTTTTTAGCTTTATGAGCCACTTTGCTCCCATGGTGGAAGGATGAATTTATTTGTCTATAGGTGTATACTTGGTCTGTTGTCTTGGTTTAGGGATTACAGGTAGTAGTAGGAGTATTATGGGTAGGGTTAGGAGAGTGAATGGTTGGAAATTGTGAATCTAGTGATATTTTTTAATTTAGCTAAAAATCTAGTGCAGATGATTCTTTCTAGGAGTTTGACAGTGAAGTGGAAGAAAAAATATATAGTATAATAGTTTGAGGCAATGGCTGGATACCATGAAGGTTTTTTGAATTTACTAGCTTATATTTGGGAAGAGTATACCATTTTCTTTTTATTAAAGCTTTTTTTCCCTCTAAATATTCACCCCTGGTAACTTCATCTGCTTTCATGAATTCAAATATCCTCTCTATGCAGATGACTTCCAAGTCTCCATATCTAGCTCCCATCTATTTCCGGGACTTCATTCACATACATCACCTACTTGTTTGCTATTTCCTACTAAACGTTTTGTTGACATCTCACCATGTCCAAAACAAAACTGCTTATCTTCCCCTCTAAATCCCAAGCTCATCTTCCCTCTTTGTGTTAGGAGAATCACCACCTTCTCAATTTCCCAAGTTATAAACTCTGGAGTCATCCCTCACTCTTGGCCTTCTTTCACTCGCTCACTATAATGAGCTGCAGGTCATATTGACTCCACTTCTACAAAATGTGGCCCCCTTTCTCTGCACTCACATAGCCACAATCTTTGGGGGCAGGGATTGTTTAGTTTTTTTATCTTTCTATCCCCAGTTACCAGCATAATATGTTTTTGTACATAGTAGGTGCTGAATAAAATGTTTACTAAAATTGAACACTGATACCTTACAAAATTCTAGAACACATTTTTCAACTTGAAGTTATCCTTCACTTTCTTTCACTCCCCTCATTCTGATCATTTGCCAAGTCTGGTTAATTCTACCTCCACAACAGATCACAAATAATAAATAACAGACTGGGTATTCAATACAGTTTATATACCAATATCTTTTATAGAGGGTGAAGGAGAGGAATTCTATGAAAAATAACAATATTCCTACAAGCTAAAATAAAGGGAAAAATGCTTTTACAAATTTTTTAGCAGACACCATCTTCTGTCATATAACCGAATGATATATTGAGAGGATATTAGATCCTTCTATGCTTATTGTTTGATTGTAATAAATATTTAAAGACCCCCCCCCAAACAAGGAGTCTCCCACAAACACATTAAGATCATAGAAGAATCAATGATATATGTCACCATAGAGAGAACTTTGTTGAATCATCGGATGAGTATCAACATCAAGTAAGGAATAAAACAAGGAAATATACAATCACCAAAGGTGTTCATCAGTGTCATGAAGGATTGTCACACAACAGTTCTAACAGAAGAGGGATTACTTGAAAAACCATAATGACAAGGTTCTCTCTAGATTCTATGACTTGTAGGTGACAATGTGCTTACTTCATCAAGCTCAAGCATACTTTAAGATGTCCTCAATGAGATTCATAATCATTCAAAAAAGACTGGCCTAGCCATCTTCATTGAAAAAACAAAGTGGATAAAGAATCAAATTACTCAGATTATGACATGTAATGAGACAGATAGCCTATTGAGTTACCAGAACATTTCTTGGACAGGAAATCCAAATGGGCAATAAACTAAGCCTAGAAGTTTAAAGGTAGAGATCAGTCTGGATGTATCACATTTGGGAAACTTCACAGTGCTTTCAATGATCTTAAACTGTTTGTTGCTACCCATTTTTAGTACCAATGTTCTCCTAGTGATGCAATAAGCCTGGGAGTCATGGAACACCACAATTTCAGAGGAATAAAAATTTTAGGCAATTCAAATGGAATTCAAATGGGAAGACAATTGATGGCGAGGGTAGGCTGTAGAATATTTCTAGTAATGATGTGTACATGGGAAATGATGTCAAAAGACATAACTACATATTTGTATGATCAGCAAAGCAGGCAGGCAGGTCATGTAATCCAGAGCAAGGGATAAAAGAAAAAATATCTAACTGCTACACTGGTATTCAGTAAATAGTAAAGGAACCAGAACAGGACCTCCAGTGCAAGGGGTTGATCCTCAACAGAGGATTTACCAAAAGACATGGACAAGAATCACACAGGATAACAGGGCATGGATTGGTCATTAATTGCAATGATGAGATCACAGATGTATTACAGTAAAAGCTCATAAGTTTGAATGCTGCTGTATGATTTTCTCTCCATAGGCAACCATGAGAAACTGGTCAAGCATTTAGTTTGGATTTTTTAGTAAGAGGGGTGCAAAAACAAAAGCTTAATTTCGTTAGTTATATTTATCCTTCTTGTGATTCTGGATGAGTAGTAAATTTAAAATTTTAAGAGGCTATAACAAAAAGGAAACACAAAAGAATGCTCTTTTCTCCTATGATTTATCTGGAACGCCATCTTAAGTAGATCTTCCAGACTACAATCAACTCTTACTTGTGTTAATGAAGAGGGATATCAATAAGGATATTCAAATCATGGATAATATCTATTTTACATATATTTTGTTTATCTTTATAGATGCATTTCACCTTACAGAATACACATTTTCCTTTAAAAATGTATATTTTTTTGTAAATCAAATTACATTTTATCAATGAGCAAAAGTATAATTTCGGAGATCATCTTCGTTTCTGTTCTATCTTTGATTTGCAGAAAGTTCTAAAAATTATGACCCTAGAAATTCACAAGCAATCCCTTAAGGCACCAGGGTACTTATGACTTGATTATTTTACAAATCTGAATTTTCATATATTAGGTTTTCTCAAACACTGCAACTTAAATTATTTTCCTCCTCTTTCTCTTACCTTTATCTACCCACCAGCCAATATCCATATTAGATACACATTTTTTTTATATTTACTTAACGTTAGTTTTAAAATAAATCTTCATTCCCCAAGTACACCCTGACTTGGTGATAGCCCAGACTTATTCTGGGATGGTAGGAAAATGCCAATCTGGAATTTTTAAATTTTATATAGATGTAAAATGTAAATATATAAGCATATAGCACTAAAAGTGGATTGTTACTGTTTTTCCCAAGTTTGAAAATTAAGCCTTTCTTAAGTTTACCATATACTCTTAAAACAGATTATGTGTGACTAGTTTCCTTACCTGAGAAATTTAGACATAACTCATATAATAGTGAATCCCTGTTCATCAGGAACTTTCAAGATATTATATACATATATGTATATACACACTGCATATGTATTATAGGTACCATCCCTCCCTGTTGGAGGGGATGAGAGAAGAAGTGTCATGGCAACCCTCTCTTATTACAAGAAAAAGTGTCTCAACTAAGGCTACCTGCTTAAGAACAAGCATTGTCCCAATTTGACACAGGACAAGACTCTATATGCCTAGGTTTAAAGTACTTAATGAACAGTAATTCATTTCTATGTATGACCAATTCGGCTGAAATTTATCAGGCAGGAATACTAGTGTATGTGTATACATAAATATATATACACACACATACACACACATATGAATACACACATGAGTGTATATATATACGTATGTGTGTGTGTATATATATATATACACACACATACATATACCTATACATATAATCACATACATAAGTATATAAGAATACCTTAATTTATCCATATTGGGGTCTATAGAAAATTTATGTCATCTTTGATGACATGAATATGATATATTCGCTGGGGGACAAAAGCCCTAACAATGAACCAAGAGTGTGAAACGTCGCCCAGAGGTCTGCTACCCTGGTTTTTACTCTCTCACAGATACTGAGTATAGAGATGCATTAATTCAGGGAGATGAGGCCTCCTTATCTTTGACTCACTCAAATAAGAGTCATTAAAGCATTTATTGGAATATCTGACCATCAATAAGTCAAGCCCTGCAGGTTCAAAGATAAACCAAGACAAAGAAAAAGCTTAACCACCTTCCTCCCTTCACTATCACCTAAACTCCAAATCAGGCCACCATTTTGTATGCTCTATAATATCTTCTTGGAAGAAGGTACACCATTTCGCTTTTTTCTCTGTAAGGAAAAAGGCTATAAAGGCTGTCATGTCACGTAGGTGGCTGGGCTATATAGAAAAATTATATCTTTTTAATAACCACCTAGTGATAGCAGGCAGAAAAGATATAGTATTTTCCCACACTATCAGCTAAGAATAATAAGAAAGACAAAATCTTTTAACAATTTGTTATTAGAACAGTATACACAACCTGAACCCTAATACTGCAGATTTTCTTTACATTCTTGTATATTTTTTTGGCTAATTCATGTCACAAAGATGGATATCAAAGATGGTACAAACAGTGAGCACAGGAATGGAAGTGATTTTTTTTCTTACCGAGAGAGCTTCATTTACCCAACTCCAGGAAAGGCAAATAAAAAGTAGACATTTCTTTTCAGTGTTTCTGATTATACAAATAAATGGTGTTTAAATGAATGTTCTGTTCTCCTAAGGAATAGTCATGTATTCCAAGCTAATTCTACAAGTCAATAACCACTTGTAGATCACTGCTACCTTGAGTCTGCAATAATTAGGTATTTTTTCTACATGTCTATCATATATCTATGTGCGACATTAAACTAATGTCTGAATGACCGTTATATGAGAAAAAAATGCCTCCTGTTGCAATGAAGAGTCCTTTAAGTACTATAAGAGCACACATTTAAAAGAGTCAGGGATAAATACAAACCGATTTCGTCTTAGTTCACTGTACTCTTAGTCTTAGTTCACTGTAATCTTATGTGGAATTTTTTTTTGAATTGAGACACTGCATAAGCCTTAAACAGAAGCAGATGTTTTTCTTGTGATTAGGTTATGATAAAGTCCAAACATTATACCTGAACTTTTGAATATGTGTATAGGATTAAGTGGAAACCAAAATCCTGCAGGACCAATTTTTAAAATTCTCAGTTGGATTCAAAGACCTAAACTTGCATTGATAGAGTAAATTTTGGTGACAGGAAAGCCAAAAGAGGTTTGTTTTGAGTTAATCTACGTAGCTGTAAAACACTATAAAGAAACTGTTCTTTTTAAAAAATGAGTGCTAACACTGAGCTCTCTGGACTTCCCATGAAGATTTTCTTAGAGATTCACAATGCACCTACCAGGTCCTATGAATATACACCTATTCCTATTTTATAAATTGTTTGAAAAATTATCCTGAATAGAATATATTTGTTATAATATAGTATCAAGTTGTTCCTCTTTTATATGGATTTTCTTGTTAACCCCTCACATTTGAAAGTTTTAATCACAAAGGCATATATCAAGTTGAAATCTGACAAACTACTGTTTGACTAGGCTACTTGCCATTTTTAAGGAAAAGAATGAACTTTTCAAAGGAATGTTCTAAGTATATTTCCAAAGTCTTTTAAATTTTTTCATTAAAAACCACATTGTGCTTAATCACAATGTTCTGGCTTATAATCCTCCTTGACCTAAAGTACTTTTAAATAAAAAAGTTGAAATAATCTGCACTACTTAATTTATAATTAAAATGTAGCTGTGCATTTTTTGAAGAGTCACACACACAACAGAATAAAGGAAAAGAATGAGGTAGTCATAGTATTCATGCTAAGCTGCTATTTGCATACTTAAATGAAGCTTTTAATATCCTCTTGAGGTAATTTTTACATTAACTGACCACTGTGCTTGAGTCATAGAAAAGCACTTACATCTGAGAATATTCTGTCATTTATGCCATAGTTCAATAGTGCTGTTAAATAAGGATATACAATTTAAAGATACAGAAGGGAGTTCGCATTATTTATTCACTTTCAAACATTAGTCATTTTCAAATTTGGTCCTGAGGATTGAGTCACATCACTAATCGATCCTTAAACAGTTCCATTTTAAGTCAATTCCCAAAGTCCTTTCAATTATAATAAGGTTCATATAGCAATAACTGAATAGATCATTTGACTTTTGTCCTAATGACAGCACAATAAATGGGTTCATTGTCAAGATATATAAATCACTCAAAAATTTTACCCCAAGAGAATTGTGAGACTGAAGTGAAATCTGTTTATTTTTGTTTCCTTGAAAAAACTATTAACCCAATTTTGATCATTAAAAATGAAGTTAACAGCAAAGTCTTTAAAAACTACATGTTGCTCTTATGATCAAGCCTTTATCTTAGACCAAAAGATGATGAAAGTAATCATGGATATGTAAACAGAAGCTTCTAGTCATAACTCCAAGCACAATATACTTTCTACTCAGATATTTAAACCTGCTTTGTCATTCCTTTCCCTTTATACCTGTAGGTTTCCAAATATTATATTTTAACCATCTTTCTAACTGTAAGCAATTAGGAATTCTTGCAGACTGAGAATTTATCAAATTCCATGACCCTTCGACTTGAACACTATTTATTTGTGAAATTTCAAGACTTGAGGCAAAGTCTCAATAAGGTCTTTAGATGGTGACCTAGGTGAATGATATGACATAATCACCATTCAGATGAGCATCCTAACTACTGAAAAATCTAAAAGATAGTTAAAAGAATAAACCCATCCCAAATGGCAACTGTTGAATTTTAAAAGGCATATGGGGTACAAAGCAACTGAGAAGAGGCTGCCCTCCCCTGGCTGTGTTCACATCCTCCTAACTCCTAAAGTCAGTCTAGAAATGTTAACATTTTTTTTCTCCCTAATGTTCCTCACTGCAATCAAATGTAAAAATCTTGCATCCTTCAAGACACCACCTTTTTGCTAATCCCCCATAAAGTCAGATCCCTAGAATAGAGGAAGAAAGTATAAGCCACAGGAAGTAATGAGCTGCCGTCCTGTTCTAGGCACATTTACCTCCTCCTAGAAGCTTTTCCAGCGGCAGAAAGCACAAGATTGCCCTCCCTGTGAAAGGCACTGGTCAGCAGCAGTACTGTGGCCACCTACTTCTATGGGAGGAAAAAGTGTCTCACAACTGAGGCTACCTGCCTAAAACTAAACATTACCTCAACCACTCTTGACAGGAGACAAGATTTCATGTTCTTATAACAGCAAATCATAAGGTGCGTACATAAATAAACCTCAATGTAAGGAAGAAATCGTGAAAAACTCGAAAGACCACGGGCTTTCAACAAACTGGCACCTCAGACCGTTCCTATTAATCATACGGGAGAAGCTTACCCCTGAGAAAAACTACTGCACACACAATCCAGTACACTATATCCACAGTGCATACACAAATACACTACGCTAAGAGGGAAGAAAGTAGACACTCACCCAAACCGCCCAAAGAAGACTAAGGAGTCTGATTCTTCTTCTCCACACACGTCTTCCCCCCTTTCTCCTCACCACTCAGTCAGAGCCTCCAAACAGGAGCTCGAGAGGGGAGATGCACGACCTTCGCGAGTCTTATTCCGCTGCCTGGAACGGCATCAGCAGCAAGGTGGAATAAAGAAGAAAGAAAAGAGAGGTGAGTGAGAATAGAATAAAATTCCCTCAGTCCCTCTCTGCTGGTGTTGAGATACACTAAGGAGGGAAAGAGAAGGAGAAAAAAGAGAAACAGGGAGTGGAAAAAGAGCACAAATAAAAGAGAGAAAAGAAAGTAAGATACTGGGGGAGAGGAAAAAGGGTTCAAGAAATGAGGAGAGATGGAAAGAGAAAACGCGCACCCTGAAGCCACGATGGGGAGCTACCACAGCTCTGGCGCTGCTGCTGTCCAACTGCAGCCTAGTGCTGAAATGATTCTTACCAACACACCCCTCTAGTCCCCCTCCCCGCCTCCCGGCTCATCCCCTTGTAGCGTAAAACCATCTCCATGGCAACCTGTCGTCACACAATTTAAGGTGGTCCATGGCAGAGAATCATTGTGTATAGAGGTGGTGTGTGTGTGGGGGGGGAATAGGGGTAGGGGTAGGGGGTAGGCCAAAGGACAACACTTCTCCCTGTCCCTCTTGCCTAGAGATGGATCTCCTTTTTTCAGGTTCCTCTTTAGCTGTTAACTTTTTTCAGGTGGTTAATACAGCATTTACTTACTTCCCACAACAAAACCAAAACCATCCCATGCCTAAACATACCACCCACCTAACCCCATCCTAAAAATAACTTCTTCCCCTTACATCTCTTCATAGACAATATAAAAGTAAACTCAAGTTTATGTTTAGTCAGTAGTTTTCCCCAAATCAGTAAATACTATTGGTGGTTGGGGGTTTTGGTTTGTTTAAAAAAAAAGCCATCCTTTCTCATGGGGACCCCAGGCTTCTCCAGAGTTGGCTGGCAAAATTCGTATCTCAGTGTTCCCTTAATGGGATCTATTGCCACCTTCCGAAAGCGAAAGTGGTCCAGCTGAGGGAAGAAATTCTTATAAATTAGTCTTAAATGAACCTTATATTATCCAACCAACTAACAACAGGTAGAGTAAGAAGATACAAAAAAGCTCCCCAGCACTTACCGAGAAAGCAAGAAACTATTATTTCCTTAATAAAATGGGGAAACCTCCTTGCAGGTTTAGTAATCCAACAGTATCTTTCATCATTCCCAATTCTCCCCCCTTTAATTTCTTTAAAAAAAAACTAAGAAAATCCCTTTTTATCACTTGAACCCATACTCAAAGGGGTATAAACTTTTCCAGTACTAGTGGCAATTTTAAAAATACTGTCTTTAGAAGGCAGTAATCTTAACAGCTCATTAAGTAGAACTGACTGAATGAAATCTGTATATTATCTCGATATTAAATACTTTCATTTGATTCTTGAACCTCTTCTGTTTGCATGTAATTGTTCAACTACAGGAAAATAAAATGAGAGGTAGTTTAATGTGCCCAGGGACCATGCAAAAAATAAGTCACACATGTTTAGGGAGAAGAACAAAGGAAAAAGAGAAGAAATTAGATTTAACATTACAATAACTCTTGACAATGTCCAAACCTGAAGGAAAAGTTTACTTCAATATTTTAAGCCATACTTACCAACGTGTACTTAAGTAATTATCTAAAGCCTATACTATGCTTTCTGTACTTGTGGTCATCCTGTAGTCTTTTTAACAAAGCACAAAATGATGAGTTTCATTTTATATTTCAGTAAGTCTCAAATCCATGAGCTAGAAATTTAGCAGGATAATCCTAAATATATTGGCATATTTCCCTCATAATTTTTTTTCCAAAAAGGAAGAGGATAACCTTCTAGTGGTATTCATGCTGGTATAGTATTTTTGACTAGTATGACTATTTCCAGGAATAATTTCTATCCATTTCCTACACAGAAGATGAAGTTAAAAACATTTTATAACCTACAAAAGGTTAGGCACAGGCAGCTACTCTCACATAGGGAAGACTAAAACATGAAAATAATTTCTAATCATAGGACTTTGTGTACTAATATGCCAACTTGTTAATTGATTATCCCAGGGAATTTTGATAATCTTCTTTGCGTGGAGGCCCAAATCAATATAGTTTTCAGTACTGAATCACCATAATAGATATTCTGTGTCTTTCAACTAATACTGTTCATATAAGTCAGAAAGTAAGATTCAAAATATATTTTTAAGTTTTGTGGATTTTTAACACGTTAACCTGTTTTGTGTTTTATCAGTGCTAAGAAATCATATGGTATTGGCTTTGGGCACAATTATTAAGAAAATACCTTATCTTCTCAAATATTATATATTGGTATGTTGTATTAAGGTGAACCCTCAAGTCTTCTCTATAGAGAAAAATTCAGAAACCCACGATAACATTCAGGTCACCAATAGTTCAAAAAGAAAGGAAAAGTAATTAAAGTCCTTACCGATAGGTTTCCCACACTCTCTGTGGATGCTGTGCCTTTATGGGCCCAACATTAAATTCTGAAAACTGTCATCCTCTCTTCAAACTCTCCACATACTGTTGTTATCCTCACATTCTATGCTTCCTAGTTGCTACAGTACTTTGAGTGATGTTGTTGGGAGCCCTGGAATGTTACAAAATACATTGGAATGGCTACTGCTCTCAGACAGCAACTGTTTTCTTTTTTTTAATGAGCTTTTGTACTCCATCCAGATATCAAAGCAAAGATATTAAATGAGAAAGGACTCTGCAACACTGAACACATTAAAGATTAAAAACTGTCCCTGTTCCCTCAAGAAGCTCACAATCTAATGAAGGAGATAAAACATTATTCAAATTGATGTGAACAGAGATATGCTCTAATACTTGTGTAATGCTCAGTGAATTTGCCAAATCCAGCTTATTATGAACTCAAAATAAAATAAGTTGAAAGTTTTATTTTTAAACAGAACTTGGGGGGAAATGAGTTTCTACTCATTTTTGCCCCTCCAATGAATATTTGAAAATATCCAAAAGACCTATAGCAGTAATTATTTGTTGACAACCCAAAAACATATTCAGAGCTTATCTATTAAAATAAAAGGTTTTAATCAACATTATATTTAAGTGTACTATGGTCAATTTATAGCTACTTTTCTAGAACTAAGACACTGCTTTGTGAATGTGAGAAAAGGACCAAGTGTGATATTATATGAAGTAAATTATTTGACAAAGCCACTGACTCACTGGATGTGTTATGGAAATGCCATATTAAAGACTGAAAAACAGTTCTTGCCACTCAGAATGTTTACAATTCAATAAAAGAGATAACATAAATACATAATTTACATGGATGTGCACAGCTAGGAGGGACAACATGGAGTAGTGAGTAAAGTGCTAGAAAGATGGACTTGGAGTCAAGCTAATGTGTTGTCAAATTCTGACTGTGATTATTTAATAGGTATGCCACGGCACTTATTGTAAAACAAAGATAATAATATTTAGCCTATCTGCCTCACAGAGTTGTAGGGAAAGTGCTTTGCAAACTGTAAAGTACCATATAAATTTGAATTCTTAAAAATGTATATGATTTATGTGTACTCCAAACAAATTATACATATTTAAAAATCAGAAATTTATTTTGAGGTAATTTTTTTAAAATCTAAGTGTATTCTCAAAGTCAAAAAAATTAATATGTCTGTATAGGCTTTCTGCATCTGAATCCCTGGAGAAACATCTTTCTTTTTAACTGACCTTCGGAGAGTAGATACTATATAGCTAAAGGAGAAGAATGTTCAAACAGAGCTTAATATGAAAGACAGAATAGATTTGTATAGTTGCTCAGTGAGAAGTGGGATTGTCATACTACAGTTATCTTGAACACTTTTCATGTAGGTTGGCTGTGTATAATTAAATGGAACTTGAAATACTCCTATATGAAATGAAGTCAAAAAGAAATACCAGTGAGTATTAATGACCTGTAGGCACTGTTTATTACTTTGACTCAGAAAAACTGAAGATGAAGGAAAAGGAAATCCTTCTGAAGACCAGGAGCAATGAGGGTGAAAAAAATGGAGAAAGGAATAAGAAAAAGAACAGATGCATATGGGCAATATGTGTTAGAAATGGGCCCAGAAAGAAATGAGAATTAGGATGGGAAAGTCTATACAAAGAAAGTCAAGAAAATCTAGGATTCTGATTGGGTCATTTTAATCAAAAATTAGTTTTACTGTCTAGATGTCTAAAGGCTATTGTTGTATGGCTATAAAAGAAGGGTTCCCCCCAACAACAAACAAGTCAACAACAACAAACAAATAGTTAATAAATACCTATATGTGCAAGGTATTCTCCTAGATTTTGTAGGGGATACAAAGAACTATAAGACACAATCTCTGCCTTTAAGGAACTTTCATGCTGTAGAAATATACATGAAAAGTTAAATACAATGAGCTAAGTAGTAATGTATGACAATAATATTAGAAATATCACCAAGCAGCAGCACGTGGTCGTTGAGGGGATGGTGTCATAGTGGTAAGAAGCAGTTAATAGAAAGAAAAGATAAGCATGGTGAAAATATGGGTAGAAAAGATTTTGCTAAGGAATCGACACAGCTGTACCTCATCCCAAAGTTCTAGTCTCTAGGAATAAGCCCCGTGAATCACGACCACTATTTTGTGAAAGGCTGCCTAAGTTTTACGTTGGTGTGAAAATGACTTAGATCAGTTACTATCTCTTTTGATTATAACTCTTGGTATTTTATAACTTTCATAAAATTCTTCTTCAAGCCTTTATCTGATAATAAGTTATTTCTCCAAGCTCCTATAGAAGGACTTCAGCAGAAGGGTTGCTGTTCCTTAAAGAGCTAGAAAGGGATAATGGAGCTTAAATTTGATGCAGATAATAGCAAAGAGTCTTTGAATGGATTTCTTGAAGTTGGTAGCTTGTAATGAAAAAAAACTTCAACATCTGGAGTATGTAGATGGCTGAACTCGACCAGTGGTATCCATGCTCAATGATAAATATTTTTCACTGGTGACAAACTTTGAGCACAAACATCTACTTCCTGATAGACTCTTCAGATTTAAAGAATTAGTTCACCTAGGATTTCTTACTTTATTTTATCTTAGTCTAAAATAAAATACTGCTATACTTAAAAAGTTATACTATAATTTTTAGCAGCATGCTTAGAATGGTTCTTTTAGTACAGATATTGATCTGTTTCACATATTGAGATTTATTGGTTCTAAAGATAAATTCAGTGAGGTACATTTGATATTTACATTTAGGCAACAAATTTATTAACCTCCCTAAAGGTCAATGCCCATTAATATCTACCCGGCAAAGGAAATTAGTGAGAACTAAAGGAAGTAAAAAGTTGAGTCAGAAATTAGATTTCTCCCAATAAAGCTTTCCTTTGTACACCAAAAAATTTCAACTGAGTTTAAAAAATATTTGAGAGAAAGAGTGGAAGAGAGCAAGAGAGCATGAGAGAGTCTCTGTGGGTATCAGAGTGAAAACAGCATTGCACAGTGGAAAGATCATTAGATGTGGAGTAGGAAGACATATTTGAATCCTATTTCTACTCTTTATTATTTAGGCAAGTCACCCAATCTTTCTGGGTCTGAGTTTCTTCTAGATAACATCTAAGTTCCCTTCTACCTCTAAATCCTGTTTAGAGTCTATGTCTAACAAATGCAGCGGAAGTTATATAGCTAGTATTACTAAAGACACAAACACTGGCAAATAATTAGAGCTGGCAAGAACAATGAGCAAATTCATGAATTAGAGTCTTTTGGATACATCTAGTATCAAAGGAAGTAGTGTGATAAAACAGAAAGACCAAGGGGCTTGGTTTAGGGAAGAGCCTGGAGATCATACATATGAAAGTCAGATGAAGGAGCTAAGAACGCTTAACCTGTAAAAGAGAAGACTTGGGGGATACATGATAACTAAGATTATCACATGGAAAGAAGTATTAGACCTGCTTATTTGATCCCAGAGGGCAGAACTCTAAGGGCATTGAATAGAACTGCAGAAGAGGTAGATATAAAATTGATATAAGCAAAATCTTCTCCTAAATTAGAGCTATCCCAGAGTAGAATTGATTTGTCTTCTGAGGGAGTAGGTTCGTTCTCATTACAGGTCTTCAGAGGCCAGATAACCACTTAGCAGGTATGTTATAGAGGGTTTTCTTGTTCAGGTACAGGTTGTACGAGATGGCTTCTGAGGTTCCTTCCAACTCTGAAATTCTGTGAATCCTGCCTCCAACATTTAGTATCTGTGTGACCACAGGCATGCCATTTAACCTTTCTGAGCCTCAATCTCCTCATCTATAAAACCAAGATAATACCTATAGTACATACCTCACAAGGTTGTTAAATCAAATGAGAGACTGTATGAAAAATTTAGTACATCTAAAGCACTATCCTCTCCAAAACTGAACTTCTGTATGTAATTCTGCAAAGAAATGAGATCTCACTCAAATTAAAATGTATTTATACAGTAAAAATATAACTAATATCCTGATTCGCCAACTCTTCTTGCCACTGTTACAGTAAGACAAGGCAGCACTATTGAGTACATCAAATATTGGAAAACTTCATCTTACTGCCAGGACAGTATGCAATGTTATTCAACATATTTGCTGGGTATTAATTTTTTTATAAGTCACGTCACATTGCTAAATTTAATCTCCCCAAGTGAATTATAGTTGGAAATACATGTTGTATACAACCATTTATTTCTCCTTAAGAAATAAAGAATTAAAATAGCCTAAAAGGAGCCACTTTTCTTCTCTTTCTAGGACAAGTGGTTATTGCTTAGTAGGAAGGGCTGGTTGTTGTTTTTCTTTAAAGAAATTGTGGGATGATACATTTTAAGTAATTATTTGTAAGATAAAACAAGTTGAAATCTTTTCCTCACTTCTGTAACTTAATCTTTCATTCGGTTCATGGACAAAATAGATTTAAAGCTGGAAGGGGGTGTTGAAGATCATCTAATCTAACACCTTATCATTTTACATTTAGGGAAACTGAGGTTCAGAGAAGTTAATGTGTCCAAGATCACAAAGATAGGGTAAATTAAATAGAAGGACAGGGACCCAGATACGGTGACTCTAAATATTCTCTCTCCTTAAATTACAGCATTCACTAAGTTTTCAATTCTATAGGCTAATCAAAGCTACAAATCAGTAAACCACCCCATTATAAGCTAAGGAACTTAAGTCTGAAGGATGGAGTTAAGACGTTTATTTCACAAAAAAGAAGAAACAGAACCTCAAGCTGTGATTGATTGCAGAAATGGATTGCAGTGGCATTGTTTGGGTTTATGTCCCCTCATTACCAGCTCAAAAGAAGCCAAAGGAGTTTTTCATGGCTCAAATAATACACTTAGGAAGAAAGCAGAGAGATTAAGATATAGAGAAGTGCCCTAGCCTTGCAAATTCAGCCAGGTGGTATGAGTGAAGCCTTCTCTCCAATAAGAGGCCCAGTAGAACATAAATAACAGAGAACTGAGTCTGCTGATAGAAACAATGCAATTAGTGAAGTAGAGCACACTTGTGTTTTTGGTTTACTCTAATACATTACTGATTTTCAGTTAATGTATGTAGTACTTAATGATTTAATTCTTAGCTATTTTAGTACACAGAAAGCTATTTTAGAGGGGAGGATGTGCTGGAATTTCATTGCTAATTTCTAATCAAGAAGCAGTGAGTTTTCCATCACTGGATTTCTTCAAGTAAAAGTTAGATGATCATTTATGGAGAAAGGTAGAGGGGCTTCTTCTTTAGGCAAGGATTTGACTTGCTACCCTCCAAGGTCCCTTCTCATTCCTAGATTCAGTTAGACGGGGGTGCAGGGCATATACTACCCCTCCTCATGTCTACGCAAGTGCAATAGATGGTCCTTCTCCCACAAAGTAAACCCACTGAACATTGTAGCTTTGATGACTGTAGTTATTCATTCTTTAATAATTTTCCAGGAGATAATTGCCCCTTCTGCTATGGCCGATTGCATTTCTTTTTCCTCTTTAAAAGCATGCCATATTGTGATTACTACATATACATATATATGTATGTGCTCATAATTTATCAGTTTTTAATTTGCTATAGTCTAGCATTCTTCAGCCTTGCTAATTACCAAATAAGCTTTCACATCTTATCTATATGAGACTAATTTTTCCTAATTGCTCTTGACCATGAGAACATCTATGACCTTTCTCCCTTACCAAGCTGTGGAACCACTCCTCCTCTTTTCCATTTATTATTCTTTCCCAACACAGTGCAGCCTCCAAATCCAAGTACTTTTCTTATCAATTCTAGTTTTCATGTTCTGCTGGGTTCAGGACATCCTTCTTCCCATTTCTATTCACTGCCAATTCCCTGAATTACTTCCTCTTCCCAAGTGGTTGGTAAATGACCTCACAGTTGTTTCTAAGAAAGCTGGCATGCCTTCTAAATGGGTGGGGGAGGGGGCAGAGAATAGGAGAGACTTTGGAACTGAAAATAAAAAGAATAGAGATATAGAGGATTTTTTAAAAAGTGAGGACAGGTTGTAGGGTCTTGCCTTTTTATTGTGAAAAAAGAAAACAGTCCTGCTCACATCAATATTAAATTGCCCATCATGAACCCCATTATTATTACATTGGACCTTTAGCTCCATGGTTTTTGGTTAGTAAGGCAGGACTTAAATGAAGGGGGCTATCTAGCTATCCAGCACCTGGGAACTGTGTGTCAAAGGGGATTGGTACTAGAAGGAAGAATCCAGTAGCTTTTAGTTAATTTAGACTGATACCTATATAATTTGGGGAAGTTACTAAATCCCTCTGGGCCTCAGTTTCCTCCTCTATAATATAAGGTGGTGGGAGTAGGTGATCTCTAAATTACATTCCAGCTATAAATCCCATAATCATATATATTTGCAGCAATAACCATGCGATACCTTGACTAGTATCTGAATAGAAGAGCTAATTCAGGCAGAGAAAATTTACAAAGCCACTTTTCTTCTAATTGCTGGATTGCCCATCTGAGGAGAAAGAGTACTCATAATAGAAAAGGAAGTTCCTAGGAATAAGAATAACTGGGATTAGGCCTAGGAGAAAGTAAGGAGTTCAATTTTATCAATCCAAGATGGTCAGTCTGATATAGGATATGGTCACCCCTTTTAGACGGATAGTCAGATGGTACAAAGTGATTTGTCACAGAAAGGAATTAAGTACTCATCACATATTTTTGTAGGCAATTGGCTGGAAAAGACTCACCAATTTTTTTCTTCCTTCTTCCTTCCTCCCTCCCTCCCTTCTTCCTTCCTTCCTTCTTTCTTTCTTTTCATTAGTTCATTCATTTGTTCAGCAAGCTTTAAGTGCCTACAGCCACCAACTCCAAACCATTAACTACCTTCACTCCAGCCTTCATCTCTACTACTTCCCCATCAGAAACTTGGACTCCACCCCAGGAAACCCTAGGCTCAGATAGTTGAGATTTTATCTTATTTTGCCTAGAACCAACCTTCCAATTCATTTTGCTGACCACTAGCTCCAAACTACAAGCATGGTTCCCCTTTTCTTCTTCCTTTCTCCCCTTTCCAGATCCCTTTTATGTGATGTCTTTCTCATGTAAGCTCCTTGAGGAGAGGGACTGTTTTGCATCCTTGCATTTATCCCTAGAGCTCAGCACAATGTCTGGAACACAGTAAAAGCTTAATGGATGCTTTATCATCTATGTATGTATGTATGCACGTATGTATGTATGTATGTATCTGTGTATCTAGCTATCAATTTATCTGTAAGGCACCATGAAGGTACATATAGATAAATAAAACAGGCTCAGACAGGTTCTTTGTCCTCCAGGAGTTTACAGCCTAATAGGGGAGATTATATGAATACACAGTAACTGTTAAATGAAGAACATACCCAGTTCTTGATGCCACAGTTTAGGAAGTACACTGGTAAACTGGAGCAAAACTAGAGGAGAGCCACCAGGATATTAGTCTTGAGTTCTTGTTATATGAGGATCAGTTGGAGGAACTGAGGATGTTTAGCTTGGAGAAGAGAAGACTGAGGAGGAAGGAGAGGCATGATCCAGCCTGTTTTCAAGTATCCGATAGGCCATGGTGTGGAGAATGGGCTAGACTGGCTCTGTGTGGTCCCAGAGGGCCTAACTGCAAACAAAGGTAGAAATTGCAGAAAGGCAAGTTTCTTTAAAACCATGGTATAAGGAAAAAACTTTCTAATAATTAGAGTTGTTAAAAAGTGGAATGGTATGTCTTATGAGGTAATGGGTTCCCCCTCACTGGAGTTCATCAAGGAGGGACTGGATGACCACTTGTCATATTGTAGAGGGATTAATTTTGGAGATTTGACAGTTGCTAAGGGACTTCCAGTTCTGAAATTCTGATTCTGTAATCTTTAAAACCCTAGAAAAGGTGAAGCCTCTAGCAATGTAGTCCCCACTACACTCAGAAGCAGTTCCCAGCTTAAGAAAAGTAAAATAATAGCATGGGTCAAATAATTCATATACTAAAATTGTTATTTTCCTCCATCTTATTGATTTTAGTGGTAAATTCATTTTCTCAAACCTTATCCCATCTTTGGTGTTTTCTAAATTATGTTTATTTTCACCTCAAAGGAATGTAATTGATTGCTTTTAAAACCCATTGTTACCAGTGAATACATAAATGATTACTATTTGCAGGATACAGTGCAATGTAGTTTAGTATGCTCTATGAAGGGCAGCTAGGTAGATAAGAGCACTGGACCTAGAGTAGGGAAGACCTGAGTTCAAATATGGCCTGACACTTACTAGCTGTGTGACCCTGGACAAGTCACTTCACCCTGTTTGCCTCAGCTTCCTCATCTATAAAACGGGCTGGAGAAAGAAATGGCAAACCACTCCAGGATCTCTGCCAAGAAAACCCTAATGGGATCATGAAGAGTAGGACATGACTGAACAACAACAGCGACAATGCTCTGTGAAGGAAAGCAACTAAGGTCACCAAACAGTAAAACCTGTCTCTTATGGGTATTAAAAGGAGAATGCTGCAAATATAGGAAAAGTATAAATTTAGGGAAATTATTAAGTTAACTAGGATTCTGCTTGTTCTGCCATAATATCAATAACAACAATCAGGAAGTTTGCAAGAATCAAATGTTCATTATTACCTGCAACCTGCAGAACCTGCTTGAGCCAAATTGTTATAGTCCTCTCAGTTCAACATTGGGCATCAGCTCAGAATATATCTTTAAAGTATTAAACACTGGGGAATTTATTATAAGGGAGTTTCTTCAGATTATCATGAATCATTTAACAACCAAGAATAGAAATATTTGCCATTTTTAAGAAATAGGTGTAAATTGTGGGAAACACTGCAAATTGCCGAGATGGAGAAGAGGTTTCGCTGTAATTTTAATTTGCAAGGCAATATTTGACTACACTTTAAGAAAATAAAAACAAGCTTAAAAAGAGGGAAAAATTTAAATCATTAAAAATGCTATATTATGTTAGCTCGGCAGCACTGATGCATCCAGAACTGTCTCTAATAGATGCACTAAGTGGTGGTTTGTGGGAAAGCAGGGTGCTAAGTGAATAGGTAGTCATTAATTGTACCAACTTCCTGTCATACCTTTTAACAAATTGATTTCAGTCCTATTTAACCCTTCACTGGAGCTTTGCTATAATGCAATCCTTACAATTTACATTGTAGGGCTTCCTTATAATGACTCCTTGTACTTCAGCAACTAAACCCTTAGGAATTATCTAACTATACTGACATCTGTCCTGCAATGAATAAATAGCATTTATAGTGAGAGTTATCATTTGAAAAAAAAAGAAGACTTTTGGGCATTTTTCCCTCCCTGAAATGCTTCTGTCTTTCTGGATGTACTTTAATACCATACTTCTGCAGTTTCACACTGGAACATCCATTTCCCTCAAGCTGGTGCTTCCAACTCCTCCCCTCCCCTTCTTCTCCCTCTACCCTCAGTAATTTTCTCCCTCCTTCCCCACTCCTTTTCAGCTCTTTTTGATGTGTCTTCCCCCATTAAAATGTAAGCTCTTTGAAGGCAAAGACTCTTTCTTTTACTTGTATTTGCATCCTAGGCACTTAACACAGTGCCTGGCATTTAGTAAAAGCACTTAAGAAATGCTTGTTACCTATGTGATAGCTGTTACCTAGTATTTAAAGAGTTGTCATATGGAAGAGGGATTAGTCTTGTTCTGTTCAGCCCCACAGGAGCAATAGGTAAAATTTGCCTTGAGATCAATTTAGCTTTGGTGTTAAAGGAGACTCTTCTAACAATTAGTTATTCAAAAGGCGAATGGATTGCCCCAGATGATAGTGGGTTTGCTACCAAGAGGTCTTTTTCAAGCAAAAGCTGAATAGCTATTTATTGGGTATTTTGCAGGAGAGATTCTTTATGAGCAATGGGTTTGGTCTAGAATCTTACCCACAGTTTAAGAAGCACTGAAGGGGTCACAAGTGGGAAAAGTTTAAGAAGCCCTGGCTAGATGACTGCTGAGGAAATTATTTGAATTTGTGAAGTTCCATTATATTTATATTTTTAGCTTTTACCACTTGTTGGAATAACATGCCATGCAAATAAGTACTCTCTGTCCTAAAATTACCTCATTTAAACTTCAAGAGGTTCCACATAGTCTAGTACTCTGGGATTTATTGAACAGATCCTTTCAGGATCTTATCAATTTTTTTCTCTTAGCTTTTATATTTACAAACTGAAGAACTTAATTTCTTAGTCTGTATTTAGAATGAAACTACTGCATCTCTTTGATCACTTTAAATTACTTTTCTTGAACAGCCTCCATTTCTCTTTATGTCTTTCTTGACATATATAACAATCATAATTGGATGGATATGAAACATGTGGTTTTCATATTCCATCACTGTTTTGCACAAGGGTATGACAATGTCTCCTGTATCTTTCTTAATATACTAAAACACAAAAGTTCTGGGCATCATTAGATCAACATCTTCAGTGAATAATCTATAAAGACTCCTTGATCCCATTCTATGAACCCTAAATGATAGCTCCAGGTACATTTATTCATTCCTTTGAAAAATATTTGCTGAATCTAGTCACTATTATGTTCCCCTAAGTACTCTAACTTTACACTTAACCCCAATGTAGCTAACTCATCTGTACTGTTCTATCCACCACAAAACTCAAATGAGAATATATGACGGGTCCCAGAACTGATCCCTAGGTCACTATACTGTTAACATTTAACCATTCAGAGATGTATTTTTATCCTGTTTTCTGTCTTTGTCAGTTCTCTAATAATGATAAAATACTTGCCCCAACCACAATGTGATTCAGTTTTAACTTTGAAAATTGTATTACCCAGCGATACCACTTCTAGGGCTGTTATCTCACACATGTGGGAAATGGACCAGTATGTACAAAAATATTTATAGCAGCTCTTTTTGTGGTGGCAAAGAATTGGAAATCAAGGGGATGCCCATCAATTGGGGAATGGCTAAACAAATTCTGACATATGAATGTAATGGAATACTATTGGGCTATAAGAAATGAGGAACAGATGGACTTCATTATAACCTGGAAAGACTTACATGAACTGATGCTGAGTGAAGGGAGCAGAAGCAGGAGAACATTATACACGATTATAGACACATGGTATCTATAAGGACTAACTCTGATAGACTTGGCTCTTCTCATCAATGCAAGGTTCAAAGACAGCTCCAAAAGACTCATAATGGAAAAAACCTATGCACATCCAGAGAAAGAATTACGGAATCTGAATGCAGATTGAAGAAAACTATTTGCTCTCTTTTTTCCCTTCTTTTTTGGTTTTGTTTCTTCTTTCTCATGCTTCACTCCATTGGTTATAATTCTTCTTTATAACTGGACTATTATGTAAATAAGTTCAATGCGAAGGTATATGTAGAACCTATATCGTACTACATACTGTCTTGGGGGGGAGGGGGGAGGAGAGGGAAGGAGAGAAAATTTGGAACTCAAAAGCTTGTGGAACTGAGTGTTGTAAACTAAAAATAAAAAAATAAATTTAAAAAAATAAAAAGAAAATTGTATTTAGTGTGGAATCTTTCAAAACCTTTTTCAAAACTCTTAAATCAATCATTACTACCGGTTCTCCTTTGCTCCATATACTTATTTAGCCCTTCCAGAAACTATATTGTTTATCCCTCATGGTTGATGATTCTTTTTATAGTATTTTATTTTTTCCAGTATACATAAAGACAATTTTTAACATTCATTTTTACAAAATTTTGAGTCCTAATTTTTTTTCTCTCTCCCCTCGCATCTTCCTAAACGGCAAGCAATGATATATAGGTTATATATGTGCCATCCTGTAAAATATATTTCCATTATCAGTCATGTTGTAAAAGAAGAAACAGACCAAAAGGAAAAAAACACAAAAATAAAGTGAAAATAGTATGATTTGCTCTGCATTTAGAGTCCATCAATTCTTCTCTGGATATGGATAGCATTTTCCATCATGAGTCCTTTGTAATTCTCTTGGATCATTGTATAGCTGAGAAGAGCTAAGTCATTCATTGTTTATCACACAATATTGCTGTTACTATGTCCTGGTTATGCTCATTTCACTTTGCATAAGTTCATATAAGTCTTTCCAAGTTTTTCTGAAATCCTCCTGTTCATCATTTCTTATTGTACAATAGTATTCCATTACATTCACACACAACGGCTTGTTCAGCCATTCCCCAGGTGATGAGCATCCCTTCAATTTCCAATTTTTTTGCCACCATAAAAAGAGCTGCTAGAAATAGTTTTGTGCACCTAGGTCCTTTCCCCTTTTATGATCTCTTTGGGAGACAGGCCTAGTAGTGGTATTGCTGGATCAAAAGGTATGCACAGTTTGGTTGCTCTTTGGGTACAGTTACAGATTCCTTTTCACAATGGTTGGATCAGTTCACAAATCCACCAAAAGTGCATTAGTGTCCCAATTTTCCTTTCCAACATTTATCATTTTCCTTTTCGGTCATATTAGCCAATCTGGTAGGTATAAGGTAGTACCGCAGAGTTGTTTTAATTTGCATTTCTCTAAATTAAAAGTAATTTAGAGCATTTTTTTCATATAACTAGAGATAGCTTTCATTTGTTCATCTGAAAATTGCCTGTTCACATCCCTTAACCATTTATCAATTAGGGAATGGCTGGTATTCTCATAAATTTGACTCAGCTCTCTATGTATTTGAGAAATGGGGCCTTTATCAGAGATATTTGCTATAAAGATTGTTTCCCAGCTTTCTGCTTTCCTTCTAATCTTGGTTGCACTGGTTTTGTTTGTACAAAAACTTTTTAATTTTATATAATCAAATTATCTATTTTATATTTTGTAGTGTTCTCTATCTTGTTTGGTCATAAATTCTTCCCTTCTCCATAGATCTGTCAGGTAAACTATTCCTTGCTCTCCTAATTATGCTTTATGTCTAAATCATGTACCCAATCTGACCTTATCTTAGTATATGATGTAAGATGTTGATCTATACCTAGTTTCTGCCATATTGTTTTCCAGTTTTCCCAGCAGTTTTTGTCAAATAGTGAGTTCTTTGGTTGATGGTTATGCTTTACCGATGGTACCCTTGGCTGCCAGATCTCTCTGCTAGAAAGGAATTGGATTTACTGGCTATAAGTAGTTTGCGGGCTTTTTCTGCCTCCTCATTATGGCAACTTTTTGTATTAGTTACATTTCTCATGAAAATGGTAGTATAGCAATGTCTTTATGTTCATCAATTTTAGGGGAGTTGGCAGCTTATTTTAACAGGCTGGAATGGAAATGTTGTAAATGCATTTAGTACTTTCTCATCTTTATCCTTTCTTTTAATTTTGTATTTACTCTAACTTATACTCTAAACCAATTGATGATCTAACTGCGCAAAGACAGTAAATGCTGAAATAGCTACTATCACAGCATAAGAGAAACACAGATTTGGAGGTGGAAGGGATTGTAGAGGTTATCTAATCCCATACCCTCATTTTACAGATTGAGATTCAGGAAAGTAAAATGACTTGCCCAAGTTCACAAAGTGGTAGGGGCAGGATTTGAACTCCAATCCTATGACTACAAAGTTAGTGCTCTTTACATGGTAGAATATTGCCTCTCCAGAGTGGACCATCAAAGACCATGCCTTGAAGGAGCTAAGCCACTTGGCCTTCTAATCCTTGGGACCAGGAAGCCTTATTTTCACTTTTCACATTTTCTGTTCTGCAGCCTTAGAACATACCTTTCTCCCTTTTGCTGTGAGAACTGTAATCAAATCAATACTATCATTGCCTTTGGAAAGGGCATATTAATTAACTGTCCTATTGTATTTCCTTCCCTGGCTACCATTCCTCTATATGCACTGTCTTTTTCATTAGAATGTGAGCTCCAAATCCAGAGGATTAATAATGAAACAAGCTCTTGATAGAGAAATGATGGACTTGGAGGGCAGATTGCAACAGACATACTTTTAGGACATGGTCAATGTGGGAATTTGTTTTGCTTGACTATACATGTTTGTAATAGGATTTTGGTTTTTCTTGCTTTCTTTACTGGGGTGGGTGGGGAGGGAAAGGAATGGGAAGGGGAGAATTCAGATCTTCAAATAAATAAAACTGAATTTGAAATTTTTTTAAAGAATATAATCTCCTTAACAGCAGAAACTCTCACTTTTGTTGTATGTGTCTCCCCACAACTTAGCACAGTGTTTAGCAAGTATTTAATAACGCATTCTATCCACTCATTAACAGAAATTATTTTCTTTCTTTTGAGATGCTGCTACACTAAGAGAAGTAAGCTTCAAAGAATAAAGAGGTGTTATATATGCCAAGTATATGCCAAGTTCAGAGAGCCACACTTTGGGAAGGCCAGTCTAGAGAACGTCTAGAGAATAAAAGCCAGGATGATGAAGGGCCATGAATCCATGTCATATGAAGACTGGGTACAGGTATTTGGGATGTTTAGTATAGAAAAAGTCTCTGGGGAACTATAATAGCTGTTTTTAAGTATTTGCAGAATTGTAGTATGGTGAGGGCTTACAACTATTCTTTTAGGTTCATGGGGGGAAAACCAGTAACAATGGATAGAATCTGCAAAAATGACAAATTTAGGCTTGATGTAAAGGAAAACTTCCTGACAATTAGAGCTATACAAAAGTGGAATGAGTTGCCACTAGAGGTATGTATACCCCCTCACTGAAGGTCTTCCAGCAGAGCCTGAGTACCCGTTTGCCAGATATGTTGTGGTGGAGATTCGGGGGGGGATAGGTGTTGAAGTAGATGATTGCTAAGGTTCCTTCCAACTCTAAAATTCTATTATGCTATTTAGCATTCACCAAATCCAGTACCTTTTGGCTCTTCTAGAAGAAAGTATTCAAGATATACAGGTACTTGGCTTCTGAGTAGCCTAAACCTTTGGACTCTCATTTCTTGATCTCAAACCATATTTCTCAACAGATCTTTTATCACTTACCTTGTTCCCCCTTGCACTTTGAAATTACCAAGTATCAAAGTATATATAGGATAAATTTGAAGAAGCTTTTCAAGATGTTCATAGAACTTCCCAAACTATTTCATTCTATGCCTGGAATTCCCTTCCTCCTCATCTTCACCTTCTGTCTTCCTTCAAATCCTAGCTAAAACCCCACCTTCCATAATAAACCTTTCGCAATTTCTCTTGCCTTCCCTCTAGTGATTATCTCAAATTAATCTTGTATATATCTTGTTTGAACATCCTTGTTTGCTTGTTGTCTCTCCCTATAAACTGTAAACTTCTTAAGAACAAAAGCTGTATTTTGCCCTTCTTTGTTATCCCAAGTACTCAGCAAAGTGCCTAGTGCAGAACAGGTATTTATTAAATGCTTGTTGCCTAGACTTGACCCTGCAATGAATGCTGATACTGTGAATTTCAGTTATTGCCATTATGGTTGTCTATTCGTGCTCACTGTGAGAAACACAAACTTAAATGACTAAGTATACCATGAAATGAAGTTTCTTGATGTTTTAGATACATAACAAAACTTACTTTCTATGTTTTGGTTTTCTTTATAACAAGAATGCCAAATTGGGCATGATTTGTTTTTCCTGGTGGTTCCATGAGATCATAAATTTAGAGTTGGAAGAAACCTTAGAGATCCTCTAGTCCAACCCCTTCCTTTTTAAATGAGGTAACAGAGTCTCAGAGAAATTAGCCCAAAGTCTTAGAGCTAGTGGATATCAAAAATCAGATTTAAACCCAGGTCTTCTTCAGACCAAGTCCAGCACTTTATTCACTATTCTTATTGCCATTGAGCAAAAACAATACATTGAGAATACCAAGAGTTAAATAAACCTTTATAGATAGTCTAAGGTCTACTTCACAGGATTATAGATTTAGAGCTAGAAGGTCATTTATTATAGGAATTCTTAAATTGGGGTTCATGGTCCCCCAAGAGATTTATGGATAGATTTCAGGGGGTTAGTGAACTTGCATGGAAAATATATCTATCTTTATTTTCACTAACCTTTAACTGAAATTTAGAATTTACTTTACTTTAAAGCATTCTAAGAAGAGTTCCACAGGCTTCACAAGACTTAAAAAGGGATCTATAACACAAAAAAGATTAAGAAATCTTAATCTAGTACAATACTAGTTTTACAGATAAAGAAACTGAGGCTAAGAGAAGTGAAGTGATTTGCCCCATGTCATGCAGGTGATAGAACTAAGATAAATTCAGTTCCAGTTTCTCTGACTAAATTCAGGGTTTCTTACAGTATACCAAACTGCTTTTCCCCTATTCTTTTTTTAATTAAGATTTTTTATTTTTAGATTACAACACTCAGTTCCACATGATTTTGATTTCCAGATTTTCTTCCCCAAGACGGCATGGAATCCAATATATCTTCTACATGTAACTTCACACTGAACTTATTTACACAATAGTCAAGATGTAAAGAAGAATTATGACCAATGGAGTGACTCATGAGAAAGAAGAAACAAAAACAAAAAAAAAAACAAAAGAAAAAAAAGGAGAGCAAACAGTTTGCCTCAATCTGCATTCAGTCTCCATAGTTCTTTCTCTGGATGTAGATAGCTCTCTCCCTCATGAGTCCTTTGGAATTGTCTTTGAACCTTGTATTGCTGAGAAGAGCAAGGTCTATCAAGGTTAGTCATCACAGAATCCATATATCTGTGGTTATGTATAATGTTCTCCTAGTTCTGCTCTGCTCACTCAGCATTGTATTGTGTAGGTTTTTCCAGGTTATTATGGAGTCTGTGTCTTCCCCATTTCTTATAGCACAATATATAGTATTCCATATACGACTTGTTCAGTCATTCCCCAATTGATGGGCATCCCCTTGATTTCCAATTCTTTGCTACTACAAAAAGAGCCTCTACAAATATTTTTGTACATATGGGTCCTTTTCCCACTTGTGTGATCTCTTTGGGATACAGCCCTAGAAGTGGTATTGCTAGGTCAAACGGTATGAACATTTTTATAGCCCTTTGTTTCCCCTCTATTCTAATATCATTTGGCTAAGAGAAAGAATTTGAAGGAAAGGATTAAAAACTACTAAAAGCCAGGAGCAAGGTAGTACCTAAATTAGAAAACAAACTTAGCAAGAGTGGTTTAGAGAGAAGTACTAACTCCTTGACTATAACAATACCACTCCAATATAATATGAACATAATTTTGTTTCATGGACTACATGTTCCAATTATAAGTGATAGTGGGAAACTGCGATGTGATATAACTAGTAGAACTTTTAAAAACTTCCAACTTATTAATTTTGTACCTGCAGATAACCACAAATTTAAATAAAAAATTTTGTAGAAAAACTGAACCTCACTTTCCTTATCTGGAAAACTAGAAATTCAACCAAATGATATCTAAGGTCCCTTACATCTCTAATATACTATGCTCCCATAATTCTGTGAGTAAGATTTGGAGTCTGAAAGAATGATGATGTTGGTATTACTGGCAGAAATAGAGGTCAAGATGATGTCAATTTTTTGTTTTGTTTTGTGTCTGAGGGGGGTGGTGAAAACAAGCTTGGTTTCTAGTTTTTGACAGTGCAGTGAATAGATTATTTTTCCAATTCTTTAGAAAGAAGAATATCTAAATCAGTAGGAATTAACAAGTGAGACATGAACTTTAATCATTACAGGTATCAAGATGCTCATTTTCTCAAACAGCAATCATGTACAAATCACATACAGTTTGACAAGTGAAACTGCAATATGAACTTTCTTACCTAACCCAACAATGCAGATGCTTTTAAAAAAAGCTATTATATTATTCAGTATACCTTCCAGAGGCTTAAAAATCTATTTCTATCAAATAAAAAGTAAGCACCATATGGCACATAATATTTATTGCCTTTTTATTACAATCAAGTATTCCATTTCACCAGAAACATCACTAATCAAAAAGTGTCTCACCAGAACAAAAATAACAATGGCAGTACATAAACACGCCTATATCTTCCACAAATTTGCAAATCTGATTTGAGTTTTTGTATGACTTGTGATTACTGGTTTCTACAGTTTTTTTTTCTTTCTAGAAATACTATATTTCACATTGACACAAAAGGCTTTACCAAGATTATCATGCTGTATTAGCATGCATTTTGATTGTCACATGAAAATTTGCCCTGTTTCAGAAATGAAAACAGCAAGGAAGTAGAGAAAGAATGAAAAATGGGTGAAAAGTTCATCCAATCTGAAAATGCTAAAAATGAACATACTGAAGAATTCCATCATTTTGATAAGTAAGAATGTATAGAGTTTAGTTAGAAACAAGTGGAAAATTTTGCAACAGTGACATTATCATTTATTACAATGACACCAATGAATCAACCAACAAATAATTGCTGAGTACCTACTTACTATGTGTAAGACATTGTGATAGCTATTGTGCTGACACAAAGAAGTGTAAGAATATGGTTCCTCTTTTCAAGGAGTTTACTATTTACTTGAGAAGATAAGCCATATTCCAAAGGACTGATGATGGAAAATGCTATCCACTTAGAGAAAGAACTGATGGAATTTGAATGCAGATCGCAGCATACTATTTTCACTTTCTTTATCTTTTTGTGTTTTTTTCTTTCTTCTTTCACAACATGACTAATATGGAAATGGTGTTTTACATGACTGCACACATACAACCTATTTAAAATTCTTACCTTTTTAGGGAGGGGGAGGGGAAAGAGGGAGGAAAAAATTTGGAACTCAATTTAAAAAAAATGAATGCGAAAAATTGTCTTTACGTGTAATTGGGAAAATGCTATTTTTTTAAAAAAAAAAGAGAGAAGATAAGACATAGAAGGACTTCTTGACAAGGTGGCTTCCTGAAGGAGAGGCATACTACTCAGCTCCTACATACCCATACATACCTACTCTAGCAAAATCCTGAATTTTGCACCAGAGAGATAATGATCAAGACATCAAATGAGAAACTAGTCAGTGATTTCTTCCTCCAAATAAATGTACAAGATTTTAGTCAAAAGCCAGAGAGCAATGAGGGGATAACCTCAGTGAAGCCAACACCTGTGCTTGCCAGCACAACCAAATATGACCAGCAACACTATAGCTTACAAGGCTCTGTATTCAGAGGCAGCAGGAGAGACAGGCTCCCCTGAGAAAGTCCCAAAGTGGTGAGAAAGCCCCAAGGTAGGGGGCCCTGGAGGCCCCAGGGAGAAGTAGTAGGAAGCAATATGTAGAATGTCATAATACTAGGTAACGACAACCCAGGCCCAGATGCTCAGACATTCCTAACACTCTATCCTGAGACATGAGAGAGGACCCTGAAGATCTGGCACTCTGAACCTTAAAGATCTAGGGGTGTGCTAACCTCAGGAGGTTATCAGTGCAAGAATACAGAAGACCCAGGATGAGGCCATACAAGGCTGATGGCCCCACATAAAAAATGCAGTGGGGGTGAGACTCGTTCATGAAATGAAGCCCCAATTCAGGACCTAAAGCTGGACAGACTAGAGATCCACCAAAAGAAGGAGTTACTAATTCTGTAACAACAAGCAGAGATGCAAACAAATAGAAGAAATGAAGGAAGAGATAAAAAAGTAATAAAACCTCTTGAAGAAATAATTAAGAGAATAAATTACTTAGAAGAGAAAGTTACAGTAAACCTTACCCAGGAAATGGATTCCCTAAAAGCCAGTACAGACCAAAGAGAAATCAAGTATTCTATGCAACAAATTGCATGAAACTTCATGCGAAATATTAGAAAAAAATCAGAAGACTCAAAAAAGAGAAGAAAATATAAGACATCTGATATCAGAGGGGGATATTGAGGCAAAAAAGCCGAAGAGCAACGTCAAATGGTCACCTGCCCAAAAAGAATTCACAGAAGCACTCAAAAAAAGACTTCAAAAATCAAATAAGAGAGATTGAAGAAAAAAGATTTTTTAAAGTAAGAACAACCCAAGAAAAACAATAAGATTATGAAAAGAAAGTTAACCAACTGGAAAAGGAGATCTAGAATCTTAAGGAAGGAAACAACTCTATGAAAATTAGAATTGGGCAAGGGGAAGCCAGCAAAGTTATGAGACCAAAAAATAATAAAACAAAATATAAAGAATAAAAAAATAAAAGAGAATATGAAACATAAGAAAAACAACTGATGTGGAGAACAGATCAAGAAGAGAAAACATAAGAATAATTGGGCTACCTGAAAGCTAGGATAAGAGAAAAGAATATTGATGTCATAGTACAAGAAGTAATTAAAGAAAACTGTCCTAATGTGTTAGAACAAGAGTGGAAAGTAGAAACTGAAAAAATCTACTGATCACCACATGAAAGAGATCCTCAGAGGAAAAGCTAGAGGAACATCATGGCCAAATTCTGAAACTCTCATGTTAAGTAAAAAATATTATAGGCAACAAGAAAAAAACAATTCAAATATGGAAGAGCCACACTTAGAATTACACAAGACCTACCAGCCTGCTACACTAAAAGACTGCATGTCTTAGAACACTATATATTGAAGAGCAAAAGAACTGGGGTTACTGAAAAATAACTGGGGTTAGCTGAAAAATATCATACCCAGCAAAGTATAATCCTGAATGAAAAAGAATGGATATATAATGAATTTTATTTTATTTTATTTATTCTATTTAGGATTTTACTGCAAAATGACTGGAACTAAACAGAAAATGTGACATACAAGATCCAAGAGAAACTTAAGGCAAACATCAAAGAATAATTAGAAGAGACTCAATAAGGGCAAATTGTTTACTTTTCCATATGTGGAAATGTAAATCATTTGTCTATGACTGTCATTAGTAATTGGGTAGTTCTAAAGAAAGAGTGGGGTAGAGCTGAGTATGATGTGATTCTAAAAAGCAAAATGATGTAAGAAAAGGTAAAAAGAGTAATTATCTCATACAAATGAGGTGCAAGAGGAAGAACCGATACAGAGGAATTAGATGGGGGAGAAGGGCAGGTAGCTCTGGAATCCTACTCTTGTTGGGAATGGATTAAAGAGAGAACAATACATATACATATCTAGAACAGTATAAAAATCTTCTAAATTCAGAAAGAAACAAGAGGGCAAGGGGATAGGGAGGAGAGAGATGATAAGGGAGGGATAGGGAATAGAATAAGGGGGGGTATAGAAGGGTATGTAGATTAATGGGAATGGGATAAAGAGGGAACATGTTATATCTAGAAAGGTATAAAAATCTTCTAAATTTAGGAAAAAAGAGGGTGAGGGGATAGGGTGGAGGGAGAGGATAAAGGAGGGATTCTTGGATGGGGGTAGATTAAGGAATAGGAGGGTGAGGTAGCAGGTAGAAGTAGAGGAGTTAGGAGGGAAAGGAATAGGGTGAGAAGGCTAGTGAGGAAAATAGAAAGGAAGAAAATATACAGCAAGTAATTATAATTTAGAATGTGAATGGCATGAATTTATCCATAAAATGGAAACTTATAGCAGATTAAAAATATGAATTCAACAATATGTTGCTTTTAGGAAATGCTATAAAAATGAGAGACACACACAAACATAAAATAAATGTCAGGAGTAGAATTTATTATGTAAAAAAAACAGGGATAGTAATCATGAGCTCTGACAAAGTTAAAGCTAAAATAAAATTTAATCAAAAGAGAAAAATAAAGAAACTACACTATGTGTCAGCCATATTAATCAACAGTTTTAGACCAAATAAAATAATGAGACAGTATAAAAAATGAGCATATACCTGCCAAAACAGACATAGGAACTATATGAATATAAACACAAAACACCTTTTATACAAATAATGTCAGATCTAAATAACTGAAATAATATTGCACATAAGTACCTAACTAATTTTACCTAACTAATCCATTTATGTAATACTACCCCAATTAAATTATTAAAAAATTATCTTACTGAGTCAGAAAAACAATAACAGGGTTCATTTGGAAGGGCAGAGGGTCAGGAACTTCAAGGAAACCAGGGGGAAAAGATGTGAAGGAACAGGTAAGAGCAGTGTTGAAGTATAAAATGGATAATTCTGATTATTCCAAATTAAAAATTTTTTGTATAAATAAAATCTATGTAGCCAAGAATAGAAGGAATGCAGAAAAATTGGGGGGGAACTCTCATAGAAAATGTCCCAGATAGAATATGATTGAGTCAGACTATTGTTGTGGTGTAGGAAGTGATGAGTTGATGGATTTAGGAAAATATGGAAAGACTTGGACTTATGACGGAAGATGCTATCCACCTACAGAGAAACAGATGACAAGTGGAAATAAGCATAATACAGTATATGCATCTGAGTGTATACATCTACATATTTGTATGCTTATGGATATATATATATATGTACACACATATACTTATTACATATATATATATACACATACATATATATATACATACACACACACACACACACATATACATACACACACACATCTCCATACTTAATTGTAGCCTTCTGGAGGTGAGGTGGAGGAGGAAGGGGAAAAAATAAAGTAAAAAGTGTACACAGCAGAGGGCAAAAGAAAACATACAAGGAAGCAAAGAAAAGATGGACAGCTTTGAAAATAATGTGTAATATTCATTATATAGGTTTTCTTGAAATGGAAATTTATTGTTTTATATTGAATCCTCTTATGTTCTGTACATGGCAATGTTTTTTGTCTTTTCTTATTTTGCATTTAAGTTTAACATAAATTCAAATATGATGAAAAATTTTTAAAAGATGCAAGGTTAAAAAAGAAATAAAGTTTGGAAATTATAATTCAGGACAAAAAAATCCTATAGAGAAAAATGAATCTTTAATAGAATAGAAGACTTTCAATCATTTCTGATGAAAAGCCAAAATCTAAGTTGGAACTTTTAAATACAAACATAAGTCCAGAGGAACCTAGACAGATAAACTTATCTGAGCAACTGGAAAGAGCTCTATGATAATTTAATGATAATATTTTAATAGGGGGAGAAGAAACAAGTGTCTTTTCAGACTCTTTATGTGTTCAAAGGGTAATGAGGAAGTTAAATAAGAAAAACAGAGATCCTAGGTGGGAGTGGGGAGGAGATTGGTTCTGTTCTGAGGGTCTGAAGAGGGGAAAGGGAAGGCAGGATAAAAGGAATATATCATTATGGAAAGGAGGGAAAGAAGAAAAGATGGAACTTAATATTTCTCAAAATTGAGGTGCATGAGAGGAAAAAGCATAAGACATGGAAGACGGGGTAGTGAGAGTAGGCATCAAATTAGCCTCAATTTTATCAGAAAGGACAAAGAAAGCTGAAAACACAGAGCTTGATATAGAAATACATTAAACACAACAAGAAAATAAATATGGGTGGGGGAAGTTTGGTGCAGAAGGAGGGTAATACCATGAATGGAATAACTCCAAGTAAAACCAACCTCCTGTTCCTGAAGGAGAGAACAAAGGGGGAAAAGAGGAAACGTAAAAGCAAAGAACTGCAATCCAAGTGGATATCTTAGATTCACTGTTAATACAACTGGAGATTAGCTGAACAAATTGTGGAATATGACTGAAATGGAATATTACTGCATCATAAAAATGACAAAAAGAGATAATTTCAGAAAATCCTGGGTACTGTGAAATGACCTAGAGTTAAATGAACAGAATCTAGGGAATAACTTTATATATGACAGCAACATTGTAAAGGAAGAAACTGAAAGACTTAAGAACTTTGACAGTGCAATGACAATCCATGTCTTCAAAGACCTTTGATGAAGCATACTACCCACCTTCTGATAGAGACGAGATAGACACAAGGTACAGAACTATGTTTGCTTTCTTTCTTTCTCTCTGTTTCTTGCTATCTTTCTTTCTCTTGGTTTTCAACTGGGGATGAAGGTGGGGAAGGAAGGGTTAGCAATAATGATTTCCAAAATAAGAGGTTCATTGAAACATTTTTAATGCACAGAATACATCAGCAATAAAAACAGATAAAATGCACAGAACAGGAAAAAAAAAGTTCAAAAGGAAGCACAAAAAAGCAGGACAGTAGTAAAGGTATTAAAGAATTTAATTATATATATTTTTTTAAAAAGCAAGTAGTATGAAATGGAGATTCTGTTTCGTGAAGAATTTTTTGTGTGTTTTCCTGTGAATGTGCAAATGCCCTTTTTGTGTTAAGTTTAGAATTTTTAAAAAGAAAAGAAAAATATAAAGTTAACCTTACACGGATAGGCATGGGGGCCAGACCTGTGGTTTCACTGGTAGAGGACACACTTGGATTAGGGAATCAAAAAGAGTACTTTTCCTGCAACTTACAGTCTCAGAGACTTGCCTAGAGCACAGAAAGATTAGGTGACTTGTCCAAAGTCTCAGAACCATTATGTGCAAGCGGTGGGATTCAAACCCAGATTTTCTTAGCTCTGAGGCTAGCTCTCTAGCCACTCTACCATTACCCTTTGACCACATAAGCCATACATAATTAAGTGTGAAATAAATGGCACAGTATTTCCTATGTGCTCTGAAAAAGGAATGATCACTAAAGGGCTAGAATGGCTTGCTTATTTATTTACCTGTTTGTTTATTGCCTCTCTGAGGGAAGTCTACAAACTCTGCTTCCATTTAATTGTGACTTTACATCTTCTGGATATGGCTTCACAGAACTATAGCTTGAGCTTAAAAGAAGGGAGGAATTATTTTGGATAAGGAAAAAAAGAAGAGGAAGGGCATTCCAAGAAGGAAAAATGGCATGAGCAAGGGCACAGATTAGAGTGTTTTGAGATGTATTATGTGGATTAGTCATTATAATCAAAGTAAAGGTTCAAGATTGCCAAGATAGAGTTTAGACTTTATTCTGTAGGCCAGTGGTGTCAAACTCAAATAGAAATAGGGGCCACATAAGAATCCCTGTGGCCCCATATCAATTTAGAAAACTACATATTAATATTATCTATGTTCTAATGTATATTTGTTTATTTTTGTTAAATATTCCCCAATTACATTTTAATCTCATTAAGTATGTAGACCATGAGATACCCATGAAGGTTTATAAACAGAAGAATAGCATGATGACAGATATATTTTAGGAATAAAGTGTTAGGATTTTTAAAGCAGGAAGGTGCTTCAGGACTGATGAGGTTCAATGCTCTCATCTTACAGGTGAGAAAACTGAATACAGGGGTTAAGCAGTTTGTCTGACATCATATAAATCATGAGAAACAGAGCCAGAATCTGAACACAGCTCCTGTGACTCCAAATCTAGTGCTCCTTCTACTATATACAACATAAAATCATCTGACAGTAATGTGCAGGATGGGAGAAGGAATAAAAAGGGGAAAGATTTCTAAAGGTAATAAAATCAGTTAGGAAGCTATGGTAATATGAATCCAAATATGAAATAATAAAAGTTTTACCTAAGATGGTGACAGTGGAAATAGAAGAGGCAAAAGTATGAAGCCTTACTAAACAATAATCAACAGAATTTAATGATAGATATACTGTGGGTTTGGGGAAAGAATGAAAATCAAGGATGATTCACTTTCTGACCTTGGGCAAGTCATTTAAACTCTCTAGGCCTCAGTTTTCTTATTTTTAAAATGAAGAAAATAGATATGATCTTCAAAGTCCTTTTCAGATTGGAATTATATGATTCTATAGTTCTGTGACTAAGACTTCAAGTTTGGTGATTAAGAGAATGATAATCCTATGGATAGGAGGACTTCAGTATTTTAGAGAAGATGATAAATTTGTTTCAGATACCTTCATCTTGAAGTGATAGACAGACATCCAAGTGAAATGTCCAATAGGCTGATAAGATCCAGAAGAAACATAAGTTAGACATTAAAGACCAATTTTAAGGGACTCAGTAAGGTCAAATTGTACTTCTTATATGGAAAAATGTTATCTGTACTCTTAAGAATGTTATCATTTCTTGGGTAGTTTGAAAGAGCATACATAGGTAGGAGGCTTATGGTTGAGTTTAGTATGATGGGACAATTCTAAAAAATAAAACTGGGTAGGGAAAGGTAAAACGGAACAATTATCTCATGCGAACCGAGCATGAATGGAAGAACTGTTACTGTGGAAACAGATGGCAATGGAGGGCTGGTTGTACTGGAACACCATTCTCATCAGAACTGGGTTAAAGAGGGAAAAACATACATTTAGAAGGGTAAAAAAGTCTTCTAAATTTATAAAGAAATAGGAGTGCAAGGGGACAGAATAAGGCAGGGACTTTTAGAAGGCTGTGTAGATCAAGAAGTAGGAGAGTGAGGGAAGGGATAGGGAAGGATTCTAGAGAGATGGGTAGATTAAGGAATATGAGGGTAAATTGAGAGGACAAGGGAGGGATTCTTTAAAAGGGTATGGATTAGGGAAGTAGTGGTTAGAAGTAAATCAGACATGTAAGGAGGGATAAAAAGGAAGGGTGAGAAGGATGACAGTGGAGAAAAATAGGATGGAAGGAAATACACAGCTAGTAATTATAAACTTTGAATGTGAGTGGGATGGACTCACCCATAAAATGGAAGCAGATAGCAGAATGGATTAAAAATCAAAATCTGATTATTTTGTTTACAAGAAACACAGATAAAAATGAGAGATACATGCAGAGTTAAAATAGATGGTTGGAATAGAATTTATTATGTTTCAACTAAGTTAAAAAACCTGAGTAGGAATTATGATTTCAGACAAAGTTAAAGCTAAAATAGATTTAATTAAAAGAGATAAACAGGGAAACTACATTATGATAAAAGGTACCATAGAAAATCAATACTAAACTTATATTCACCAAATGCTATAGCATCTAAATTATTAAAGGAAAAGTTAAATTAATTACAGGTGGAAATAGACAGTACTACCATAGTAGGGGGGAACTTTAAGCTTCTCCTCTCAGATTAGATAAATCTAACCAAAAAATAAATAAGAAGTTAAGAAGGTGAACAGAATCTTAGATAAGCTAGATATGATATATATCTGGAGAGAACTGAATGGGAATAGAATATACCTTTTTCTCAGTGGTACATATTACCTTTACAAAAAGTGACCATATATTAGGGAATAAAAACTTTAGTTAAGTGCAGAAAAGCAGAAATATTAAATGAATCCTTTTCAGATCACAATGCAATAAAAATTATATTCAATAAGGGATCATGAAAACACAAATTAAAATTTGATTGGAGACTAGACAACCTAATCTTAAAGAATGAATGGGTTAAAGAAGAAATCATAAAAACAATCAATAATTTCATTAAAGAGAATGACAATAATGAGACTACATATCAAAACCTATGAGATGCAGGAGAAATAGTAATCAGAGGAAAATTTACATCTCTAAATACTTATATCAATAAAACAGAGAAAGAGCAGACCAATGAATTCGGTAGACAATTTAGAAACAAGAAAAAGACAAATTAAAAATCCCCAATTAAACACCAAATTGGAAATCTTAAAACTTAAAGGTGAGACTAATAAAAATGAGTGTAAGAAAACCACTGAAATAATAAATATAACTAGAAGCTGGTTTTATTAAGAAAAAAGCAATAAAATAGACCATTAGTTAATGATTTTTAAAAAGAGAGAAAACCAAATCATTAGTATTAAAAAAGAAAAGGGTGAATATACCACTAGTGAAGATGAAATCAAAACAATTATAAAGGAGTTATTTTGTCCAATTATATGCCAATAAATTTAACAATTTAAGTGAAATGAAAGAATGTGTTTACATTTATATATAAACTGCCTAGATCAAAAGAAGTAGTAGAATATCTAAATAAACTTAGTTTAGAAAAAGAAATTGAACAGGCCATAAATGAGCTTCCTAAGAAAAAATCATCAAGACAAGGTGGATTTACAAGTGAATTCTACCAAACATTTAAAGATCAACTAATTCCAATATTGAATTATTTGGAATAATAGTACACACACACACACACACACACACACACACACACACACACACATTTAGTCATATAAAAAAAGCTCTAAATCACTATTGATTTAGAGAAATACAAATTAAAACAACTGTGATATCATCTTAAAACCTATCTGACTGGCTAAAATAATACAAGGGGAGAGCAACAATGCTGGAGGGGATGTGGAAAAATTGAGACACCAATTCATTGTTGGTGGAACTGTGAACTGATCCAACCATTTTGGAGAACAACCTGAAATTATGTCCAAAGAGTTATAAAACTGTGTATACCCTTTGACACAGCAATACCAAAATGGATATGCAACCAAAATATTAAAGATTATACCATAAAAAATTAAAAGAAAAACGTATCATATACTTTTCACAGTTATGAGTAAGAGATGTATTCTTGACCAAGCAAGTGATAGAGGCAATTGCCAAAGATAAAACAGATAATTTTCCTTATATAAAACTGAAAAGCTTCCACATAATTAAAATTAATGCATCTAGGATAAGGAGTGGTTTCCATCAAAAGTCACCTCTTCCCCTAATAGTCAAATGGTCACAAGATATGAATAAACAGTTCTCAAAAGAATTGCAAATTATTAACTATGTTAATATTATGTAATATTTACTCTCAGATTAACATATGAATGTTCCAAATCACTAATAACATAATGAATATACCAACCAAAACAACCCTAGAGTTCTGCCTCTCAACCAGCAAACTGGAGAAGATGTTAAAATACACGAATAGTGTACTTGTGAAGATGATTTTTAACCCAAGGATAAGATTTTACATTTATTTCTGTTAAATTTAATCTTTTTTGAAATTTAACAGATTTTAACAGATTTAACATTACTTGAGACCTACAGAGGAGAAGAGATTTGTTCAGGGTGACATAGTAAGTATTCAAACTGGGACTTGAATCCAGGTCTTCTGGCTCCAAATTTAGTGCTTTTTCTACTATACCACAGTTTCTCCCTAGGAGTTAATAAGATTTTTAAAGTTATGAGGAAATCCAACAGCCTCCTTTTATATATGAAATTTACTTAAGATATGGAGAATATAGTGGACAGACAAACGGATTTGGAGTCAGACAACAGGTGTTCAAATCCTAGTTCTGTACCTCACTACTTTTGTGATCCTGAGCAAGTCACTTTATTTCCCTATCCCTCAATTTTCTATAAATTTATATTAGAAAGATGACCTATGTGGTCTCTTCCAGCTCCAAATCTGAGTATCAGACTTGCCTAAGCTCACACAGAAAGTGGCAGACCTGGGCTCCAAATCTATGTGATATTATACTAAATCCAATATTCTTATCTGCTACAGCCTCACTTCACCATCCCTCATCATCAACAAACTTTTACTGAGCACTTACTTCATGCAAAAAACTGTGGTAGCTACTGAAGATACAATAATGATTTAAGGGCAGGGTTATGAATGGATATATAAAAGTTTCTTCCAAATGTTTAATATTAATTATTTCAACTATTAGGGACTTAGCATCTATATATCTTGATTTTTTTAGAGATGCAAAGCTATCTTTAAAGTCTCTTTATTTTGGACATCCAGAATTTAATATGGTATTCTTCAATGTGAGGATAAATTCTTATTATTGTTTTTGGCCTATTTCATCATAATTTTGCGTTTTTATTTGTGAGCCGGCATTTTAGAATATTTAGCCCATTTAGTAATAGGCCTCACTATTGTCTCCAGGATAATATGTAAACTCCACTATGTAACTTTCAAAGTCTCATTGAACATTATTCCCACTCCACATTCTGTGATGCAGACAAACTGCCTTTTCTCTTCCTCACATGACACTACATCTTCAGACGCTGTTCCTCTGCACTAGCACCAACCTTTGTAATTGGAATGTGCTCTCTCCTCATCCTGGCCTCAAGGAATCTCTCTTTCTTCAACATGCAGTTTAAGCACCATTTTCTGCATAAAGCCTTTCCTGATCCTTCCAAATGCCACTATATCCTCCCTCCCAAACTACCGTACGTCTAAGTATTTTATACTTATTCTCTTTGAATCTATTTTGTATATAAGGGGGAGGGGTCATCCAGAACTCTCAACTCAATCAAAATCATTTCAATTAGATGTGACAGGAACTATACTTGGACAGGTTGAGCATTTGGATAAAACCAGCACATTAGTTTGAACTTGGAAATTCAAGTGTCTGGCAATGAAATTCTTAGCCCATTGCCTGGCACATAGTAAGTAGTTAGTAAAGGCTAGATGAATTACTGAATGAAGTAGTCAAACCTCTGAGAGTAAATTACTTAGGTGAGGAGACAAGCGCTGGTATCATTCCCTCACACACACATCCCCTCACGCCTTAACCAGAAGAAGGTCTTGTGAACTCTGAAAGGTCCAGAATAACGTGGACTTCCCACCAGCATCCTAGCAGTGTCCCCCTGGGACAGCTGCAACTAGGGGCCACATCTTAAGTCAAGGACCAACCACACTCATTGCGGAAAGGCAGACCTAAGATTCAATTAAGAACCCATAAGAAAGCTACAGGATACCTAAGGGCAACTTCATAAAGACTTCATATAGGGAGAAAAGGACTTCCAATAATCAGGAGCTGTGGGAGTTTCCCTTCCCCTTCCCACATGGGCTCCATAACATTAAGGCCATTTTCTCCTGGACTTGGTATATACTTGTGGGACAGTATGTCATAGACTTTGGCCGGGGATGGGCTGTGAGTAGGGAGGAGCAGAGGACAGCATTCTGTCTGCTATACCACACTACCTCTATCAATTCAATGCTACCTCTATATATTCAATATTAGAAAAAATAGTATCTGGGATAAAGTATGTCTATTATCATGTCTCTGTTATTTGACAAAGTATTAAAATATTAGCTATAGCAATAAGACTAAAAACACCAAGTGAATAAGCACTGGCAAAGAAGAGATTAAAACACCCTATTTGCAGACAACATGTTTCTTTGAGAATCAACCCAAAAATGAGATAATAGCCAAAAGGGATGGAAAGTTCTTAAGAATGAAATTCTGATGACATAAATATAAGTTACCCCAATGAAGTAGAAAAAAGAAAGCTATCTAAAGAGACTAATGTAGGTTCATAGTGAACTCACATTAATTTTTCTCTTTTGAAAATTCTCTTCACATTTTTTATTTTACTAATGTATATTCTTTCAACTCTCTTTTGTGTATGTCCCTGTTAGAATATAAGCTCTTTGTGGGCAGGAACTGTCTTTTTGCTTTTATTTGTGTCCCCAGAGTATAGCAATGCCTGGCACAGTGCTTAATAAATGCTTGTTGCCTTTTATTGATATCTCTCATTTTTACATCACAGTCACTTCCCACATACTCCCTCTAGACCAAACTCTACTTTGTGACAAAGAAAAGCAATTAAACAATAACGTGTAAAACATTTTGTTCTAGTAGGTTCCTATCCTTCTGCCATGAGGGAGGAAGTGTCTTACATTACCTCTTTTCAAGGTTCATTAGTTTTTTCCATTACTTAGTTTAGGTTCCTTTTAATGATCTTTTCTTTTATGTTTCTACAGTCATTTTAGATATTGTACCCTTTGTGTTGCTTGTTCCACTCTACCAATTCATACAAGTGTTCCTGCATTCCTCTGTATTTTTCTTAGTGCACAAGAATATTCCATCACATTCATATGCCATAGTTTTTCAGCCATTACCTATTTTACATCTATTTTGTTTCCAGTTCTTTGCTATAACAGATCATTGCTATGAATATTTTGGCATACATTGGCTCTTTGTTTCTGTCTTTGATTGCTTTGGAGTATATGCCAAGTATTGGTATTGCTGGATCAAAGAGTATGGTCAGGAAAGTTTAGTCACTTCCCTTTCATTATTGTGTAAACAAAAGGACCACTTTATAGCTCTACCATCTGTATATCAGTGTGTTTGTCTTCTTACAGTTTCCTCTAACACTGACTTCCCATTTTTTGTCATCTTTTCCAATCTAAATGGTATAAAATGAAACCCCAGTGTTTTGTTAATTTATATTCCTCTTATTATTCATGATTTGGAATGTTTTCATCTAGTTACTTGTAGTTTGCCATTTTACTTGAAAATTATTTGTTGAAGTCCTCTGAATACTCACCCATTGGAAAATGTTGGATATTTATGATAATTCCCTGTCTGTTTTGGTTATCAGGTGATACTTGAAGCATATATTTTCCCACTCTGTAATTTCTATTCTATTTACTTCTTCATTGATTTTATTTGCCCAAAAAGTTTTTTAGTGTTATACAATCAAAATTATTTATCTTATCTTTTATGACCTTTATTCCACTACCTTGGGCAGCTAGGTGGTGCAATAGATATAGTGCTGGCCCTGGAGTCAGGAAGACTCTTCTTCATGAGTTCAAATCCAGCCTCATCCACTTATTAGCTCTGTGACCCTGGGCAAGTCATTTCACCCTGGTTGCCTCAGTTTCCTCATATGTAAAATGAGCTGGAGAAGGAAATGGCAAACTACTCCAGGATCTTTGCCAAGAAAACCCCAAATGGAGTCATGAAAAGTCAGAAACAACTGAAATGATTGAACAACAATAACATTCCACCTCTTTAGATTTTTAAAAGTATGAAAGAAGTTAGGAGCAAAGATAGGTAACTAAGGATGGATACAAAATAATGGCATAGTCCTGTAAGAATAAAAGTAAGAATACTAAAACAAAATAATCTGAGGCTGGTGATGAATCCATGAACAATGAAGAGTGATGGGGCAAAGGCAGTTAGCTATACTAAGGGCAAAAGGAAGATCAAAAGGATGGAACCACGGATTAGAAGAAAAGGTACTATGAAGAGATGATAAAGCTGCTCAACTCCAATTATGCTTCTGTTTTCTCTACCATGATAATCTTCAGACTGAGGATGAAACAAAAAAACTAATATGGAGTAAAAATCCAAGATGAAGAGGTGGTAAGAAAAGAGTATTTAATTGCCCTCAATAAGTTCCAAGTCACCAAGCCTAGCAAAACTACAACCCAGGACACGGGCAGAATGGATGTTTATTCAATAAATCTTTGTTTACTAAATCATGAATTCTAAAACTTACTGTGTAAATATACAAAATCTATTATTTTTGAGTTTAAGAAAGGATCCTCAGTTAATTCCCAGAATGAAAACTTCTTCTACCATAACATTCTATATATAGCTTAATAGATAAATCCCATCAAGTTGCCTAAAGTACAAAAAAGTTGGGACTTGCCCAAAATCACAAAGTTGGTGAGTGTTAGTGGTAGTTTTTGAACCCAGATCTTCCTGACTCCAAATGCATCACTCTACTATATCACCCTTGATTCCATAAAAACTCATTGAATAGGATGAAAAAAGGACATGAGTTAAAGTAATGTGAACTCTTTAGCTTGAAAGAGAAAAAGTTTAGAAATCTTTTCAAGTATATTTAGAAAGACTATAGAAAGGATATTAAATGTTCTCAGGGTCAGACTCCCCAGAAAACAACTGAGAATATCCTTGAAGATCTTGTTCTCATCCAGAAAGAGGCATTATCTGTACTTTCTTGGGTTTGGAGAGGCAGTAGTGGATTGAACAAACACCTTGCAACTCTGCCTAGTGACCTAGTAGTGTGGATTTTTGCTTAGCTTACCTCATAGTAGCTTTTTTCCACTTTCATAAAGGGAAATGGGACTTAGAATGAAGTATGAAGTCGAGGTTGGACAAAAGAAAAGAACTTCACTGTCAGTGTGATAAAAACAGAGACCAGGCTAGAAAAAGAAATCATAGAATCCCTATCCCAGGAAATCTTTAAAAACAGGATTGCTAATATTGCTTTATATGGTTTAGCTATTGAACTATGAGAAGCAAGAGACTACATTAGATGTGTTTTGAAGGTCTCTACCAGCTCTGGGACTCTACAATTCTGAAATAGTTCTTGTTTAACTAAAGCAGGCCCCACAGCAGCTGCAGAGTATGAACTGGTTCTTTTAAAGATGACTTTTCTGAGTTGCATTAGGTTGCACAACGAGCTAGGGAACTCCAGCAAATGGGCATATTGTCACTGTTCATTTGTAACATAGTCTGTTACAATATTGGTAATATCTAAGACAGTATTTCAGACAGAGAGGAGGTCTGTCTAGCCACATAGCTCTGATCCTTATTGTGTCTGATCCTATTGTGCTCTGATTTCTTCAGGAAATTCTTATATTATTCTTTTGGGCCAAATAATCCCCAGATAATTCTAGGGAAAATCTAGGTTCATTCCATGATCCATGGCTTCTTTCTCACCTCCTAAATGTGATTTATCTGCTTTACTTAACCTATCCTTCTTCTCAGATTAACAGGTTCTCATGTCTCTCAGATTTTTTGATCTCCAGTTAAGGGTATTAGCAGTGTCTTCTGCAAAAGCACAAGTCCAAGTGATGCTGGTTTCTTCAGTTTCTTTCCAGGGACTCTGGATTTGGTAGTATTCCTTATGAATCTTAAGTATTTCTTGTTTTTCCATTTTTTTGGCAGCCTAGTTCTAATTTAGCTATTCCCCCCACTCATCCTCATTCTTTTCATTCCTTTCCTGCTCTTTTTGTATATGTTTTGAGTAAAAGCTCACCATTGCTTTTGAAAACTTTTATGTTCTATTGACACCCTTCATCTCTTTGTTATTTATAATAACAACTGGCCTCTCTGATCTCAATTTTGAGTCTTTGAACATCTGTGATCTCTCTAGACTCTCAGTCCTGAAGATTTTTTCCTATTATTACTCTTTCCCACTCTGAAATATTCTTTAGTGTTTGTAATTTCCCCAATATATAAAGCACCCCCTTTCTGTCTAAAAGCACTGTTGTTTTACCAAATGTACTTTTCAATTCTTTGATATCCTTGTTATTTAAAAGGCTGAAGCTTTGTACTGCTGTCCTTATTTGTGTGCTTGCCATCTCTTCCCCATAATTCTTTAAATGCAATTCACAGAGACCCACAAAATGTTAATTATGAAGAATATACAATTATACAGTATAGAATTTGCCTAAGAATTTTTTTCAGCTGCATCAACATTACCCATTATGTTTGTGATGGAGCATATCATAAGGCCAAGCAGAGCAATGTAATGTAATGTAATGTAATGTCAGGAAACCTTAACAACTATCTCACCAACAATAATTTATTAAAATTCAAAGGTAGTTAGTTACAGGGTAGAAAAATATGCCTACTTTGTAAAAATAATAAATAGATCCAGAAGTGAGAAGTATAATAGTTTAAATGAGTATCATGGCATTACATATTTTTTGTGTGTGCTGAAAAGATTGTTCAAACATTTCCCCTAGTTTCTTTAACTATCATCAGTAAGCAACTCATATTAAAAGTTTCCTTATTTTTCTAAAGGTGTGAAATGTGTTTTTATCTTATGTACTTTATGACTTGAGTTCATAGGTGATGGAAAGGATAGTAAGATTTTAAAGTAGCAGTACTATGCATTGTGCTTAAGAATTATGCTTACTCAGAGCGTAACCACCACATTATGTATAAAAGAGTTTATTTAATAGACATGCATGAAATCTGCAAGGAAATTAGAAAATATTTAATAACCTCTAAATACTGAGTAAGCCTTCTTATAAATCAAAAAGAAAATTATGAATTAATAGGAATACATATATGTAAAAGTATAATATAGCATGTTATGTTGTATATGAACATGGATCTTGCTGGTAGATACCATATGTCACAAGGTGTTATGCTTTGTACTGCTATGTCAAAACTGAAGGAGGAATACAAAAAGGCCAATATGCTAGTGTACATAATCGATGCTGAACTGTCACTGTAAGGGACATTTTAAAATTCACAACATGGTTTAGGGGCTGTTGTTATGATTAGTACCTCCTAAGAAATGCTTGATTGCTGCCAGTTTTTACCAAATTATTACTAAAATGCAAATTGATTTCATGACCTTTTTGTAAGAATTACCTTTCTTGTGCTAACTAACACTGATCAGATTGCTATTTCAGATCCACTTAAAACTTGTATCTTCTACAGGGGAAAAGTAACAATGAAAAGTTGGGTTTTTTTTTACTAAAACATGAAGGTATTAAGCTGCGCAACCTAAATACTACCTTTTCTTTTCTTTAGAATGTACCATTACATAAACAAGAGTTTCAGTGCATTACAAGAAGAATGCATAGGACTAAAAATATTCTTTACATAACATATGACCTTAAGGTCTAAGTGACATCTCTTAAACAATTTGAAGGATATATTTTACTACTTCCCTCAGAAATTATCTTTCTGTTACTTAAGCTTTAAAACGGAACTTTCTGAATAAAGACATAGGACAAACTTATAAAAGAATGTATGAGGAAAAAAATTATCCTTCTTTGATAGTTGACACTTTCAGGAGCTTTTAATTTTCACAAGTATTCTTTAACTGTCAGAGCAATCTCCTAGAGGTTGTAAACTATGAAGCTGACATCAATAACAATTTCTTTTTTATATGAGAACCTCCTAAATGGCACTTGCAACAATTAGGTAGACTGATGTATTAAATGTTTACTAGAATATTTCCCCAACTGCCAATAACACAATAGAGTAATAAACACAGCAACCCAAGTAGGCATTATCTACATATCTTCTATTCTAGGAATTCTGTAAGAATTCTATCATTTTAGGGGTGCTAAATACTTTGTAGAATCTATTTTAACCTTACATTTTATTTCCTTGCATAATAGTTTCAAAGATGGACCCTGACTCCTCCAGAACTTCTGAATATTATCAAGTTACCTGTTTATAAACCAATAAAAACAGGACAAGACAAATAAGCTTCATTTAGGTTTGGACTGAAGGTTCTTACTTGCCAGCATAAGAACCATGTGTAACTTTGGCTACGTGACTTCATTTTTTGTAGCCCATTTCCTCTGTAAAATGCATAGGGTTTACAGATGATCACTAAGGTCTCAGACACTATAATCCTATCAGACATATTTATGGCCCATGTCACAGGTTTTCCCAACTTTCTTCATAGGGCTGGGCTTTAGCCATTAAGAATTCACAGTGAGGTCTTCCAAACTCTTCTTATTCTTAAAAGTTATGAGTACTTATGGGCCAATCAATCAACCAACCAATATGCACTTACTGAGCGCCTACTACATGACCAGCTAGGGCTGTGCCAATTAAAATAGACAATACCAAGGAGCCTTCAATTAGGTTTGGGATTCAAGAGTTATATAATAAACAATTAGTAACAATGGATCCTACAATCAGCCCACAAAAAGAAAATCATTCTTTTTCAGATAGACTGAAATTTGACCATAAAAAAGTGTTTACAATTCTAACAAGTTAAGAAAAGGAAAATATAATGTCATTCGGTAAAGTTCACTGAGAGGGCAAGACCAACCCCCCTACTTCCTTTTCCTTCCTTTTCCTATTTCAATGTTCCATATACAATGTACACATAGTATTGGTACTAAATATTTTCACACAAAGGATGTGAAATAAACATAATTTATTCCTTCATATTGGAAAGCCACTTACCCTTGGCTACCTAAATTCCCTAGATTGATGTTCTGAAAATGGAATTCTTTGTACTGTCCAATCCAGCTGTCTAAAACTGCTATCAATGTGTCTGGCTTCAGTTACTTTGAGCTCATAACTATTTCAAGTCTCCTATTCAATGAAATTTTATCCTTTTCTCTGGACTTACAAAAAGATGGAGGTTTTGAAGATTAAAAGACTAATCTATAGCTTGAACTATATTGGATAATCAGGAAGGGTAAGGTTAAATAAGAAAAGAGAAAGAATACATTTTGATCCATGAATGTGGGGTACATATTAGAATGTTAGGATTAAAATGCCTTACAGACCATTTATTGAGAGGCATTGTTGTTTAATGAAGAAAGCACTGAACTTGGAATCAGGAGACTTGGATTCAAACATCGAAGTGACATTTTTAGCATTGTGACTCCAGTCATGAAAATTAGTGATAAGCGGCTCATCACAGGTAATAATACATAGTAGTCCATCTAAGAGTAGGCCCTAGGTCTCCTAAAGCCAAAGCGAGTCTTCTTTCTACTATATCACACTACCTTCTAATATTATATACACAGTAAAACACTTCAGTGGATCTTTGATCTTATCAATGTAGGTACTTCTTCAAAAAGGTGCAGATTGCAACCCATTCACATTTTGTTTGCCTGTAAGAGTCGTGTTCCTGTCCTGTAAATCCTCCACAAGAGCTCCACCCACTGTGCTAGGAGGTCAATTTCTTGACATTACATACATAACCAGTAGAGCACATTGGCAGTACATCCACTGGTCATCCCTTCTTCTCATTATATGACTGGTCTGCTTCCTTTTCCATCTCTTTAATAATAATATCCTTTATGTTTCTTCTCCTAGATAATTCTTAATTGGTACTAAGTTATAGCCTACTCATACCCACCAGGACTTTGGGGTGGTGTACTGCTTGCATCTTCTGGAGCCTACCATATTTCACAATTCACAGACTATACAGCATTACTAAAAGAATACTGGAGTTTAAAAGATGGGTTTTAGTTTCAGAGAAGAGTGTGGGGGTCATTAAGTGACCAATTACCCAACACAATCTAGCCACCTCTCTTCTTCCTATTTAATCCTGGGCCCAGTTAATTATAGATCTGTAGTGTCTACCCAAGAACTAGATACTGATGGAAAAGTTCTGTACAACAGACATTCCTCATCTACTTGATTCTTCCCATGTAGATGGACTGTAAGGTCAAAATTTTATAAATGATTATGGATCTCATTTGGGAGGCTCTAGAGTATTTAATGGCTTAATGCAATATGTACAATGTCATTTGTGAACAAGAAGATCTGGAGGAACTCACTGTCTTCAGAGAATCCCTCCTCTAATTGTACTCCATAAAATACTCTGTATTAGACCTCCATCATAACAGTGGTAAACACCCTTGACAAACAAGTGTTTCCCTTTTTATACATCCCTTCATATTAATAAGTGTTCAATGAACAAAACAAAGGTATCACTCTGTTCTCTCAAGGAATTTTGTATAATTCTGATACAAAGGCAAATACTTTGTTGGAGGAGACCCTTTAGAGCAGCATTTTGCTCTACCAAATCAAATGCTTTTTAATAGTTTTTTTAAAAGGAAAAACAAACACAGTGGCATTTTGTATTCTTTGCATCTTTCAGCCAATAGTATTACTATAAGGATGTGGCTGACAGTAAAGTATCATTAATAAAAGTATGCATCTGTGGACTTCCATCAAGATGGCAAAGCAATAGAAAAGGACCAAGAGTATGTATATAAGCCTATCTCCCACAACAACTACCTCAAAAAATAAGAAATGTGCCAAATAAAGTAATAAAAATGATAAGAGGAGAAAGGAAACATTTCCTCCAGAAAGTAATTGCTAAAGAGAAAAACAGACACCAACAGAAAACTATGTTATTAGCCTACTATATTTAACAATGCCAGAGGTCATCTCACCATGCTCATATGCTGAGCTTCATACGGTTAAAAGTGTCAACTGTTTTCCTTGATGTTTTACTTTGGTCAGCTGAACTGAACCACACAAATTCCTTAACAAACCAAGGTCTCTAAATTCACTTATGGTCTGGGGGAGGGGGGGCTGACACAAAGCTCTGGAACATAAGGATTTTGGGAAGAAGACCAAGAGAAAAAATGGTTAGTATAAGCTCAACCTCATTTGGGTTTATAAACCAGCAGTGTAATTTAAAAAGAAAAAAAATCAGGAAACTAGAAAAGTACATAACATAAAAAATAAAACAGAGGATAAAACTTCAAAATGAAAAGGAAGGCAAAAATATTCTATGGATTGAAACTGACAATATAATAATGGCAAGAAACTCCAGAATAGATAAGGAAAAGAAGAAATAAAGATGGTGATTGGGGAGAAATCAAATCCCTCTAAGAAGAAACCCAATACATGAACAAAATAATAAATAATTTAGAATGTAAAATGGAGATACTCTATAAGTAGGTGATTTGGAACTCAAAAATACATAGGTGAAAAAGAATCCAGTGATAGCAAAACAGGAAGAATACAAGTGCTACACAAGCAAAGATGCCTATTCTTGAGGGGAAAAAAGTGTGAGTTTTAAAAGACTTGCAATCTCTGATCAAAGCAGTGACCAATCATAACTTCAGAAGACTGATAATGAGGCATGCCTCCTGACTCTTGGCAGAGAGGTGATTGAACTAAAGGAGCAGAATGAGACATAGATTTTAAGAAATGACCAGTGTTGATTTGTTTTGCTTGACTAATTCTGAGTTGAAGATTTCCTTCTACGGAGGTAGGAGAAGCAATAGAGATCCAAAAAATGAACATCAATAAAACAAAAAGTTCAGAAGCAAACAAAGCAAGTTACTACCTTGTTAAATTTAATATACACTTTTTAAAAACTGTACATATCAGAAGTTTACAGGTTTATATACAATCTTCTTTTTTGTTATTCTTGCTAAGTTTGAATGTTTGTATTAGTTAATGAATTTTTAATTTCATAATAAAAAATAAAAATTTCAAATTATCAAAAGGATGAAGTTTCAAAGATAGCTAAGTGGCACAGTAGATAGAGTGCTGGACCAGGAATCAGAAAGAGCTGAGTTCAAATTGGCCTCAGACCCTTACTAGCTGTGTGACCCTGGGGAAGTCACTTAAGCTCTGTTTGCTTCAGTTTTCTCGTCTGTAAGATGGAGATAATAATAGCACCTATATCCAAGCGTTGTTGTGAGGATCAAATAAGATAATAATTGTAAAGTGTTTTAAGCACAGTGGCTGGCACATAATAAGCTATATAAAAATGTTAGCTTTTTTATCATCATTATTATTATTTAAAGAGATATTCTAAGGATCATAGATTTCTCAGGAAAACAAGATGAAGTTTTTAAAAAGTGAATATAACACACCAGGAAACAATACAAGAAAGTCAGTAGTATAAGAAACTGAAAACAAAATATAAGTTGACAGTATCCATAGTATTCTAAAAGAAGTATTCTAAAATAAGTTTCACAGAATCACAAAATTCTACTGTTGGAAAGGAGCTCAATGGTTTAGTCTAACATGTACTGACCAGCTACAACATGACTGATAAGTTGGCATCTAGCCTCTCTGAATGAAGCTCTCCAATGAAAAACAACCTATTACCTTCAGAGGCAGCCCATTCCACATTTAGTTAGCACTACTCATTTGGATCAAAGTAATTTTTCCTTCTATCAATCTTAAATTTGCCTCTTTGCAACTTAATACCTATCACTCCTCATATCAAGGGCAGGCCTACACGTAAATGGCCTGCAGACACACTAAAGGATTTTGGGAGGCCTGAAAAAAACGTAGAGGATGTTTTCCTCTACATTGTTCATGGAGGCTGCAAGCAGCCCACAGGCCTCAGGTTGTACAGGCCTGATCTGGGGCCAAAGAGAACATGTCAGCTACTAAGTGCTATAGTATATGTAGTACTGGGCCTGGAGATCACAGACCACAGTTCAAATCTGAGACATTAACAGTCTGACCCTGGGCAAGTCAAAACCTCTGTCTGCCTTGGCTGCGTCAACTTTAAAATGGGAATAATAACATCACCTACTTGACAGGGTTCTCATAAGGATCAAATGATATAATATTTGTAAAGCACTTAGCATAGTGTCTAGCACAGAGTAGATACTATATAAATGCTTATTCCCTTCCACCCCACTAACCTCTCTTTCATATGATAGTATTTCAAATACTTACATAGTTATATCCCTTCAGAATCTTCTCTCTCCCAGTCTTAAAGATCTCTAGTTGCTTCATTCAACCAGTTCTCATTTGGCATCATCTCAAGACTCTTCACCATCCTATTTACATTCTCCTAGATGTTCTCTAGCTCTCTAGTTCTTAAACTGTGGGTCACAACCCCATGTGGGGTCGCGACTCACAGTTTAAGAAGTGCTGAAAGGGTCATGAGTGGAAAAAGTTTAATAAGCAATGTGGTCTCTAGCTTATCAAATTCTATCCTAAATTGTGCACAGCACTGAATTCAATAATTCAAATGACCAGGTCAAAGTACCATCTATTTTTTTCTTTTCTTTTTAGTTTATTATTTTTATTTGTTGAGTAACAAGCATATTTTTTAATTAATCTGTACGTCCCAATATCCTCCACAAACAAGCAAAGACAACACACACACACACACACACACAAAATCTCTCAATACATATCTACATATTCCAACAAAACAAATTCCTATGTTAGCCATGTTCAAAAAGCTATGCCTCTTTCTGCATTTCATCACCTCTCTACTAGGAGGTAAATGGCATGTTGTATCTTCATTTTTTCAGACTCAGGTTTATCACTGCATTAATCAGAATTTTAAAGTCTTTTGCAGTATTTTTTAGTTCTCCTTCAGTCTACATTAGTTCACCAATGTCTTCCCAGTTTCTTCTGAAATTGTCTGATTTCCATTTAAAATAGCTGTAGACGATATAAAAAACTTGGGAATCTACCTGCCAAGACAAACTCAGGAACTATATGAACACAATTACAAATCATTTTTCACACAAATAAACTCAGCTCTAAACAATTAGAAAAATATCAATTGCTTTTGGGTAGGCCAAGCCAATATAATAAAAATGAAAATCCTACCTAAAATAATTTACTTAATTCAGTGCCATACCAATCAAACAACCAAACTTATTTTATAAAGCTAGAAAAAGTAATACAATTCATATGGAAGAACAAAAAGTCAAGAACATCAAGGGAATCAATGAAAAACATGCAAAGGAAGGTCACCTAGCCACACCAGATCTCAACCTGTATTATATAAAGCAGTAATCATAAAAACAATCTGTACTGGCAAAGAAATAGAGTGGTAGATCAGTGGAACAGATTGGGTACACGATATGCAGGAGTAAATGACCATAGTATTCTAGTTTTTGATGAACACAAAGACCCAAGATTTTGAGACAAGTACTCACTATTTGACAAACTGTCAGGAAAACTGGAAAACAGTATGGCAGAAATTAGGTACAGACCAACATCATACACAATATGCCAAGATAAGGTCAAAATTGGTACATGATTTAGACATAAAAGGCGATACCATAAGCAAATTTGGGGATCATGTAATAATTTACTGTCGGATCTATATATAAGGGAAGAATTTATGACCAAATAAGAGACAGAGCATTACAAAATTTAAAGTGGATAATTTTCATTATATTAAATTTAAAAAGTTTTTGCACAAGCAAAACCAATGCAACCAATATTGGAATGAAAGCAGAAAGCAAAGGAAAAAAATTTATAGCAAATATCTCTGATAAAGGCCTCATTTCTCAAATATATGGAGAACTGAATGAAAAGTATAAGAATACAAGTGCTTCCCCAATTGATAAATGATCAAAAGATATGAATTGGCAGTTTTCAGACGAATAAAAGCCATCTAAACATATAAAAAATGCTCTAAATCACTATTAGAGAAATTCAAATTAAAACAACTCAGAGGTACCACCTCACACGTGTCAGAATTGGCTAATAATGACAGAAAAGGAAAATGATAAATGTTGGAAGGGATGTGGGAAAACTGAATCATTAATGTACTGTTGGTGGAGATGTGAACTGATCCACCCATTCTGGAGAGCAATTTGGAACTGTGCTCAAAGGGCTATAAAACTGTGCATACCCTTTGACCCAGCAATGCCACTACTAGGTTTGTATCCCAAAGAGATTTTTATAAAAAGGAAAGGATCTATTTGTACATAAATAGTTACAGCAGCCTTTTTGTGGTAGCAAAGACTTAGAAATTGAGGGGATATCCATCAATTGGGGAATGGCAGAACAAGCCATAATGGAATACCATAGTGCTGTAAGAAATGATGAGGAGGAAAGTAGCTGACAGAATCAAAGTCATATCCCCTCTCATTAGAATAGGTCCACTTCAGATTTTTTGTAGGGGGCAGGGCCAAGATGGCGGCTGGAAAGCAGGGACTAGCGTGAACTCCTACCGAGTCCCTCCAAAAACCTATAAAAAATGGCTCTGAACCAAATCTAGAACTGCAGAACCCACAAAACAGCAGAAGGAAGCAGGGCTCTAGCCCAGGACAGCCTGGATGGTCTCTGGGGGAGGTCTACCACACAAGGAGCTGGAAGCAGAGCGGCGCAGAGCCCAGCGTGAGCGGCACAGACCAACCAGACCAGGAGCCAGGCGGAGCGGGCCCTAGGGCCCTGAATCAGTGAGCTGCAGCAGGTACCAGACTTCTCAACCCACAAACACCAAAGATAACAGAGAAGGTTGCTGGGAAAAGCTGCATGAGTGGAAGGAGTTCGCGGTTCGGCTACTGCCCTGGGGGCAGCGGAGGTGGGGCAGCTACAGAAGTACAGCTGCAGTTGCTTCCAGCCCCAGGCCCACCTGGTGGGAGGAATTAAGTGGCGGATCAGAGCAGGAGTGCACAGCCTGCTGAAGATCTAAGCCCAGTCCGGGTTGGGGGCTCTTGGGGAAGGAGCAGTGCTGATGTGGCAGAGCTGGCACCTCCCCGCCAAACGTGGAACATAGAACTCTCTAGTCTACAAGCAGTCATACCCCACTGAAAAACTCAAGGGTCAAGTTAGTTGGTTGGGAATATGGCCAGGCAGCGAAAACGCACCCAGATTTAGTCGCAGACTTTGGATTCTTTCTTTGGTGACAAAGAAGACCAAAACATACAGACAGAAGAAGTTAACAAAGTCAAAGAGCCTACAACAAAAGCCTCCAAGAAAAACATGAACTGATCCCAGGCCATTGAAGAGCTCAAAAAGGATTTGGAAAAGCAAGTTAGAGAAGTAGAGGAAAAATTGGGAAGAGAAATGAGAAGGATGCGAGAAAACCATGAAAAACAAGTCAATGACTTGCTAAAGGAGACCCAAAAAATACTGAAAAATATACTGAAGAAAACAACACCTTAAAAAATAGACTAACTCAAATGGCAAAAGAGCTCCAAAAAGCCAATGAGGAGAAGAATGCCTTGAAAGGCAGAATCAGCCAAATGGAAAAGGAAGTCCAAAAGACCACTGAAGAAAATACTACCTTAAAAATGAGACTGGAGCAAGTGGAAGCTAGTGACTTGATGAGAAATCAAGATATTATAAAACAGAACCAAACGAATGAAAAAATGGAAGACAATGTAAAATATCTCACTGGAAAAACCACTGACCTGGAAAATAGATCCAGGAGAGATAATTTAAAAATTATTGGACTACCTGAAAGCCATGATCAAAAAAAGAGCCTAGATATCATCTTTCAAGAAATTATCAAGGAGAACTGCCCTGATATTCTAGATCCACAGGGCAAATAGAAATTGAAAGAATTGCCTCCTCAAATAGATCCCAAAAAGAAATCTCCTAGGAACACTGTCGCCAAATTCCAGAGCTCCCAGGTCAAGGAGAAAATACTGCAAGCAGCCAGAAAGAAACAATTTGAGTATTGTGGAAACACAGTCAGAATAACCCAAGATCTGGCAGCCTCTACATTAAGAGATAGAAGGGCTTGGAATACGATATTCCGGAGGTCAATGGAGCTAGGATTAAAACCAAGAATCACCTACCCAGCAAAACTGAGTATCATGCTCCAAGGCAAAATATGAACTTTCAATAAAATAGAGGACTTTCAAGTTTTCTCAGTGAAAAGACCACAGCTGAATAGAAAATTTGACTTTCAAACACAAGAATCAAGAGAAGCATAAAAAGGTAATCAAGAAAAAGAACAAGAAAAAGAAATTGCAAGGGACTTACTAAAGTTGAACTGTTTTGTTTACATTCCTACATGGAAGGATGATGTGTATGATTCATGAGACCTCAGTACTAGGGTAGCTGAAGGGAATATGCATATATATATGTTTATGTATATATATGTATAAGTGAATGCATATGTATGTGTATATATATACATATATATAGAGAGGGGGGGCACAGGGTGAGTTGAAGATGAAGGGAAGATATCTAAAAGAAATAAAATCAAATTAAGGGATGAGAGAGGAATATATTGAGAGAGGGAGATAGGGAGAGATAGAATGGGGTAAATTATCTTGCATAAAAGTGGCAAGAAAAAGCAGTTCTGTAGGAAGAGAAGAGAAGGCAGGTGGGGGGGAATGAGTGAATCTTGCTCTCATCAGATTTGACCTGAGGAGGGAATACCATACATACTCAGTTGGGTATCTTACCCCACAGGAAAGAAGAAGGAAGAAGATAAAAAAGGGGGAGGATGATAGAAGGGAGGGCAGATGGGGGTGGAGGTAATCAAAAACAAACACTTTGGAAAGGGGACAGGGTCAAGGGAGAAAATTCAATAAAGGGGTATAGGTTAGGAAGGAGAAAAATATAGTTGGTCTTTCACAACATGAATATTGTGGAAGGGTTATACATAATGATACACATGTGGCCTATGTTGAATTGCTTGACTTCTTAGGGAGGGTGGGTGGGAAGGGAAGAGGGGAGAGAATTTGGACTCAAAGTTTTAAAAACAGATGTTCAAAAACAAAATAATGTTTTTGCATGCAACTATAAAATAAGATACACAGGCAATGAGGCGTAGAAATTTATCTTGCCCTACAAGAAAGGAAGGGAGAAGGGGATGGGAGGGGAGTGGGGTGACAGAAGGAGGGCTGACTGGGGAACAGGGTAACCAGAATATACGCCATCTTGGAATGGGTGGGAGGGTAGAAATGGGGAGAAAATTTGTAATTCAAACTCTTGTGAAATCAATGCTGACAACTAAATATATTAAATAAATTTTAAAAATTATTTAAAAAATATTTTGTATATAAAAAAAATGATGAGGAGATTTTTGTGGTGGCCAAGAACTGGAAATTGAGGGGATGCCCATGAATTGGGGAATGGCTAAACAGTTGTAGTATATGAATGTAACGGAATACTATTGTGCTGTAAGAAATTATGAGCATGTGGACGTCAGAAAAACCTGGAAAAACTTATATGAACTGATGTTGAGTGAAGTGAGCAGAACCAGGAGAACATTGTACACAGTAACAACCACACTGTGCAATGACTGACTTTGATAGACTTAGCTCTTCTCAGCAATGCAAGGATCTAAGACAACTCTAAAAGACTCATGATGGAAAATGCTATCCACATCCAGAGAAAGAACTACAGAGTCTGAGTGCAGATCGAAGCATACTACTTGCTCTCTTTTTTTCTTTTGTTTTTTCTTTCTTGTGGTTCCTCCCATTTGTTCTAATTCTTCTATACAACATGACTAGTATGAAAAATTTAAAAAAAGAAATGATAAGCAGGATGATTTCTGAAAAACCTGGAAAGACTTACATGAACCAATGCACAGTGAAGTGAGCAGAACCAGGAAAACATTGTTCATAGTAACAGCAATATTGTATGATAATCAACTGTGAATGACTTCGATATTCTCAGCAATACAATGATCCATCACACTTCCAAAGGACTCACGATGGAAAATGATATCCATCTCCAGAGAAAGAACTGATAGAGTCTGAACGTAGACCAAAGTATACTATTTTCCACTTTATTTTTTGTTTGGTTTTTTTTTGGTCATATTTTCTTTCACAACATGACTAATATGGAAATATATGAAGCTGATTTTTTGAACTCATGAAGTCTTGACATTTATCCCTATTAAATTTTATTATATTCAGCCAAATGTTCCAATCTGTCAAAACCTTTATGGATGCTGATTTTGTCATCCAATGTGTTGGCTAGCTGTTAGTAAGATTAGGCTGATATGACCTTTTCTTGAAGCTGTGCTGGCTCTTTGTGACCATTGCTTACCTTTTTGTATCAGTTTATTAACTGTCTCTTTGATAAAAATCCTTTCTAGAATTTCACCAGGAATTGAAATCAAGTTCATTGGTCTATAGTTTGAAGACTCTATACTCTCACTTTAAAAAACATTTAAACAATATTTAAACTTCTCCAGTCCTATGTTAGCTCTTTTGTTTTCCATCATCTTTTAAACATCACTGACATTCACTCAGCAATCACAGCTAATGTAATTCATCTTGGCCAAGTGCATTCAAATCCTACCTTTGTTTCTTGCTACCTGTATGAGCTTAGATGAGTCCCTTAACCTCTCTGGTCTGAAATTTCCTCATCTGTAAAATGAAGGCTTTTGACTGCATGATTTCTCTGGTTTCCTCCAGCTCTCCATCAGTGATCCTGTGACTGATTCATCAAAGGTAACTAGATGGTCTTTTACCATCTCCTCACTTTTCTTGGGTATCAATTCCCTCTCAGTAATTTTTGGTCTGTCATTTCCAGTGCAAAGGTCATTTTCCTTGGCAGAGAAAACAGAAGCAAAATAAGAATCAAATAGTTCTACCTTTTCTCTATTATCTATTATTATCATTCCATCTACCCTGAGCTATGGGCCTATCCCTTTTTTATTTAATCTCCTCTTCCACACTTGCAACATAGCTTAAAACAAATAAGCATTTTATCATCTCCAGTTTTCCATATCAGTCTAAGATCACTCTGAGGTTTAGCATTCCTGATATCATTCTTACAGGACCACAGGCATATTTATATTACTTATCCTCTATTACATGTACTTGCTTTCATCTTCTTTACATATCTTTTAAAATATAAGTTGGTTGCTGAGTTTTGTCTTCAAAAGACACTCACAGTGTTTTCAGACAACTCTCATTTTTCCTTCTCATTGTAAATGTTTCCCCCTGTGTCTACAGAATTTGATTCTTAAGAGCATCCCATACCCCTTGACTGAATTAGAATTTTAGAAAGTGGGATCCTATCTGTCTTTTTCTCAACCCTTTGAAATATGCTCTTCCATAATCTAGGGTAACTCAAGACCAGAAGGATTCACAAGTGAATTCTACCAAACATTTAAAGAACAATTAATTCTAATACTATATAAACTATTTGGAAAAATAGGCAAAGGAGTCCTACCAAATTCCTTTTATGAAACAAAAATGGTACTGCTATCTAAACCGGAATGAGCAAAAACAAAGAAAGAAAACTATAGACCAATTTCCCTAATGAATATCGATGCAAAATTTTTAAATAAAATACTAGCAAGGAGATTACAGCAATATATCACAAAGATCATACATACACTATGACCAAGTAAGATTTGTTTTGTTTTTCTCATGGGGGCGGGGGTGGGGTCAGGAGGGAGAAGAGATCTAGGCCACACACTCAAAAAAAAGAAAAGGAAACGGAGTGGCACAGTGGATAGAATGTTAGCCCTGCAGTCAGGAGAACCTGAGTTCAAATCTGGTCTCAGACATCTACTAGCTGTGTGACCATGGGCAAGTCATTTAACCCTGTTTGCCTTAGTTTCCTCATCTGTAAAACGAGTTGCAGAAGGAAATGTCAAACCACTTCAATTTCTTTGCCAAGAAAATCCCCTATGGGGTCATAAACAGTCAGACCTTACTATTCAACTATACAATAACAATAACAAACATAGAAATATGTTTTGCACATTTCTTATCCTCTCAAGGGGTGGGAGAAGGTTGGGAGAGTCAGAGAGAACTCAAAACTCAAAATTAAAAAAACAGTGAAAGTTAAATAATTTTTTTCAAATAAAAAATTTAAAAAGTCAATAACAAAAATGAAAAAATGCTAGTTATACAAAAAAAAATCTAGGGTAAATATCAGACTATGTTTGGCTTACTTCTCTATCATAAAGTCTAAGACGGAGCAATCACTTTCCCCTTAAAATTCCCATCATTTCCACCCTAGCAACCAGAATCAAATCCAGAACAAAATAAGACTGAGTTTAAGGCAATGGATATATACATAAGTATAATAAAATCCAATTGCTTTAGTATTCTAAGTGTTATGTCACCTAAACAATCACTAATTTCAACATCTCTTCCCAAGGGGTCAACAACTAGGCTTTTTTCCTATAAAAGGAGGAAAAAAAACCTAGATATGGGTCACCAATTAAAAGATACAAAAAGAGTAATAAAAAATATCAAAGAAATGCCATATATTAAAATAAAACTATGCTATTTTTCCAAATCAGTGTTGGGCCAGAAGGGAAAGAAAAAAGAATGAAATGTTAGAGCTGTGTTCATTCCACTGAAGATTCAGTGACAGCAGCCACCAAATATGGCTCCAGATTAAACACAAAATCAAACCAAGACTGTGATGCCATATTGCGAGGTTTTGTGTTCATTGTTTTCCAAAGTTAATATCATTACTGAAGCAAATATAATAATCTGTGTATCATAAAGTAATTATATATCAAAATGTCATGGTATTTAAAAACATTTAATTAAAAAAAAGCCAAACCTATCCTAAACCTGTCAAGAATATATGAAAGCAGAATTCTAGGTAGTTAAAATAAATGTTAAATAGGAATCTTTAAAGCCTTTTCTTGTTTAATTGTCATGGTTTAGTATTTATTAACACCTTTGAAATTCAAGATTATAATTATATGGCTTTTACTAAATAGCAGCTGTGACAAAGTAAAACTCATACAGCATGACCAATTTGAGCTTGTAAAGCAATTCAATGAAGTTTTCCTATCTGTTAATTTTCTAATAAGACTCAAATTTCATTATCTTTACAAAGAATATTAATATTCTTTACAAAGAAAATTCTTTTGTCTAATAATGAAAGCTATGAGTATATGAGAAGTGTATCTTAGATTTTTAGTAGTCTGCAGCATATTGCCAACAATGACTTGCATGCAAGAAGTTGCAGAAAAAAGTATCCAGAAAATGTATTATTGTAAAAAGAAGTGAGTTGGTCACATAGGGACAATGAAGGATAATAGATAACAGTTCAGTTGTCATACTGTTACCCACATAATGTACAAATGTGTAGAAAGTGATCTCTACCATGCTAGGTGAATCTTCTCTGGAGAAAGATCTTGGGAGGATAGGAACAAAACCCATAATCGGTAAGAAGGCATAGATGGGTTATACCTTAAACCACTGGAGAAAATATACATATCAATGAGATCATGGATCCACTTTAGTATTTTTTTAAAGAAAATGAAAAATAGTATGCTTCAATCTGCATTCAGACTCCACCAGTTTCTTCTCTGGAGGTAGACAGCAGTTTTCATCATGAGTCCTTTGGAACTGTCATGGATCACTGTCTTGATCAGAGTAGTCTTTCACAGTTGATCATCCTTACTATATTGCTGTTACTATATACAATGTTCCCTAGTTCTGCCCACTTCATTCTGCATCGGTTTATGTAAGTCTTTCCAGGCTTTTCTGAAATCATCCTGCTCACCATTTCTTAAAGCACAATAGTATTCCATTTATAATTATATGCCACAACTTGTTCTGCCATTCCCCAATTGATGGTTATCCTCTCACTTTCTAATTCTTTATCACCACAAAAAGAGCTTCTATAAATATTTTTGTACATATAGGCCCTTTCCCTTTTAAAAAAAATCTATTTGGGATACAGACATAGTAGTGGTATTGCTGGGTCAAAGGGTATGCACAGTTTTATAGCCCTTTGGGCATAGTTCTTCAGAATTGTTGGATCAGTTCACAACTCTACCAAAGATCCACTGAAGTATTGAACACTAAAAGTTTTGACACTGATTAACTCTATATTCTAGAGGGCTAGTCGGGGCATTTACATTTCATGTTTAAATTTCATCCTATTAAAGAAAAAATACCAATCGATTGATTCTGTCAACTAAAAGACACACTATTCTCTTAACCCAAATAAGCTAACCTTTTTAATTGGCTTAAGAGTGGACTCATCTCTTAATCTACCCCGGAAGATACAACACACATCTAAAAATTTTCATTAGCAATACAAACCTGAAAAGTTATACAATATGGTATGATAATTTCAGTATCTCTAATTAAATGGCAGGGGGTCCAATTGGATAGAGCAGTCTCTTCTTGCATAAAGGAGGCTGTCATTGTAGAGAGGAGGACCTCTGACCAAATAGGCTCCATGACAAATTCAAAAGGGCAGGAAATCTGGGATGTGTGGGAGTATGCAGAGAACAAGTCAGGAGACATAGACAGCATGATATAGTGGAAGGGTGTATAATCAAAGTCAGAAGACAGGTTACAGTCCTAATTCTGCCACTAATTTGCTTTGTGACCTATGGGAAATCACAAGTACAGAGAGAAAACTGGTACAGACATATATGAATTGATGCTGGGTGAAGTAAGCAAAACCAAGAAAACAATTTTTGCAACAATATTTTAAAGACAAACAACTTTAAGAGCTTTAAGAACTCTGATCAGTACAGTGACCACCATGACTCCAGGAGACCAGGCATGCTAAATTCCTGAAAGAGAAAGGTGATGGGCTCAGCTTGCAAAATGAGACAAACATTTTCAGATGTGGGCAAAATGTGAATTTGTTTTGCCTGACTATGTATATTTGTTAGAAGGGTTTTGTTTTGTTTTTCCCATTGGTGGGGGGGGTCAGGATAGAGAAGGGATCTAGGCCACACACTCCAAAAAACAGAAAGAAAGAAAGAAAGAAAGAAAGAAAGAAAGAAAGAAAGAAAGAAAGAAAGAAAGAAAGAAAGAAAGAAAGAAAGAGGGGTCACTGAAACATATTTTTCTAAATGCAAAGAAGAGAATATAAAGAAGACCACAGGGAATCAAAAACAAGCAAGATAGCTTTGGGAGTAAGATGTTAAGTTTATTATATACTTAAAAACAAAAGCAAGGTATAAATAAGAGATTTTACAGTTTCATGCACAATTCTCTCTGCCCTCTTGTGTATATGGAAGTGCTTGTTTTAGTTAATGTTTTTAGGTTCTTAATTTTAAAATAGGAAAAAAATAAAATAACGCTCTTTAAACTATGGACAAAATAAATAATATTAATGACCCGGATCTCTACTCTGATCTTCATCATGCTGTGTAGAACTGAGCCAGAGTTCTCCGAGGCTGTGCCAGTAGAGTAGAAACTTGGGCAGATCCTTCCAAGCTGGAAAGTTTTCAAACTGGAAAGACCTAGCATTAGAAATGTCTATCATACAAGGACCTCTTTAGCCAAGTTCAAAGAATTTCATCTTCAGAATATTGGTTACCAGGTGCTAATTTTTTTTTTCAGCCAGAGCAACTTATAAAGACTCTCTACTAAGTTGTGGAAGGGTTGCAATCTGCATTAACGTAGAAAGGACCCATATGAATGAACTCACTAATCTGCTGAAGTGCTAAACTGCAACATCTCAAAACAATCTCCAAACCAAACCTGAACTGCCACTTTTTGTGATTTGAACCCTGGCTTGGGTTCTGCTTTACTCTTCTACCAAGTCTTCTGGCACCTGATAGACTTTTAAAAAAAGTAGTATTATTTTAATATTTGTTCAAAAGAATAACTGAAAAAGAAAACAGACCTTTAAATACCCAGAACCTTAATTCTATTCATAGTTTATAATTATTTCTTCATTATGTTTCTGCCTATTAAGCTCTTTAGTAGTACAGGGATTTTATTATAAACTCTTTGTGCTAATCATCTTTAGTAAAATGTGACACCATAGCTACAGATAGAGAATAACAGACAAGATATAGGCATAATGCTTCTGCAGAAAGAGTAATTTTACCTAGGTGTACCAAGTTTTTGATTAAAAAGAACAAATGCCTTGTCTTTCCAATCCATTCATTTAACCACTATAATATTATTTTAATATCCCACGACTTTGATATAGCTGTCATTCCTTTTAATGGGTAACCAAATAGGGCTCAAGGACAAAAGCAATTAGAAAGGTAATACTAAAACAGAACCCTTAATATAAATAATTATCTAATAACATTTCCGCCAGTGAATATATCATAAAATCATAGACTCTAAAAACCTGAAAGTCCATCAAATATCATCTAGTTCAACACATACTGGAGTAAGAACCCTAGTGTTGTCTCATCTGTAAAATAAAAGAGTGAGACTTAAGGAAAGTGATAGGTGAAGTGAAGGTGAAGGTTCCAGCAAAACTCAGCTCTTCCACCTAACACCTCAAAAAAGTGAGAAATGCTTCAAACAAGATGACATGAGCAATAAACAAGAGAAGAGAAAAGAGAAATTCACAATATAAAATCAACAAAAGAAATAAAACTAAAACAATGATACATTACCAGTCTCCTATTGCACAGTACCCTGCCTCTAATCTAAGCTCTAAGTAGTGAACTTATGAGCTGACTTTGTGTGTAACAGAAGTTTCTGGATGAAACAGAGACCCTCAAAGGCTGCCCCAGTTTCTGCTCTATTGGATCCTCCATTCTCAACTTCTATCTCAGCCCTCCTCATAGAGGCTTTAAGAGCTTCAGAAGTGGGGGGAAAGAAAGAAGAGGAGGGAAGAGGTTGGAACTCATAGCCGGTGGGGTTAGGCCTTCCATAATGCCACTCCAGTTTTGTCACTGACAGCTTCCCAACCATCTCTCTGTTCCATCCCCACCCCTTTCAGAGTCTGTTGTACGAAAATGATATTTTTCAAAAATACACTTTACTGATGCTTTGTGTTAACATCACTGTCCTTTCTATGGTAAGAAAAGGGAACTCTCTCATCATCCTCTAGATTGAACACTCTCTTGTATGAAAAAGCAAGCAAAAATATTTGATACCTTGGGCTGTATCTGATAACATATACACAACATTCTGTTCCAGTAGTCACCCACCTCTCTGCCAGGAGGAACATGGCAGAGATACTGTTTCATTATCTATTATTCAAGACCTTCACAAATTTTCTAATTACTTGCAGCTCAACTTCCTTTTGGTGATCTTTTAATTTACTGTACATTGCCAGGAGAAATTCTGGACTCACTCTAGGTGAGACGTCATTTTCCTGGAAATCTCAGTGTACCTCAGTGGCTACTCAGCTATCATTTGTTGGCATATCACCACCTGTTCACTTAGCCAGGCCCAGGAGTTAACAAATCCTCATACAAACATCAAGGGCTCTTTTATCAGAGTAGCTAGCTAACTAGATGGTTCAATGGATAGAGCACTGGGACTGGAGTCAGAAAGACCTGAGTTAAGCTGTATTACCTTTGGCAGGTCACTTAACCTCTGTTTGCCTTAATCCACTGGAGTAGGAAATGGCAAACCACTCTACTATCTTTCCCAAGAAAACACCATGGCCAGTATTGGTGTGTTTTTCTCCACCGGGTCACAAAGCTTTGGACATGACTGAACGACTGAACAACAACACTTGGTAGTTATTCAAATAGAGCCCTCAACCCCTCAACATGGAGAAGCCCAGACATCAAACTACATCTTATTTTAGGAAAAAGAAACTCAGAGAGGATTCTGGGAAGATGGTGAAACAGGACAGAAAATTCCAAGCTCTCCAGATCTCCTTCACAAATAAGATAAAATAGTGCCTTAGAACAAACGCAGAGTGGTAAAAATAAACAAGAGTTGAGGCAGAAGAGTGATCTTCCTGGGACAACCTGAGAAGATCCAAGGTTTGGTGTCCCTGTAATGTATAAACACCTCCAGGCTGGTTCCACTGAAACAGCCAGTGGCGAGCCCTGGGGCTAGCTGGGTTGGGTTGTAGTCTACCCAGCCACAGAAATTTTTACCTGCCAACAGTGTGGGGAGTCCAGCCTCTGAGCAGGGGAGGATTGAGATAATCTGCTGATAAGGTATGCCAGGACCAGTGTGGAATCAGCACATATCCTGGTGAGTACAGAAGCAATGGGGCAGGGACGCTGCTGGCTGTGAGCACTTACAGGAAGGCAGAGTTCTTGGTTTCAGTTCCAGGCCATAGGGGAGAACTGAAGAAGGATTTGAGGCCAGAGATATCATCCCCCATATCCCAGGACTAGAGGCAATTACAATAACAAGCTGCTATTAATTAATTAATTAATTTAAAAATGAGCAGGCAAAGGAGAAAGAACCCAACAATAAAAAGTTACTACAGGAATAGAGAAGACCGGGGGTTTGTCTTCAGAGGAGGATACTGAAGCAAACAAAGCTTCTCCTACCCCAAAGAGCAATGTCAAATGCTCACCTGCCCCAAAATAATTCATAGAAGAACTTAAAAAAGACTTTAAAAATCAAATGAGAGAGACTGAGGAAAAAGTTTAAAAAAAAGAACAACCCAAGAAAAAAAGATTATGAAAAGAAAGTTGACCAACTAGAAAAGGAGATCCAGAATCTTAAGGAAGAAAATGACTCCTTGAAAAACAGAATTGTGCAAGGCGAAGCCAGCGAAGTTATGAGACCAAGAAATAACAAAACAAAGTATAAAGAATGAAAAAATAGAAGAGAAAGTGAAATATCTCATAAGAAAAAAAACTGATCTGGAGAACAGATCAAGAAGAGAAAACGTAAGAATAATCAAGCTGAGATCAAAAAAAGAATCTTAAAAAAATAACACATGAAATAATTAAAGAAAATTGTCCTAAAAGTGTTAGAACAAGAAGGGAAAGCACAAATAGAAAAACTCCACTAATCACCATCTTTGAAAGAGATCCTTGGAGGAAAACCTACAGGAGTATCATAGCTAGATTCTGAAACCCTCAGGTTATGGAGAAAATATTATGAGCAAAAAGAAAAAATACAATTCAAATATGGCAGAGCCACAATTAAAATCATACAAGACTTAGCAGTGGCTACACTAAAAGACTGCAGGTCTTGGAACAGTATATATCAAAGAACAAAAGAACTGGGGTTGCGGCCAAAAATATCATTCCCATCAAAGTTAAGCATAATCCTCAACAAAAAAACAATATTCAATGAATTGCCAGACTTTCAGGATTTTGTTACAAAAAGACCTGAAATCAATAGAAAATTTGACATACAATATCCAAGAGGAATATAAGGTAAGCATCAAAGACAAATTACAAGGGACTCAACAAAGACAGACTACTTTTTACATGAAGAAATATAAATCATATGTCTAAGATTGTTATTAGTAATTGGGTAGTTTAAAAGAAAGATTGGGGTAGACCTGAGTATGATGTGATACTAAAAAGTAAACCTTCTAGGAAAAGGTAAAAAGAATAATTATCTTGTACAAATGAGGTACGAGAGTGTGTGAGGTAGTGAGAGAATAAAGTGTGAAGGCTTCACAGGGAATATGTATATCTAAAATGTTTGAGAATCAATATTTAGAGAAAAGGGAAATGGGATAAATTTGAGTCTGTGGGAATCTGATTATTTAGCCTTTAGACATTAGGAACATCTTTCTCCCCCTTCTTCTTTAGATTTATAGATGTCACCTCAGCCGTGAATGTAATACAAGATTGTGAAAGCTTCCCTATGAATAACTCAGGCAAGGCAATATTCAAATAGAGATAGTACAAATTTAGTTAGGATGTGAACCTCACCAGGCCTAAGTTTCATTTTACTGTAAATCATATGATTTTGGGGAAACCAGATGATATTCCTCTCTCCCCCTCCCCTAGCCTACTTACAAACGGCCATCTTAGCATTAAAGTTTCCCCATAAGGTAATTCTGTTGTTTCTGTGCCTGTATTGGGTAAAAACTTATTCCTGGTTAGATTGTGAGGCCACTTGTCTACACAAATGGAGACGGGGTTCCAGCCTCTGGGGTGGGGTTTCTTAGAATTGTTTGTACAAGGGTATATGTCTCCCTACTTGTCTTCTCCCCCTCGCCTCTCGTCACTGCTATCTCTGCCCTGGTAGTGAGAGATGCCCAATTCTCGTGAGACTTGATCAAATAAAGCTTCTGGTTTTTTTCTGCCTCGAGAAACCAAGACACCTGTTTTTTTTAACTTGAGTCAGTGGTCTTTTGACCCACACAAGAGGAAGAACTGACACACAGGAATTAGATGGTGAGGTGGGCTGGTAGTTCTGGAACCCTACTCACATTGGGGTTAAACAGGGAACAATACATATATATCTAGAAAGGCATAAAAGTCTTCTAAATTCAGAAAGAAATAAAAGGCTAAGGAGGTAGGGAAGGGGAGGGGATAAGAGAGGAATTTCAGGGTGAGAGGAGAGGATAACGGGAGGATCTTTCGTGGGGGGGGGTAGGTTAAATAATAGGAGGGCAAAGTAGCAGGTAGAAGTAAAGTAGAGGAGTCAGGAGGGATAGGAAGCAGGAGATACACACAAACATAAAATAAAGATCAGGAGTAGAATTTATTAGGGAAAAAAGCAGGGGTAGTAATCATGATCTCAGACAAAGTTAAAGCTAAAATAGATTTAATCAAAAGAGAAATATAGGGAAGCTACACTATATGTCAGCCATATTAATCAATATTGCTTTAGATTTTTTAAAATAATTAGACAGTATAAGGTTGAAATATTACTGTGGTATAGGAAACGAGGAATTGGTGGAAATAGAAAAATATAGAAAGACTTGGACCTACGAAGGAAGACGTTATCCACCCTCAAAGAAACAGAGGACAAACAAATATAACATGGTCTTATATAGATGCATATGAATGTATATGTCTATATATGAGTATGATTATAGATATTTAGGTATATGTATGTAAGTGTATGTGTGTATATGTTAGTATGTTAGTGTGTATATATGTATGTGTATATGTATGTGTGTGTGTGTGTGTGTGTGTATCTCCACACTTAATTGTAGCTTTCTTGGGGGAGGGGGGCAAGGAAGGGTGAAAAAAGAACAAAGTAAAAAGTACACGGCAGAGAATAAAAGACAACCTACAAGGAAGCAAAGAAAAGATGGACAGCTCAGAATACAATGTGTAATATTTATTATAAAGGCTTTCTTGAAATGGAAATTTATTGCTTTATATTTTGAATCCTCCCTTATGTTCTGCTGTGCACACGGCAGTTTTTTTTTCTTTTCTTTGTATAGAAGTTTTAGTATTTAAGTCTATAATACGTTTATTTTTCTGACGTTTTAGTATTTAAGCTTAAAATAATATTTTTAAAAAAGAAAAAAATAACCTCAAAAATTGTGGAAACGAGCATCTTAACTAATCTATTGTATGCCTTTTAAAAAACTAAACAAAAAATTTCAGGGTCATTAGTCAAATGAGTTGTGCTTACATCATCCCCAAAGATATTGAAGTTACAAAATTAGGGAGAATTTTCTGGCACTGAGATTCATCAGTCTTTATCATTATCAGCTCAAAAACTCCTGGGTGTCACAAGTACTGGGTAGTATACTAACTTTACTGAAAGCTGCCTCATGCCATACACATAGTACTATTGATAGGTAATATTTCCCCATCTCAAAGCCCTGCAAGTTTTATTGAAGTAGCATTTCTCCAAATTTAGATATAGTCCCCTAGAATGTAACAAGAGGAAAGATGATATTGATGTATAAGTATTAATAGCTAACATCAAGTGTTTTAGTTATTGAAATTAAGCCAGGATTCATCATAGATGAACAAATTCTTATAAATACATCAGTATCTTATATAGAATACTAAGTTATTACTGCTTTTGGTTTATGGCACAAAATGTCTCCTGGTCTGAGTTTCATATACCTCTCAAACATCTACATAGTACCCCAGTCATGCTATAAAGTGAGCTTCATGAAGAAGAGAGATCAACAAAGATTTCAAAAGAAAACACAAGCTGGGACATGTCATCATCAATTATTGAATGCCTACCTCCTGTAAAGTATTGTGCTAGGTGCTGGGGAAACATCTCTCTAAATTGAACTGAGAGTTTGAAGAACCAATGCCATACTGAGCCATCTGTATTAGAGGACCATGAACCAGAATTATTCTTCCCACCCAACAAACAAACAACCCTTACCCCTCCATTGTTTGAGACCTGGGGTTTCTGCCTCTCGTCTTAATTAAGGGGCAATTTTACAGTCTTTCTATACTACCCTTCCCCTATCTGTAGTCTGACCTCAATACACATAGGGCAGGTATGGAATGGTGGACTCTCCATTTACAAGACAACTTTATTCTTTGGTTTTGTAAGTAGTGTAAGAAAATGGAAAAAAAAACCACTGACCTAGGAGTCAAGAGATTGGGGTTCCAGCCCAGGCTCTCTCACTAACTAGCTATATGAGCCTCAGAAAGTTACTTAACTACTCTATTTCTCAGTTTATTCCTCTGTAAAATGAAAAAGTTGGCCCAAATTGTTTCTAGCTCTAACATCTTATTATTCTAAATATAAAACAATCCTTGCCTTCAGGAGCTCATAATTAATTGATAAGTTGCTACATATATATATATGTGTGTGTGTGTGTGTGTACATATATATATATATATATACACATATACACACACACATAGCATGTGTGTGTGTATATACATACATACACACACACACACACATATATATACACACACACACACACACACACACACACACACACACACACACGAAGAACCAGGTACAGCAAGGTCCTTTGGTCTGAGTCCCCTCTGAATGTGGAATGGACTACTTCAGGAGGTAATGAGTTTCATATCACTGGAAATCTTCAATTAAAAGCTTGATGACCATTTGTCAGTTATGATTTAAAGGGAATTCTTATTTAGGCATAGTTCAGACTAGATAGCCTCTAAAGTCCCTTTCAAGTTTATTATGTGATTTTGTATAATGGTTAGCAAATATTGTTTTTTCCAAGAGTCTCGGTATGTAATATAGCTCCTAATCTAGGTAGATAGATAGATGGATAGGTAGATAAATGAATAAATAGTAAATATTTGTTAAATGCCTACTATATTCCAGGCACTGTGCTAAGTGCCGGGGATACAAAGAAAGGCAAAAGACGATCTTTGCTCTCAAGGACCTCACAGTCTAATGGGGGAGACAACCTGCAAACAACTAGATAGATAGATAGATAGATAGATAGATAGATAGATAGATACATACATAGATACATACATAGATACATAGATACATAGATAATATACTTCTGTGATTTCATTGGTAAGGTGAGCTCCGATGGTGTATAAATTCCCTTCACTGCTGCAGGTCAGAAATTTGCCTAAAATTTACCATCTTAGAGAGTTGTTTGCCAATAAGTACTCCCAAGAAGTGACTTGCTTATGGTTATACAACCAGTATATATCAGAGGCAAGACTTGAATGGTCCTGACTCTAAGGCTGGTCTTTCCACAATATCATTCTCATTTTCTCTCTCTGTCTCTCTTTCATACTTTTATGTTAGGGATATAGCATTCTAACAGTTGTGGAGACTATAAATACAGAATGAGCTTGACCTTAAAGTCTCCTTGGCGGAGACTAACTTAAAAAGAAGGGCCACAAGAATGGCATGTGAATGTTTGTAGATTTTAGAGGGAAGAAAAGAAGCAAGGCAAAAGGAATAGTAAGAAAGATCTATTAAATAAATTATAGTTTACCAAATACAGAAGAAATTTCAAAGAAATAATGGAAACGTGAAAAATCAAGATCCATAAATAATGCCTTTTTTGAAAGATTAAAAGTTCTTTTTTAAGAAAATATTATCTTTACTAAGATAATCAGGGAGAATTATTAAATCGTTTTATTCTCTTACTCCAAAGATCATTCTTCCTATACAAATTCACAACATTACCTTAATTATCTGCATAGTGGAATGAAAACTGAGAAGACCAGTACCAACTTGCTATATAGTCTTGGAAAAGTTACTTAACCCTATATATATATAGGGTTACACACACACACACACACACACATATATATGTATATATGTATGTATATATATATATATATATATATATATATATATGATATTCTTTATTAGGGCTAAGTTTTGTGACTTATCTCTATTCAACAACGGTTTAGTTAAATAATGTTGACACTGATGTGAAGTACTAGAAGAGCATAAGGGCTCTTTGAAATACTTCTTTTTCCAAAGAATTGAGAAATTCTCAGTTCTCAAAAGGGGAGGGGGGAAACAAGGTTTTTCCATCTACTAATCTACGGTAAATAACTAATTTCTGGTTCTGATTAATTACTAGCATAAATTACTACCCAGAACTTGATGGTCACCTGAAATCAGTTATCATAGAAACACAATGTCACGTTTCACAGGCAAACAAGAGGCTCAAGGTCTGGTGGCAGATGCTAAGTGGAAGAGTTTATCAAATAAATTTTAAGTTATTTTACAGGTAGATAAAGAGCTTGAAACATGTTGTGATCAAAGTGGTGATTATTAATCAATCAATCAATAAGCATTTATTAAGTGCCTATTATGTGTCAGGGATAGTGTGATGGTAGGGATACAAAAAGAGACCTCAAGGATAATGAGGGAGACAGCATGCAAACAAATACTTATGAAGCAAGCTATAATACAAGATATATCGGAAATAAATTAACAGAGGGGAAGGTGCTGGAATTAAGAGGAGTTAGGGAAGGCTTCCTGTAGAAGGTCGGATTTTAGTTAAGACTTAAAGGAAGCCAGGAAAGTCAGTAGAATGAAGGAGGGAGAGAGAGCGTTTCAGGCATGGTGGACAGTCAGAGAAAATGCCCAGTCAAGAAATGGAGTTTCTTTTTCGTGGAACAGCAAGAATGCAAACGTCACTGATTCAAAAAGTAGGTGGTGGAGAGTAAGGTGTTAAGAAGACTGGAAAGGTAGGGAGAGGTTTGAATGCTAAACAGAGCATTTTGTTTTTGATCCTGGAAGCAATAAGATTATAGAGTTCTATGAAGGGCTAAGGAGTCTGATAATACCAATGTGGTAGGTTTCTGTCATTTAGGAATGAGTGCTTAAAGGACTGACTTACTGAAGCTCCCCAATTAATATTTTTAGTAATTCTTTTCTTGCCTACTTTATCATTAAAGTTTTGTCAACATTTTTATTTACTTTACATAATCTTCTCTAATTTTATGATAGATTAGATATTATATAAGTAAAATTTCCCTCAGAGTTCTTATACCATCTAAGATCCATTTTAGAACATGAATAAACACATGAAGTCATAATTTTTAATTGTATTTCAATAGAGCTGAGCAATAGTTAATTAGCATATCTGGATAAAGATCTGGAAAAAAAGTGAGATTTAAAGTTGGTAACAAAATGTCATGACCTAGCCCTTGGGTAAATCAAGCATGAAATCTTTTGTTCAATACATTTACTAAGGCTGAAGTTTCCTCCCATCTGTACATCTATGATCATATACTCCTCAATTTGACTGTGGAAGGAACCCAACAGTATACAGTTTCTTGTCACACTAATACAGAAAAGAAGGGCTTTGCCTAAGATGGCAGAAGGAAAATTCAGGTATTAACAGAAACATTTTTCCAAAAATTTCTGTACAAGAATTAAATGGAGAAATACACAAATTTAATGATTATAATTTTAAATCCGAATCAGTTAAACTTACCAATAAGATGAAAGAGAATGGCAAAATAGATGACAACAAAATCCAACAATTTGCTGCAAACAGGAAACACATTCAGAATATAAAAGTCACAGAGCAAAAATTTGAGGCTGGAACAAAATCTACTATGCTTTGAATGATTCCAAAAAAGCAAGAGTTGCAATCATGATTTCAGAGAAGGCAACGTTAAAAACGGAAAACGCCAGTAGAGATTAAACAGGGAAAATTCACATAAGTATCCTGGTATAGTATCTAAATCATTAAATGCAAAGCTAAAAAATTGTAAAAAGACACTGACAGCAGTACATTTATAAGAAACTTTAATATCCCCCTTTCAGATATTCCCCTTTCACAGAAAGATAAACAAGAAAAACACCAAGGTGAACAGACTGTTAGAAAAATCAGATTTCAAAGGCTTATAACTACTTCTGAATGGGGATATTCAAGGATATACCTATTTATCAGTTTCACGTAGCACCTTGTACTAAGCACGTAAAGAAATAATAAATAAATGTTCAAAAAGAAGAAATATTAAACATCATTTATAAAGAAACTGAGTAATTGATACAATGGTTGCTGTCCTTTGTTCTCAAAGAGGACCAAAAGGATATCACTATGTTGGGGTCAAGTGTGTCCAACTGTGGCTAATAAGAGTAATATGAGCTCAGAAGGCTCTTTCATAGGTCAGACACAAATAGTCCATATAATTGATATAGGAAATATAAGGAAAATATATAGACCTAAGTGATGATTTCCTAAATAAGTGTTTAAAAAATCATTAACTAAAATAACTATATTAAAGAATGACAAGACAAAATATACCACAATTTATAGGATGCTATTAAAGAACACAAAATATATTTCTGAAAACATGCATTAACAAAAATAGAAGAGATTATTGAACTGAGCATGTAGCTTACTAAATCAAGAAATTAACAATCCCCAAATAAAATCCAAAAGTTCAAATAAGTGAGAGAATAGATAAAATTAAAAATAGAAAAGATATAAAAATTATAAATTTGAGTTTGTTTTTAAACACTAAGAAAATCAATAAACCACAAACTTGATTTTTAAAATGGAAAATCAAATTATCAAAATAAAAAAGGTAAATTCACAACAAAATTAGAAAGGAAATAAAGAGAATTACCAGAGATTACTATCCACAATTAAACATCAGAAAAGCTGAAAATTCAAAGGAAATGGATACATACCTAAAAAAATTAAGTAACCAAATTAACAAAATATGAAATAAATCTTAGCCAAATCTCAGAAAGAAAAATAGAGGATGCCATAAACAAACTACCAAAGGGGATGAGAGGGAAGTAATGTGGTTAATATGGATTTACAAGTGAATTCTGTGATATTTAAAGAACAATAAATATCTATGCTATAAAAATTGTTCTCAAAGATTGAGAAAGAAGACATTGGACTAAACTCCTTTCATGGGGCAAATATAGTGGTGATTCTCAAACCAGAGTGAGATAAAACAGAGAAAGATGTTAGTTATAGGCCATTTTCACTAACAAATATTGGTTGATGCGAAAGTGTTAAATAGTAATAGCTAGAAGTTATATAAAATATGCTTTATAAATATTATCTCATTTTATCCTGACAACAACCCTGGAAAGTAGGTGCTATTGTTATTCTCCCCATTTTACAGATGAGGAAACTGAGGCAGACAGTGGTTAAGTGAATTGCCCAAGGTCACATAGCTAGTACATATCTAAGTCTGGATTTGAACACAGGTGTTCTTGACTTCAGGCCCAGTGCTCTATCTACTTCACCACTTGGCTATCCTCAAATATTGGCAAAGATAGAGCAATAAACCAAAAAATTATTCATTCTGGCCAAGCTAGATTTGTACTAGGGATATAAAGATAACATTAGGAAAGTAATTAGCATAAGTAATCATCTGAACAAAAATAGATCATTATATCAACAAGTACAAAAAAGCCTTCAACAAAATATAATATTCATGCATAAGAATGGAAGGGTCCTCCTTTAATATGATCAAAAGTATAAATCTAAAATCAAGAGCTAGCATTATTTGCAATGAAGAAATCTTGGAAGCTTTCCCAGTAAGTACAATGACCAAGCAAAGATGTCCCATCTCTCCAATATTATTTGATGTAGTATTAGAAATGCTAGTTATAACAAATAATAAAGGAGAAAGAAATTAAAGTTATAAACATTGACAGAAAGAAGACAAAATATGCTTATTTTTAGGTGACATCATTGCTTATTTAGAAATACCAAGAATCATGGAAGAAATTAATTGAAACAATAGCTTCAGTAAAGTAGCAGGATATAAAATAAATCCACAGAAATCATCACCATAATTGAGTAAAAACCAGTAGGAAATTCTAGAAAGAGAAATCCCATTTAAAAGAACTCTACAATTCATAAAATATCTGGGATTTAGCCTACCATACACTTAAGTCTTATACAAATACAAGTACAAAGCACTCCTTAAAAAATAAAGGAAGATTCAATCACTGAAGAGCTATTCCATGTTCATGTTTGGGCTACACATAATATAATAAAAATATCAATACTGCCTAAATTAATGTACAGATTTAGCACTATATCAATCAGAATTGCAGGCTGGCCCTTTATAGAGCAAGAGAAAATAACAAAATTCATTTGGAGAAATAAAAGATCTATAATCTTATACAAATAATGAAAAAAGGAATTAAGAAATAAAGGTGCCAAGTTTTACTTGATTTCCAACTATATGAAAAACAAAGAATCCTCAAAACTATTTGTCACTGTTTGTTTTTTTAAAAGGTAGAAAAAATAGATCAGTAGAAAAGAGTAGACAAGAAAACCTAAATGGAAGTGAACACCAACAGCTCCGTGTTCAACAAGCCCAGGTAAACAAAAGGACTACAGGAAAGCTTTTCTATTTAACAAGAAATTCTGGGGAAATTGGAAAGCATTTTTGTAGAAAATAAGTTTAGATTAGCGTCTTACAGATAAACAACATAAACTTTTTAAAAGTCACGTCCTAAAAAATACTTTGAGGAAGCAGAAAGTACCTTTTACAAGCAAACCCAAAGAAGGGTTAGAAATCACAAAAGACAAAACTGATGATTTCAAATATGCAAAATTGTAAAGCTTTTAGAAATTGGTAGCTAGAATAAGAAAAGAAGCTGTTGAGTAGAAAAAATTTTTAAGATTAAACATTTCTAATAAAAATTTTATATCCAAGACAGAGGAAATTGTCAAAAATATTAAACTTTAAGAGGTTAAAATATCACTAAATCTTTTGGAACATCCTGTATAAAATAAAGAAACATTCCTGGATAGAAAAGTAAGTCAAGGATATGAACAGTTTTCAAATGGAAAAAAAAAATATTCAAATCACTAATAATAGAAATTCAAATTTAAAGAACGATGAGGTTTTGCCTCATACACATTAAGTTGGCACAGATGATAAAAGACAGGTTTTTTGTTGGAGGAGCTATGAGGAAGTAGATTCTACTTTTGGTGGAGCTGTAAATTATCACAAACATTATGGAAATCAATGTGGTACTGTGTGAGAAATGTCATTAAACTGTTCATATTCTTTAACTCAGTGAAACTACTTCTAGGCATCTATCCCCAAGAAACTCAATGATAGAAAGGTTCCATATATTCCAAAATTTTCATAACAGTATTTTTTGTGGTGATAAAAAAACTAGAAGGAAAGTGGATGCCCCTCAATTATAGAATAACTCAAAAAAATTATAGCATATGGATGTAAATAAAAGGGAACAGCATTACACAGTAGAGAAAACAAAAGAGAAAAATTCAGAAAAAATGGGTTAGAGTTCACTGGTATGAACTGATATTTGAGGTGGGGGGAAAGGCCAAGTGAACAACATACAAAATACCTCAATAATACAGAAAACAATCTCAAAAGATATCTAAAGTCATGTTAAATATAATGATTACCCTTGGAGAAGACATACTCCTCTCCCCTCAGAAGAGAGATGGTAGACTACAAGTATGGGATCTTATATACACTGTCAGAGGCAATCTCTGTTTCAGTAAGTTTTGCATAACTTGTTTTCTTTGTTACAAAGGAGGGGGTACATTAGAAAATGATTGTAATGTGAAAAACAAAAGACAGCTGTAAAAGAATGTTTAAAATGATAAAAAATAAATGCTAGGGTTTGATTCTAGGGAGCAGAGTTGGCCCATTCTGTTTTAGTCCAAAATGAAGTCAATATTATATGACTGTGTCCAACAATAAAAAATGTGAACAACTTAGTGGCTACTTGTGAATAAACACTTACAAATCACAGGATGTGTCCTAAAATTTAAGGGATTTGTGAACTGTATAAAAATCATGTCAGACTTTTCTCTGGCCAAACGCCTAGGTAACTGGACTCATGGAAATAACTAGGAAAGGTCTTTATCTTAAGACTCTAGATGAAGAGTCACTACCCAAGCTTTGAAAAAAAAGTCTACATAGAACTTTGACATTGAGTTTGTCTTGGGGTCAAAAAACAATGGGACAGGGTGGGAATTTTAGAAGTGTAGAATGATTAAGTTTCTCCATTAAAACAGGGTTTTTACCTTCTCACTTCACTCGAAATCCAAATTGTTCTTCACCAAAGACGACTTCACACAGCTCTTGGACCTTAAAATATTAAAGGAAAGGAAAAAGTTAATTGTAAAGGAGTTTCTTTCGGAGCAAATATTCCTGTACAGAAAAATCTTTACATACCATATTAGAGTGCTGCTTGAGGCTCAGAGAAGTTAGGAGAAAGAGGGAGAGGGGAAAGGGGAGAGTATTTAAATTTAAAGTTTTCCCAACTACAGATTCGGGGTATCTCTCATCGTGTGTGTGTGTGTGTGTGTGTGTGTGTGTGTGTGTGTGTGTGTGTTCGGGGTATCTCTCATCGTGTGCGCGCGTGTGTGTGTGTCTGTGTGTGTGTGTCTGTGTCTGTGTGTGTGTTCCAAAAATAATTTTACAAGATTCTCAGTTGTGAAGATATACCTGCTAACAGAAAATTACTTGATTATTTTTCCTCCTCACATCACCTAATAAAAACAGCCAGGCTCTGCTGATGATAGAAAAATATAATTTCAGTTTCATTATTCAAGTTTTTTAAAAGGTTGCCTAGAAGAGGAAAAATCAAATTTCTAGATACTCTATTAAAAGTATATAAGACACTGTTCTAGATATTTTCTTTCTGGTAGCTGCACATTACACTTAATCTTCAAATGCTACTTTATTTTATGAATTTACTTATTTAAAAGAATTTAATCATTTTACAATCATAAATCTGTGGACTTAATTACTACTCTTAACTCAGATTTTTCTCCCTTTTGCTATTTCTTTTTTTCTCACATCAATCATGAGAAATCCTGTTTAATTCCTAGTGTCAGGTCCCATCTTGCATCCCTTTTCTGTATTTCTTTTCTCTCTAATTATGGTGAGGATTTTGCAGGTCACATATACAACTATTCAAATCCATTTCTCTTGTGTTTAAATGAACTTTGTGACTCCTGGCTTTGCCAGCCAAAAAACTAAATAAAAGACAAAACTAGCAAATCTTTTTGCCCTTGTTTTCATAAACCACCTTGATGGTGCTTTTCCCCTAAATTCTGGAAGTGACCTCTCTATTACAATGAACAATAAAAATTCTCAGGTATACCCTTGCAGGATTTTCAAGGATTCCAATTTTTCTTCTTCATATAGCTTCCTGAATGACTTCTAGCCATCTCTTGATATTTTTTCTTTCTAGTCACACCTGATAAAGTGCAAAAGTGGTCTTTTGAGGGGCTCCTAAATACTTCTGCCAAGCCACTGGATTGCCATTATTCACTTAAGATACTGCTTATTTTGTCTTCCCCTTCCCTCTACCCCCATACCAGTGAGTTAGTGTGGAAAAAGCACTGGCTCTGGAATTAGAAGCTGCAGGTTAAAACCCCCTTCTCTGGTGCTTGCTACCTGCGTGATCTTAGACAAGTCACTTAACCTCCCTGGGCCTCAATTCCTCATCTTTAAAATGAGAGGACTGGACTAGATGGCCTTCTGAGGTCCCTTCCAGCTCTGTGTCTATAAACCCATGACCAAAATTGAAGCCAGTACCCAAAAAAGAACAACAGTGCAGCTGAAAATACTGGAGGGATAGGGATGGGGAAATAGCCTAGTACTACCATCTCAATTTCCTACTTTTGTTTTTTTTCACCATCAACTAGGATTACCAAGTTTTTAACACCCTACAGTGGATGTAAGAAAAGAGCCCACCTTCGAGTCATAGATCTAGAGCTAGAAGGGACCTTAGAACTCACCTAATTTTACAGAGGAGAAAACTGAGGCCCATAGAGAAGTGACTTGTCCAATGTCACACAGGAAATACTTAATAGAACTGGGATTCTTTGAAGAATTTATTTGCATGGCCATAGGAAAAATAACTACACCTGAATCATCTAAGTTCATCTGTATGTGGCTCTGTGATAGACACTACTTTTGCTAAACCTTTAGATTTAGCATTAACACTGACAGAAGACAAATTAAGATAGTGAACCTATCTTGAATCATTATCACCCTGTTCTAAGGATAAGATAAAGGAAGCTGCCTATTTGGGAGAGGGTTAGGTATGTATTTGTGTAAATCTGCCAAAAACTGAACTACAACAGAGATTCAACAACACATATAATGAAGAAATGGATGTTCCTACTGCTAAAAAAAAAAAGAAAAAGAAAAAAAAAAGTATAAACACATTTTAAAATATCCATTTGGATTAATATAGTTAATCCTTATTAGTTCAGTGATATAGTAGAAAGTAAAATGGATTTGGAATTAAAAGACATGGATTCTAATCCCAGCTCTAAGTTTACTAACTATGCTAATATGGACAAGTTCTTACTTTTTTCACGTAAACTGAAAGGGTTGGACTAGATGATCTCTAAGGTTTCTGCTGTACTTAAATTGTACAAAGCAAACTGAAGGTTTTGTGTATATTCAGAATGCCAAAATAAGGTTTCAGTGAATCAAGCCGATCATTAGTGCATTCACTGGTAATGTAAAACCAAGAACATTCTTAAAAGTCACTTTCAAAACCTTTCTTTAATATACTGCATCATTTAAACTTTTAACATTAAAACTTAACTAAACCTGTAATCTACCTTTCTCAAATTAGAAATTGAAGGAAAATATGCTACTTTTACAACCAAAGTTAGATCAGCCAGCTCTCAACCAACTTTCAAGTCATCTTAAGAAATGTCATTGAAAGTGATGGCATAGAAATGCTTTCTATTTCCTTTTTCCTTAAGTTAAAAATTTCAATAACAGAAGATAAATTAATCCACTGAACTAATATTTCTGTTTTACTACTAGTACCAAGTGATTCAGCAAAAGCAGAAATGAGTTCCAAATATAACTCATCCAAATCTTTAGCATTATTAATACATTTATAGTATCCTTTCCCAACAATTTCTGGGTGTATTCCAAAGCACTTCAATTTAAGTTGTAGACTATGCATCAACCTAACCTAAGGGAACTTAGGTTCCAAAACCCGAGAAAAAATATAGTAATCTAGTATTTCTTTCCTTACTATATGTCAATTTTTCATAAGATGGGTTTTTCTATGCTGAGAATCTTAGAAAGATTGACTTTTATTTTTATCTTAATGCCAAAATGGTGTCTCAAAAATAGGGGGAAAAAACTGTTCTCTAAATCACAAGTACAGAACTAATAGCTATCTTGGTCAAATCTGCCAAGTTGAGTTTTGCTGTATCACTGTAAAAATAAATATTTTAGCATAGAAGTGTATCAGGTAGGACAAGAGATGGTAAAAATATTATGTGACAGCTTCATGTATATAAGTTCTTCGAAGAATGAATTTCTTTTTTTTTAAAGGTGAATTTTTTATAACAATTATAGTCAATAAGATTTATCTTTGAAACATTAAGGGTTCATCTTTAGTCCAGAAAGCATTAACACAAACAATACAATCAATTTTAGAACTGGTTTATCAACAAACGTACCCCAAAATAAACATACGGAGCTTATCTAAATAGATTAACTATGGGGAAATAAATTTCAACACATACTGAAATATTCTGCTAAAATGAAGAAATTAAAAGTGAGAAAAATCAAGTCAAATTGCCTGAGGACACAATTTCATGAGAAGAACATAAAATTATTTTCAAAGTAGTACTTCTGTGGACCTTCTTTCTATGGCAATTTAGGAGCCAGTATTTCTGATCCCAAGAGAGGGGTAATTTCAAGTTAAAGTAGCATCTCTGAGTCACTCTGTTCAATAGCCTCATTTAACAGACGAAGAAACTGAGACCCAGACAGGTTAGGTGATTTGCCCAACATTCCACTGGTAGTCTCGTCAGCAGACAGGAAAGTGGATTATGTCTACTGTCCTGCCCAGTCTACTAAACAAAATTTCATCTCTCTTGTGAACTTCGGTCCTGACATGCAGACAACCTTGACCTCGGCCATGTTTTAACGGTCACTGGACAGTTGACCAAGGGTCCTCCCGTTTTCCCCATCTTCCATTTTCCAATATTGGAACAGTTTGCTAAGAAATGATAGAGGATCTTTGATACAGTACTAAGGAATCGTTAAAAAAATACACACAAATCCTCAGAATCTTCCTCCTGCCTTTTTGGGGCACCGCTATGGTGTGATCGCTGGAGAAGGAAATGGCAAACCACTCCAGGATCTCTGCTAAGAAAACCCCAAATGGGGTCACAAAGAGTGGGACTTGACTAAATATGTCTAAACAACATGATTTGATTGGCAGAGGATTTTTCAACCTATGAGCTGTTTGTCCGAGCCCTCACGGGCTTCTTAGGCCACAACTGTGTGACCTCCCCTCCCCCCCCCCCACCGCCGCCGCCGCCACCGCCACCGCCGCCGCCGCCACCGCCACCGCCATGAAGGCCAAAGAGCCTCTCCTGATGAGAACCCGGTCAGGTCCTTCCCAGTTAAGTTCACAACCCACTTGAGATTGCTTAGCTGCCCAAACTTTACCCAAAGACCCAGCTCTAGCCCCCACTGGCCTTTATTTTACATCGACATAAGAAAAAGTACATAAAATGGCCCGCATCTACCTTTCTCCTTCCGATTGACCTTTTTCTACGCAGGTAACGAACAGAAATGAGGAGGGGAAGAGGACTCTCAAATCTGGAGAGGCCACAGGACGAGGCGTGAGGGTGGTGGAAGGCGAGGGAACGGGAGATTGGTCCAAACCTGTAGGCCACCAGTAGTAACCCCTGAGGCAACCGCTGAGGCGACCCACGAGGCGACGACCCAACGGAAGAGTGAGAGATCTCGCGCACGCGCGCTCGATCAAGGGCGGGGCCGGGGGGCGGGGGCCCGTGAAGGTGGAAGGCTGCAGCTCGAGGCACGAGGCACGAGGCACAAGGCACGAGGCACGAGGCGCGGGGGGAAGGGAGGAGGGAGAGAGGCCCTCAGGAAGGGCTGGGGGCGGGGCAAGGGCGCCCCTACTGGTGAGTCTGTGTGCACCTATTAGTTCCTCCCTGCGCCCCTGTCGGTAGCTCCCTGGCGGCCCAGCGGGCGGTTGGGAAGGTTGGGACATTGGGACGGAGCGCTTGGGCCCCGCCCCTCAGGCGCCTGACGCCTCCATCCGCCACCCCGCGCGGCAGCGAAGCCGGAAGTGGGTTCCCCAAACAAACGGGAGGCGCAGTAGACTCCGTGCGAGTGGGAGCGCGGGAGCTCCGGTGACTTGCCGCCTACGACCCGCGCAGCTCCAGTGCCTCCGACCCACCCACCACCACCCCCGGGAGAAACGGCTGGACCATGTCGAACATGGAGAGTATCCTTTCGCTTGGAGCGGGCGGGGGTGGGGGAAAGGGAGAAGGCTCTGCTAGTGCGGCCTAGGGAGCAGAGCTGGGTGTGGTAGGGCGGGGTTGCTAGGAGGTGGGGGTGGGGCGGGAGGGGGCCCGAGCAGGGGGCAGCACTGACTGGGAGTCTGCGGCCGCGGCCGCTCCTGGGTCGGCGCCGGCGCCTGCTGAGTGCCTTCTCCGGGAGCCGCCGCCTCTGCCTTCCTCTGTGCCCGGGCGCAGGTATCTAGGTAGGGAGGCAAGGGCGGCCGGAGGGAGAGAGAGAGCGAGCTGACTCGAGCTGAGACGCTTTCGAGTCGCTGGACGGACGGGCTCAGGAAGAGTCCTGGCCTCTCCCCCTCACCCCCTAGGCTCAGACTCCGGGCTCTGGTCCAAGTGGCCCCAGCGTCTCCGCTCGTTTATCAAGTGATGGGGGTGGGGGGGAAGGAGAGTGGGAGACTTTCAAGGACTCGGGGCTGGGTGTGCTTTGGGGACGCGGGGGGCCGGCTGATATGTATCTTGGGAACTGGCTTCCCTCCCCCTACCACCCCCTTTCCTTGTTTGTGGTTGGCAGTAAAGCCAAGAGTGCTCTGCCCAGCCGCCCTCCCCTCCTCGATACGCCGCGTGCAGTCAGCCAGGGGGAATAGTCTAGTTTGTTGTTGTTTTTAAAAAACACATGAAACAACTTGGACTTAAAGTTCCTTTGGGTGCCACAATTCATTGGTTCTACCTTTGTGATCAACCCCCCCCCCCCAATAAAAATAAACTGCAGATGCAAGAGAACCCTTTCTTCTGAACTTTCTTCCTGGGTCTCTATCGAGGCCATGTCCAATAAAGTCAAGTATGTCAGTGGCAATCCTTCGCAAATACGCTTCGGACTTTGGGATAATTCCTTAAAGGGATACTTTGGGCTCCCTGTTGGCGCTTGATCCAAGAGAGACCGAGGAGGCTAACTAAACTGCCTGAGGCAATGAGTTGGGAAAAGTTGACATTTTGTCCCTCTGAAACAGTGACTTTTTTCCAAGGTTAATAGACATCGTATACTTAGCTTGGTTTGTTATCCCTGTAGGGAAACCGGGCGACATCTCCTAGTGTAGGTGATTGCAAATTGTTTCTTAGATCCGGCATACAGCATTTATCCCTTTTATTAATGAGTTTGACTTGTAGGTAATCATTTGAAGTCAGACAAGGAAACTGGTGACATAACCAGGTCCTGTGCCGGCCTAAGTCAAACCAAACCTCTACTTTAAGTTAGTGAGAAACTGCAAGGAAAAAGTCGTATTATGGTCAGGGTGGATGAGTCAGAAGTGTACTTTCAAGTTCCTGGACTTTTAAAAGTGACTTTAAAGGTTAAAGGTCTTCTGCGGATAGCTCTGAAAAGTGCAACGATATTTGGTATCCCTTTTCTTCCCAGATATGACCGTGTCTTCACACTGGTCAATCCAACTGACTATTTTAGTTTCATTTTGCTGCTCCTAGGCCAGGTACCTGTTTTGGTTTCCATTTTTTGAAAACTATAGTTTCTCAGTACTCTCAGATTGAATAATGCTATTATCAGAAGTTGAATATACAAAATGGCTTGTTAACTTTCCTTTGTGTCTAAGGTGAATAGGATGAAAGTCTGACTTGATTGAGACCATCTGGCAATGATTATTTCGCTTGGGTCATTTTCTGTTGAATCTGAGCCCTTTAATTGGTTCATATGGAAAAAACACATGACTCAGACCTATCTTTCATAAATGGTTAACTTGAACTGAGATTATTTTTTAGTAATATTTATAATCTACTGCCTTTCTGAAATGCAAAGAACATGTCTTGTAAGATTAAATGTGTTTACAAGATTCTTTTATCATAGCTGTTTTGTTTAGGGCAGTTTGGGGATGTTTCATAGGTCTTTTGGAACTCCTGGAAAAGTCTCTCAATCCATGCAGATTGGCAACTTTTCTGTAACATATACACCCAGGTCTCCCTAACTCCAAGGCCATCCCTCTATCCACTAAGACATACTTACTCAGGACATTTAACCTTGTGGTAATGCTAAAACGTACAAGACAAAAATCATTTCGATATTCAGTTCTGAGTACATTGCTAGGTTTGTAGGTGCTTCCTCTGAAAGGAATTAAACAGTGAAAATAATGCTATGAACCCATTAGGAACCAAAAACTCATACATGTAAGCCATCTAGTCCACTCACTGATCTTATTCCTTTCCTTGCCCAAACCTGGCTTTGTGTCTTTGGTTTTGGCAAGTGATTTAGGAATTCATGGGGTTTTGAGGATGAGGGTGATTAATAAATTAGAGGGAGAATTTGACAAGAGTTAAAGGGTAATTTTGCACCTGGGTTGAACAATTGAGCTATGAAGAATTCTGTTACCTCTTGCAGTTTGAATAGCAGAAGCAACTCTATGGGCAACCTGGTAGCTCTCATTCAGTGCCATACAATATTTTCCTGAAAAGCTTTTGAAAAAATGAGTTGGCATAAAGCAGATCTGTCTGTTAAAACCTCTTGTCATTAACATTGTCACACGAGTGGGCAAAAGTTGTGAGAAATGCCTACCACTGTGTCTTAAGGTTAGTAAGTACATAGTTAATGTCTACTGAGTTGAAATGAAGCTGTTATTATTATCCTGATTGGAAGGAAAAGGAATGGTGGCCTAGATAGTACAATTTCCACTTACCAGATCTCCACTTTGTTCTTGCTGTTCTTGCTGTGAGTTACATGAAGATCTCTTCCTCAGCCCTTCTTTGTAAATACTGTGTGTCGTACAGGAAGGAGAAGTGATTTTGTCAGTGCAGGGAACACTCAGTGTGGGGATTTGTTCTATCAAGCAGATCAAAACCCATCTGTGATTTACTAGGTAAGTCTCAGGGAGATAACTAAAAAGTGGTATAGAGTGCTGAAAGGACTGGACTTGAAGTCATGAGAACCTGGGTCCAATTCTTGCCTCTGATATGAGCTATGTATCCCTTATCAAAAGATTTAACCTCTGTGAGCCTCACTTTCTTCATCTGTAAATAAGAATCATTGTGAAGATCAAATAAGAAAATACATCTCTATAAAGCACTATATAAATGTTAAATATTATGACTGCCCAAGACAGCCAGATATCAAGTGCTTACTGACTTATACAATGTAATGTAAACAGAAGTGAGTAGAACCAAAAAAAGAAATTACACAGTGACTATAACATAAAGGAAACATTATCATAAGACTCAGAAACTATCATCAATACAGAGACCAATCTTGGCTTTGGAAGACTGATGATAAATCTTGCTTCCTAACTCTTGGCAAAGGATGATGGAATAGAAGTGCAGAAAAGGATATAGTCATATAGACCTGGCCAAGGTGATGTTTGTTTCACTTGACTCCACTTATTTGTTACAAGGGAGAGTTTTTTAGGAAGAATTGGAGAGAATTGGTAGATGGTAATGGTGGTACAAAAAAAGAAGAAAAGGAAAAGAACATTAGAGATTTAAAAACAAATACAGGAGAGTAGAAGGAAGTTCAGAAGGAGGGGAAGAGGAAGGGAATAAACATTTATATAGCACTTACTATTTGTTAAGCACTGGGCTGAGCACTTTACAGATGTCTTATTTAATCCTTACTAGAACCCTATAAGCTAGGTGCTGTTATTGTCCCTATTTTACAGATGTAGAAACTGAGGAAAACAGGAGACAGACAAGCAGGGTGGTTTTATTACTATTGTATTGGCTAAGCCTGGAGTTAGGAAGACCTAAGTTCATAACTGACCTCTGATACTTAGGTTTGTGACCCTGGGGAAGTCATTTAACTTCTGTTTGCCCTCAGTTTCCTCATCTGTCAAATGGGTAGAATAATAGCTCCTAACTCCCAGAACTATTGTAAAGACCAAATGAGATGATAAATATGAAGTGCTTAACAGTACCTGGCACGTATTAAGCACTGTCTAGAAGTTAGCTATTGTTACTATTTTTTAATATTTTTAAGTTCAGAATGCTAATCCAAGGTCACACAACTAGCTAGTGTCAGAAGTGGAATTTGAACCTAAGTCTTCTTGAGTCGAAGCTTAACACTCTTTATTGCCTTTCTACCTCTAAATATGTACATAAATATGTTGGAGAAAGGTCTCCGGGTCTTACTTGGTCCCAGTTCATACAGATAAGTTTTATAGGGACACAGAGTGCAGAAAGCACACATTGTACAGGAATGAACCCTTCAGAAAATTTGTAATCAGATCTAGAGCACTGTTCATAAATGGATCATCCATTGTGATACAGAAATAACTTTTGTAGCTAAAATTATTTTTTGTAGTATTTGCTTCAGTTGGATTTTAAACTTACTATATAATATCTATTGAAAGGAGTTGGAAAGAAATGTGAGTAAAAAGTACCTAGGAGCGTTTAGCCTTTAGTCTTTGAGTATTCTCTACAGTGATATGAGACTAGAGCAAATGTGGTATGTCTGAAAGGTAAGCCTTTGAGAAACTGCTTTGATGCCATATTGTTACCCCATCGAGTTAACTCAGTTTTAGGTTTGCAGTCTAGGAGGCAGCTAGAGCAGAGTCCTCTGGCTCTGTCATTGTTAGAGAGCTAATTGTTAGCAGCAAACATTTGAGTAGTACATCAGTTTTACATCAAGTGTTTTAGGGAGAAGGTAGTATGAGTGAGGACCCTTCTTGCTGTAAACAGGTGTCAAACTAAGCTGGCTCTCACCAAACCGGGTTAAAATGTCATTGGGAAATGTTTAACAAAATTTACAGAAGATAAAATACAACATAGATAATGGTAATTTATGGTTTTCTAAGGATCCATTTCTATTTGAGTTTGATACTAGTGCTGTAAAAGTACTTCCAACCTGAGGAGGCAGTATACTTACCTTTGTAAAGAATGACAATATAAGAAAGCATATGCTAAATGCTAGATGAGTGATATTGACTCAGTGCCCTCAGACTTTGAAAGACCTGACAAATAGGTGTTTAAGAAATATTTGTTGATTAATTGAAGGAGAAACATCTGCTAAGAACTAGACTAGCACCATTGGCTCATTTTATAATCACTCAGACAGCTAAGGGAGAATGTTACTGCTCTCTAAGATAACATTGCCTAGTATGCTGAAAATGACAGTATTTGTAATGATACCTTGCCATTTAAAATCACATAGCAAGTGAATTTTGGAATATCTGAGACTTTTAGGGAAAGGTAAAATATTAGAATGAGGTTTGGGGCAATAATATTAATACTTGCCTAGCCAGTGGGATGTCAGATTTTATAAGGCATATTAAGTGGTACACTCATGGGACTGCTGTGCAATTCTGAACCTGGAATCAAGGTTTATATCTAATGTTATTTCATTAACATAAACATGAATATACATCCAGCTATCCCTATACATCAGCTGTCAGTCATTTATAACTCTGATCCAACAAAATCTCATGTGAAATAGCCTCTGTTGAGCAATTAACAGACTAGGAAAACTATCATACACACTTGAATTCAAGCATAGAAATTATTAATGATCACAGTTTGGAAATATTGATCATAATGATAGCATCGGCTTGTACCTGATTACTGTTGATCCTCTTATAACTTTGGACCCATGCCATATCTGGGAGAAAGAATTCACTATAGAGGAAGGAGTTGAACCCCCAATATGAATAGATTCATTTGGGGAGCTTTCTGCAGAGTAAAGGAAGGCTCTGCATGTTTTTACCTAGCTTTTCCAAGTCATGAAGGAAGTCCATGCTTTACCCACACAATTTCAGTGATACATAAAAAGGACTAAATTTGCATTGGAATAAGAAGTACATTTTGTAAGCCCCTGGAAAAGAGAACCCATACACTATAAAAGTAATTACAAAATTAACACGTGAAAAAAAATGGTTATGTTTAATGCTGAGTGACAATATAATGGAACAAAATCTTTCATCATGTTAAATTTAAAATACATTCTAATGAGTGAAAAAAAAAACCCAGCCCCCTCCCATGATAGGGGATGATTTTAACAATGTTATATTATAGGTATGACTAATTTTTAGGTGATGAGGTAGGAGAATTATTTAGCTGAATCTTCCTGGGCAAAGTATCTAAGCAGAACTGATTTTTAATGTTCAATTTACAAACAATATATATTTGATGATATTACAGTCCAGTGGTAAAGAGGGTGTCACATCGAATTATCCTAATCTAATTTTATTTGGACTATTTTGGACAGGGCTGTCCAGAATGTGGCCTGTGGCTGCGGAGGGTGTGTGGGGGGGTGATCTATGTGGGGCCTACATAATTTAGAAATTTACATAAATGCTTGAGTAAAAGAAGCTGAGCTACTGCAGAGCTCTCACTAAAATGGCAAATCAAAATATATTGTCTGTTGTTTCAGTAACAACCTAAGGTTGGACAGCCCTGATTTAAGAAGTACTGTTATTCAGAAACCCAAAGGGTTATTTATCAACTTTAGTATTCAAGAGGTTAGATATTATGGCTATTTCTCAGTAGCTCAATTTTAAAATATTTGTTAAGTACTGAGAGTTGTTCAATGATTCTAAGTTTTAATACTGTACTACTGTCTTTTCTTAATCACTGGAAAATTGTTTACTGATGCTGTATAATAATTATATTAAATCTGTACACATTGATACTAAAGAAGAATCCACTGAACAAGCTAATAATTTATTTTTGTTCATGAAGATGTGGTCAGGTACAGGAAGTGGAGTAGGAGGGACAAAGAGAGGAACTGGTTTTAAAAATCTACTTTCTCCTTAATTTCATTTGTAAACATTTTTCTACTTAGATAAATGTCCTTTTTTGACATTATAACAAGGGAAGAAATCTGTTCATGCTGTATTTGAAAAGCTTAAAAAGTAATGATGTACTTGTAGCCTGTTCAATTAGAATTGGACAATACATTTTAATGGAAAGGGTCTTTGTTTTGGTGGTGGTTGACTTTCTTTGGTAAATTTCGAAACAAGTTAAGGGTTTTTTAAAATTAAAATTTGAGGTAAGTACAAAAAAAAAGGAAATATTAAGTGGATTAGTAAGGAATACTTGTGGTACCTTATTTGGCACCTTTTGCAGAGCATTTCTCAGTGATTTAGTATGGAAGTTAAAATGCGAGTCTGAATAGTGAGAACAGTTGACCTAAATCAGATATCATCCTGGTTCTTTTGTTCAGTAATGATTCTCCCTTCAGTCTCCTTATCCTTCCCTCTCTTTAAACTTCTAGCATATCTCCACACCCATACAGGGAGACAGATTTAGGAAATAAGAGGAAAAAGGAAGTAAAGATGTATACATGAAAACTCTTTCCCTTACTCATGTATTTGCAGCCTGTATGGAAACTGGTAGGACTGAGTTGTATCAAGAGGATTGTTATAGGCATTCTACCATTTTCCTACCATATTGACTTATTCTGAACCCCATTCCGTTTCCCATTCCTTTTTCTTCTCCCTCCTTTCCTTCTTTCCTTCTACCTGTCAGTGACATTCAGCATTTCTTAGGCCTTCTTTTGGCACTGGAGACCAGAGATTGCTAATTCTCACCTTACTGGGTTCCTATAATTTCTTTTCACTTGATAATCTACTTTCTAATTCAGAAATGGGGAAGCGAGAATGAACTTTCTAGCAGAGTAATCAGTATAACGAAATTCCACTTCAAGAATTGGGTTTACTATTCCACTTAAAAAGCCACTTGACCAGCGGGACTTTTCTACACTCAAGGAATGGTCTAACTACTAGTGACTCTGATCCCTTTAAAGCAGTTATAAGAGGTTAAGACAGATAGCCCCATTGGGGCACCTACTCTAGTTCTGTCTATTCCATCAGTCAACAAAGCAAAGCAGAAAATCTGTCCTCAAAGGGTCTCAATCCAGTTTAGGGAAGGAAGCATTCTGTGCCTTGCCAGTCCAAGTTTTTGGCCTCCCCAGGGACCATTCTGACTTCAGTCCACTACACATTTATGTTACATAACCTCAACTGAGCCCTCACTGCTGCTAGGCAATCTTTCATATACCTCCCTTATCAGCTCTCTATCCCACTTTCCACAACAGCTCTTCCAGACATTTTCATCCCTCATCAAACCTCCCATGGCTTCCCTTGCCCTACTCGAGAGCTAAGAACCTTGATTCATATTTTACAGAGAAAACTGAGCCCGTTCACCATGAACTCCCTCTTTTCCCCTCCTTTACCGCTGTCTCACAGGATGAAGTGGCTTTACTCCTTATCAAGGCTAACCTCTCTCCTTGTTCAAGCAATCTCATTCCATCCCATGCCCTCCAATGGATTGCTGCTCTGCCATTCCAACTCTCACTTATTTTCAGTATCTCCCTCTACTGGCTCATTTCCTACTGCCTATAAACATGCCCTTGTCTCCCCTATCCTAAAAAAAAAAACTTCCCTAGATCCTTCCATCCCTGCTAACTATCGTCCTATATCTCTTCTGCCCTTTGTATCTAAACTTCTCAGAAAAGGTCATCTGTATTAGTTGCCTCTACTTTCTCTCTTTTCACTCTCTTCTGAAATCTTACAGTCTGGCTCCTGACCTTATCATTCTATCAAAACTACTCTCTCCAAAGTTGCCAAATCCAGTGGTCTTTCCTCAAGCCTCATCCTCCTTGACCTCTCTGCAGTCTCTGACACAGTTGGTCAGCTTCTCCTTGATATTCTCTTTCTGGGTTTTCCACTCCTCACTCTCTCCTGGTTCTCCTACCTATCTGTCTCCTTTGCTGGACCTTCTTCCAGATCATGCCCTCTAACTATAGGTGTTCTTCAGGGTTCTGTCTCTGGGTCCTCTTCTCTTCTTCCACTATTCTGCTTTGTGGTAGTTTGTGGTCTCATCAGCTTCTATGGATTTAATTATCTTCTCTATGCTGATGATTCTCAAATCTGTCTCTCCTTCCCCAGTCTCTCTCTAGTCTCACATGTCTGACTGCCTTTCAGATATCTTATACTTCATATCCAGTAGATATCTAAAACTTAATATGTCCAAAACAGAACTCACTATCTTTTCCCCACATACCGTCACTATTATTGTAGAAGATAACACCATCCTCCTAGTCCCTCACACTTACAGCCTAGGGGGTCATCCTGGACTTATTAATATCCCTCAGCACCACCACCCCCATCCAAGCTGTTGCCAAGGCCCGTTGATTTCACCTTTGCAGTATCTCTCAAATATGTCCCCTTCTCTGGTGCTGCCATTGCTCTGGTGTAGGTTTTTATTACCTCCCACCTTGATTGTCACAATAGCCTGCTGGTGGATTGGCCTGCCACGTTTTCCCCTACTCCGTCCTCCATTCAGCCGCTAAAGTGATTTCCCTAAAGCATGGCTCTGATCAAGTCAAAGCATTACTCAGTAAACACCAGTGGCTCCCTTTTGCCTCCAGGAGCAAATACGAAATGTTGTTTGGCATTCAAAGCCCTTCATAACTTAGCCCACCCTCCTACTTTTCCAATCTTCTTACTCCTTACTCTTTGACACATACTCTTCACTCCACTGACATTGGCCTCCTGGCTGTTCAGTGAACAAGACACTCCATCTCTGGGTTCTGGGCATTCTCTCTGGCTGTCCCCCATGCCTGGAATACTCTCCCACCTCTACTGTGACTACTGACCTCCCCGACTACCTTTAAATCCCAACTAAAATCCCACCTTCTACAGGAAGTCTTTCCCAACCTCTCTTAATTCCAGTGCTTTCCCTCTGTTAATTAATTCCAATGTATCTTGTATAGAGCTTGCTTTGTATATATTTGTTTTCATGTTGTCTTTCCCATTAGATTGTAAGCTTCATGAGGGCAAAGACTGTCTTTGGCCTCTTTTTTGTATTCCTGGTAGTGCTTATCACAGTGCCTGGCACATAGCAGATGCTTAGTAAATATTTATCAATTGATTGATAGCATAGTTCCAGGAACTCAATTGATCAATTCTGTATCCTCTGTCAGAAAGAACCACTTGGATGAGAATGAGGGTGTCTAGATTGTGTTCCAAGCCATTGAAGCGCTTTATGCTGCCTAGCTCACAAGTTTGAAAGTCATTGAGATGATAGCTGCAGGCAGGTCTGGTAGCAGCCCATTTATTGAGTGGTCAGACTTCTGAGAACTGGACAGGACTTGAGCAATTCCCCTCTCTAGGCCTCATTTTCTCATCTGTAAAGCTGAGAGAGTTGGGCTGCAATGCTAAAGCCTAGAACTCTCCCTCCTCATCTCAGCCTCCTGGCTCCCTTCAAGTCTCAGCTTAAGTTCTACCTTCTACAAGAAGCCTTTCTTCACCTTAATGTCTCCCCTCAGAGATTACTACCCCTCTACACTGTCTATAGCTTGTTTGTACGTGGTGGTTTGCATGTTGTCTCCCCCATTAGACTGACCTCCTTGAGCACAGGGCTTCCTTTTTTGTTTTGCCCTTATATCCCTAGCATTTAGCACAGTGCCTGGCACTTAGGACATGCTTCTATTGACTTGCCTTGACCTGACTTCTAGCTTTAATAGTCTATGGTTGGAGGAAGGTCAGAGAATCAGAAAGAGAAGAAAAAAATCTCTGAGCTCTTACAATAAAGCCTGGTGCCTTAATGCCCATGTACTTTAATCTACCAGAGAATCCCTGAGGCCACCATTTGGAGCTTATTGACTTTCACTTTATACACAATTCTAACAACCTTGCTTATTTGATTTCTCAGACCACATTGCCATTAGAAGGAGGAGTGACCAAGGCAGGTCTAGGGACCGCTGACAGCTTGACGTCAAAGGAAGAGACCAAAAAATTACTGTAGTGCAGCATAGCATATTAAGCGATGGTGGTAATGATGACTCAGGGTCATCAAGCAAAGGTCAGACTTTGTTCAGTACACCCTGTTTTAAGGAATCAGGGAAGTGGAATATATTCACAGAAGACTTTGATTTAAAATGGCTTTTTAAAATTATACTTTTAAAGGATATGCTTCAGTTATCTGGAAAATTCATTTGTGTGGAAGACTTCGTTCCCGGGGGATGAGAGATAAATGAGGTGTTACTGTAGTAGAAAACACTACAGTAGAAAGCCAATGAATCAGTAGAGAAATGATTTTCAATAAATAGAATTTTGCTCTCCAGCCGAGGAGGGGGAAACATCACTAGTGTGTATACAGAAGGTTATCACCATAGCCCAGACAGCTCCAGTGCTGATGTTTTTCTCGAGATCAATCTTATGCCTGCACACAGAAACAGAAGGATCCTGTCTGACTGAAAGCTAGCTTTTTCCACTTGGATACTTTTGATACGCATGGTTTTGGATTCTCTAATGATTGACACTGTTGAAATAGGCTTCCTTCACAGAAGTACTCACTATGTCATAGTGAAAACAAAAAACCAAACTTTGCTACTGCTAAAAATAGCAATAACTCACAACTACCAACCCTGTGTCTTCTATCTAGTTCTTCTTGCTCTGCATTTTGGAACTTTTCGTTGTAGGTTTCTTAATTCCTAGACTGGTTTTCTATTCAGGAAAATTGTGCTGCTTTTACCACACTTCATAATAGGTTAACCTTCTTCCTCATCTGCTAATGAAAAACTTGCTTTAGTAAACAACTGACTTCAGCGGACCAAGAGAATCCAGCAAAAACCCTTCTTGAAGGGTCAAGAGTTTAGGCTACAGTATGTTTCAGTGTTGCTTCTTCTCTCTTGAAGTGACCCAGAGCTTGTGGAAATGGCCAGAATTTTCCTATTTGCCTAAATGCTTTTAAGTAAATTTAAGACTACCCCTCTTAAATTGTTAGAGTCAGCTGGACCATTTTTCTTTCTTAAAGTGATGTTTGTTCTGGCTTTGAGAGTGCCCAGATTGTTTATCATCTAAGAAGTGCTCTAATGATAGTGTATGGCTGCCTGGCCCAGCTCTATTGGATTTGATCAATATTCCCATGATATTGTATTTTGCTAATCACTGTTACATTCTATGGAGTACTTTGAATAGTTAGAATGTTTTTGCTGCCAATCAAGGTCAATTCCTTTGGAAACCAAATTCATTGTGATCCTTGAAACTGTAATTCCTAAGTCTATTCAAGAGCACGAAGTATTAAAATGCTTGTTAAAATCCCAGCACTCAAAAAGAGAAAATGACTCCCCTCCAGCAGGCAAGACCTTAGCAATAATCTGATTATGCTAATAAATGGATTATCTGATCATAGCACTACTGTTGAAAAACAAACACTGAAGAATTGGCTTACTTTTCATTTTTGAGCATTTCATGCAGGTAGGTAACCTTGGATTTTCAACAGTCTATTAATTAGTAGCTTCCTTCATATAAATACCTAATGTGGCATAGTCAAAATGGGGGAACCCACTTATTATATAATACCTTGCATGTAGGTGCTCAACAAAAAATACTTACATTTGCTTTGCTATTAGTTTCTACAATTATGTAAAAATTTTAGTTCTTTAGAAAGGATTCAAATAGTTCTATGCTGTTTGAATGATTTCAAGATAGAAAGTAACAGATTGGTTATGTCCAAATTGGACATTGTTGGATACCTGTTCAACAGGTTTGTGCAAATCTTGGGACAGAATAAAGCCTTGAAGAATTTAAGAAGGGAAGAATTCCAGGCCTTATGTATCCTGGCAAAAAGGGCATTCCCATTCATAAATATATCTTGGTTATAAACTAGAAAAAAGATCAATGGGGGAAGAGGGAACAAGGAAAAAAATCTCATGATAGGTTGGAATACTTTGTGGCTTTGATTTGACTGTTTCTCTAATGTGCAAAATGGATGGTAGTTGAAATCGTTGACAAAGGCTTACAAATTCCAAGATTCGACCCTTGAGAGAGTCACTCTCTTCTGGCATCAAAGCAGGTCTGGTTATACCGTTTGAGAACAAGGGGTCACCTCTATGCTGTAATGAGGCGTTGCCTTGGGGCTGTAATATAAAATGATCGTTAAAAGTATTTGCACAAGAGTTGTTAAATGATGATTATAGAGCATTTTTAAAGAAATTTGTTATATGTTTTTAAAGGGGAACTTGATGCCACTTGTTGACTGTTCTCCATATAGATTGATTCAGATGTTTTTGGTAGCTACGGACAAGGTGTTAATATAAGGTCTGCTTTCCATGGCAAAATTTTCTTTCCAAAACAGTGATAGTGAAAAAAGGATTAACATAGAAGTACAGAGACCTATTTTCCATCCCCATCTCTGCCCTTGTGATTAGCTTGGTGACCTTGGAAAAGCCACTTAAACTCTTTATTTCCCAGTGTTGCTTATCTGTAAGTGAACTAGAGTTCCTAACGCTAAGAAGAAAATTTGACCTGATGGGTCTCACTGATATGATGGAACCTCTACCTGGAATCTGGTTCTGGAAGGGCATACTTTAATTAAGAGGAACAGAATAGGCGAATGGTAAGGGAGGAAATCATAGTAGCCCTATGCACGTGAGAAAATTTAGAAACTTGAAGGGAAGAACATTTAGATATGTTTATCAGCTATATATTGTAGACCAGTGGTAATATACTCATATAGAATCAGGTCCCTATAATAGATGCATATTGGCGTAGAACATCACAAACTAACATTGTCTACGTTGTATTGTATTTTTAATTTATTTTGTTAAACATTTCCCAGTTACATTTTAATCTGGTTCTAGTACACTCTGCCGAAAATTTGACACATCTGGTATAGAATGCTTAGACTGAAAGAAGAGGTGGGTAAGGAGTTCAGGAAATAAATCACGTGCGTAGCACAGGGGTATGAAATAGTATCTATGTGCAGCTTGAATTATCTATACCATCTCCAAAAGGCAATCTCCGCACCAAAAGAAGAGTAGCTAATAATTTCTTGGCTTGCCTTGCACTCTTCAAATCCTATCAAAGGATAGGAACTTTGGGGAAAAGTGACACTTCTATCTTAGAATTTGTGAAAGAGAAAAGGAAAATTGGGCATAGGCTGACATTCACTCTAGGTCGTAGGGATCAGGGTAGGAAGAAAGGAAGAAAACAGGCATTTATTAAGTATCTGCTATGTGCCACACATTGTGCTAAGCCCTTTACAAATATTATCTCATTTAATCCTCACAAGTACTCTTACTATCCCCATTTTACAGATGAGAAAGCTGAGGCAGACAGAGATTAAGTGACATGCCTAGGTCCTACAGCTAGCATGTGCCTGAGGCTAAATTTGAACTCGAGTCTTCCTGACTCCAGGCCCAGCACTCTAGCCACTATAGCACCTAGAGACTGGACCTGGGATTTCATTGCTTTGGGCAGCTCCTAAATGAAAAAAACTCCCTTTTTACCAGTACAGGTTGGCAATGTCTCTACAACTTGAGTTCAGAAATCGGATAAGATAGAATCTTGTAGACTGCAGTCCAACAGGGGAACTTGTCCCAAGAGGAATGGGAAACTCGCAACAACAAGATGCAGAAAAGTGGATGTAGCATGGTCCTCTAAGATTAGCATGAGGAGTGTGAAAGCTCTGAATGAGTTGAGGCAGGCTGCACACCTATTAGGCATTCTGTAGAAGGGATTTTTGTTTGGGTATGGCTTAGACTAGATGCCCTCAGAGATTCCTTCCTATGCCATGTTTCTATGTTTTAACTTTGTATCCTCAGGGCCTGGCATAATACCTTGTATGGTTTCTGCTTAATAAAGGTTAGTTGGATGATTTGTAAACACTTAAATTCCCATAGATTATTAATATATATTAATTTAAATGAAGTTTTATCACTAGTTACTAAGTGGTCTGCCATTCAGTTATGATAAGCATTAAACTGAGGTAACTTCTGTAGTGCACGTGTGTCTTTATATCTTGAAATGATTAATACATTTTCCCAAAATGCAGTGTTTACTCCTAGGGATAGCTGAATTGAAAATACCTAATTTAATAGGAAGTTTATAGTCTTTACCAGAAGATAATTTTGTTTTCTCTTGGAAAACCAAAAGTGTATTGCCTGTCTTTTGAGTGTGAAGGAGAAAATAAAATTTCATAGTATTAAAAATGATTATTTCCTTTAAAAAATGAAACTTTTCCTATTCTGGAATTAAAATTAAGAAATGTGACCTTTTTTCCTGCTTTTTGTTTTGTATTTTGTTTTAAATACCACACTAATATGGATCTGCTGTATGTAGTTGGCACATTTTAAATGCCAAGGCTATCACATCCAAAGTTATTTGAAGTGATTTCTCTGGGCTTGCACTTGGTAACACACATGCATGCAGTTCAGGGCAGGGACCAGGAAATTTCCTTTTTCTCCTCCTTTGCCTGGTGGGACTCCTGGGAACAATGCCTTTTTTAAGAGCCTTAATATACATGTTTTAGAACACCTGTTTAACCTGAAGTTTGCTGCCAAAGAGCTTAATAGGAATGCCAAAAAATGTGATAAAGAAGAAAAAGCTGAAAAGACCAAGATTAAAAAGGTGAGTATAACTTTTAAATTTTACACATGTAGCTCATATGAATTATGAAATGAATTGAATTGTCATGTGAATGTTATCGATGCTTTTTGTCTTTTCATCAGTCATTTCCCACCCTCCCCATATCTAGATTGAACCTTACCTTGTTACAAAGAAAATCAATTGAGCAAAAACAGGTAATACAGAGACTGCATGTGACAATGAATATGATATTTTGTCCTCTCTGCTATGAAATAGGAGTTATGGGACATCGTGTCTTTTTTGGGACCTTTACTGTTTGGTGTTTCTTTTTCCATTACCCTGTTTTCAGCTCCCTTTTAATGATTGAGTTTTGTAGTCACTGTATGTTCTTTCTTGGTTGTGCTTTCCTTGTTCTACATCATCAATTCATGGGACTCTGCCCACATTTCTCTGAATTCTTCATACTCCTTATCTCTTACTGTACTGTAGCTACCATTGTATGCTAAGTTTTTTTTTACTTGTTTCCAAAGTGATGAACATCTACTTTATTTCCAATTTTTTGATTCTACAGAGTGTTCCTACGAATGTTTTTTGCATTTCTTGGCCCTTTTCTTTGATGATTCTAAATGAAAACCAAATGGTTAGAATGCTTCACTACTCCTCCAACAGTTTATCAGCATGCCTGTGTTTTTGTAGATATTCCAACATTGACTGTTCCTGTAGTTTTTGTTTCTGCCAATTTCCATGTTGTAAGGTGAAACTTTGGTTGATTAAATATTCATTTCTCTTACTATTTGTGTTTTGTAGCATGTTTTCTTGAAATCATTGCTTTCCATTGTTTTGAAAACTATTCATAATAACAAAAATGGAGATTAAAAACTCTCAAGTTTTTACTAACCATCCAACAGCTTAGCCAAGATGATAAAAGATGGTAATTCGTATTTAAGGGGTGAGTTGTGGAGAAATAAGCCACAAGTAAACCTGTAGTGGAGTTGTAAAAGGGTTCAGCAATTCGTGAAGCGAAGAAAGTAACTAAAACATCGATATTCTTGGACCAAGAGATCCTGTGGGTTGGCATATACCCCAAAGAGGGAATATCAAAAAGAGGAAGAAATGGAGTATAAAATAAAATGTTTATAGCAGCACTGTTTTAGTAGCAAAGAACAGGAAACGAAGTAGATGCTGATCAGTTGGGAAATGGCTAAAATTATAGTACATGAATGAAAGGAATATTACTGCATCGTAAGAAACAGTGAATATAAAGAATGGAAAGAAACATGGCAAGATTTCTGTGAACCAATACAAAGTGAGGTAGGCAGAGCCAGGAGAACAGTATACACAATGACTACTGTATCATGGTAAATGGCAAGAACAGGTTGTGTTTGTCCTTTGTTGTTGAGGAGGACCATGACATCAGGGAAGTGATGACGTGACTTGCAGTTGACTTTGATTTGAGTGAGGGAGGGAGGGCTGTGTAAGGTCAGCAGCCTCATTTTCTCCTCCAGAGCCATCTGGGTCCAGTTGCCAGATATTCATCAGGACAACTGGAGATGGCCCAGGATGCATTGGAAGACCCTGGGCCCTTGTAGGCTAAGGTCTTTTGGGTTCTCACTTTGCGTGAGGTAACACGTTCATTCAGTGAATAGGCCTCTTTAAGAATTTAATCAAGGGATGGCCTCTTTAATCAAAAAAAAGAAAAAAGAAAAACCAAGCTGGGAGGGGAAGACCCTCAAGAACAATAAGCAGAGGGGAACAAAATGCTGCGGAATTAAGAGTGATCATATTTGGCTCCAAAGAAGAGAGGAGAAAATGTGCCTCATCTCCTAGGAAGAGGTTAGGGGACTATTGGTGTAGAACATTGTGTATGCTGCCAGGCTCAGTTGATAAGTTGGTTAGTTTTGCAGAACTGATTTTCTTTGATCTTTTTTACCCCTTATGAAGGATGACTGCCATGGTGTAGAGGAAATGGGGAAGTGTATAGTTGAACATGAATACTCTACAAACAAATAACATTTTTTAAAAACTTCATATTCTTTGACTACTTCTGTTGATGAAAGGCTCTTACTGTTATAAAATTGTGTCAATTCTGAGGTTAATACCTTTTCTGAAAGACATAGGCAAGTATTTTATACAAGTGTCCATTTCCTCCCTGGCCTTCTACATCTCTTAAATGCCACAGTCAATACATTTGAAAACAGCCTACCTTGTCTAAGATATTTAGCCTTGGCATTCTTTACTAGTCGTTAAGTTGTAACTTTTCAAAATGAGACTACTAGATAATACCCTATTGGCACCAGCCATGACTAATCCAGTGTTAGCTGTGCTCAGTTGTTTGTTTAGGTGATATTAAATAATTACACAAACCTTAGGTTGGAGAATAGTCACTCTGAGTCTGTTGGGATGTCCTCTTAACTGGGATAATGGTAAGAGAATCAAATTTAGACAAGGGAAACTTTGCAGCGTGGTGAATTTGAAACATATTTTTTCACATACCATTGTTAAGTTAGGGTTTTCTTCTTTTCAAACAAAACAAGAAACAAGTTCACTTTTTGGTCAGAGGATAAGCATGGAAAAGTCTTTTTGATAAGCCCTACCAGGTATTTGAGAGAGAGAGAGAGACAGAGAGAGAGAGTGTGTGTGTGTGTGTTTGTGTGTTTAATTGAGTGGTTGAACCAAAGGGCTTACACAAATTTTCATTGAAATGACCTGGGAAATTTTCATTATGCCAGACCATAGTTTATAATAGAACAGTGAAGTATAGTCTGTCTGTATACAATTGAGTTCCTCTCTGGGGTAGGCTGTTCCCTCTGAGGCCTAGGTGAATGTCTAGGGTGCTGTATTGTTGTTCTATCAACTCCTCCTACTCAATTGATAGTAAACATGGCTTTCCCCTCAATTGCCTTTGTTCTCCTATATCTCTAGAATCTGTTTCAGTACTATATGTGTCACAGTATGATTTGGCAGATAAAAAAAAAGCTAATGAAATCTTAGGCAGCATGAAAAGAAGTCTAGCACTTAGAACTAGGAAAGTGATTGCCCTTTCTTCAGACCATCTCTAGAATATTGTGGTCAGTTCTGGGCACATTTTCAGAAGGATGTTGATAATCTGGAGAAGGCCAGAGGAGAATATATAACCAGGATGATGAAGAGCCATATGATGATATCATATGTGGATCATTTGTAGAAGCGGGGTGCTTAGTTTAGGGAAGAGACAAGCTGGTGGGAACATGGCAGCTGTGTTCAAGTATGTGAAGGAAGGCTTAGCCTTGTTCTGTTTGGCTTTAGAGGGCAGAACCAGGTAGCAGCAGGTGAAGTTGGCAGAGAAGCTACTTTAGGCCAGATGTCAGGAAGAATTTTTTGCATTGGAACCATCCTGAAGTGGAATGATTGGTCTCCAAAAATCATGGCTTCTTCTTCACGAGGGGGCTTCGAGCAGAGATTGGGTGGCCCCTTGGTAGGTATGTTGTAAAGGGGTTCCTTGTTCAGATTTGGGTTATCTTAGATCATGACTGGGGAACCTGCAGCCTTTAGGTCACGTGGTCCTCTAGGTCCTCGGGTATGGCCTTTTGACTTAGTCAAAGTTTTACAGAATAAATCCTTTTATTAGGAAGATTTCTTTTGTGAAGTTCCCCAACCCTGGCTTAGATCCTAGGCTGATAGGTTTCAGGCTGGAAAGAATCTTTGAAATCATCTCTTTTGACTCCCTCGTCTTACATTTGAGAAACTTGCCAGGTAATGGGTAGTAAGTATCAGAGATAAGATTTCAAACTAGATTTAAATAGATTTTCTAGGTCCTTTCCTTCATACCTTGGTCCCTTACAAATTTGAGATTATATGATTACCTTCTTACAGTTTGTCCAGAATGACAACTTCTGCATTCTGTGGTCTCTACATGCTCTATCTGAGACCCCCTGCTGTTTCTTTCCGGAATTCTCTGGTTGCTCTCAGCATGCCATCTTCCCTGATAGGATTGTGAAATAGAAGCCATAGCTTCCTGGCTGCCACCTCAGGGAGCCTGGGGCTGTTGGAGCAGTAGCTCCTGCTGCTAAAGCCTTCCCTGCCTCCATGGGCCTTCATCAACTTGGCAACTTACTAATACCCAGTGCTGACTAGGCACACTGATTGTACAATCAGGAGGAGGTGAGAATATTAGTTGTAGTTAGAGATTTTTCTTAAAAGTCTATTTCTTTCTTTTCTTTGTCATTTTAGATAAGTATATAGGATGCTTTAAGTGGAGCTTAATAACCACAAGACCAGCAGTTTAGGATGATGATTTCTAAAATGCATTAATATTCCCAAAGTGCTTTTTCCACAACAACCCTGTGGAGGTATATGTATTACAAGTATTTCCTCTGTATTAAAGTTAAGGAGAATTGAGCCTTACTCAGTAAAATTAAGTGACTTTGCCCCTGGTCATAGGAAAAGTGTTGAGACTCAAGACCAAGATTCCTAACTCAAAAGTCCAGTGCTCTTTGCCTGCATCACACAATTTTTCTATTACTCTCTAACAGTTGACAATATTAGTCAAAGGTTGCTAATCTTTTAAAAAAGCTCACTCTTAAATACAGATTCTGTACCAATTTTGGTTAGTTCTCTCTGCACGGGCAGCTGGGTGGTGTAGTGGATAGAGTGCCAAGCCTGGAGTCAGGAAGACCTGAGTTCAAATCTGGCCTCTGATACTTACTAGCTGTGTGACCCCAGGCGAGTCACTAAACCTTGGTTGCCACAGTTTCCTCCTCTGTAAAATAAGTTAGCAAGAAAACCCCAAATTGGGTCACAGAGAGCCGAACACAACTGAAAAATGACTGGACAACAATCTCCATTCTTAACATGTGTATTTTGTTATATGTGCCTTGAATTTCCCATAGTCACCTTTTTGTCATTTTCAAACAGGCCATTCAGAAGGGCAATACAGAAGTTGCACGAATACATGCTGAAAATGCAATCCGCCAGAAAAACCAAGCAATTAATTTCTTGAGAATGAGTGCCCGGGTGGATGCTGTAGCAGCTAGAGTTCAGACAGCAGTGACAATGGGCAAGGTGAGGACCATCAGTGTCGGCAAGATGCTGAAAACTCTTGGTGCACAATTCCTGAGCCGGCTGGAAGTTTGGAGATGCAGAATCATTTTCCTTTTAGCACTGCCTTGCTTCTTTATTTTCATACTGTAACCAGAGTCTCTTACTTTGAAAATATTCAATATCATATCATTATAACCTCCAGTTTTTCCTTCTTCAAAAATGAGTGGAAAGGAAGAAAACTGGAAATTAGGGGCTACTGTTGGAACACTATTTCATATTTGTCATTGCTAATATTTCTTTCATAGTCCTGGCAAAATCCTGCTTTGCAAGGACCAGTTTAAATAGATACGGAGAAGCAAGCTGGCCACTGTGATGAATTCTTTTGCCGTGGCAACTCATAAAAACAGTAGAAAATGGCTTCTTGTGCAGGGATGGCAACAAAATGGCAGAAAGGAGGTCTCAGAGGGTACTAAGGATCACAGGGTTTTTAAAAGACAGTCTATCCATGTAGCTTGTTGACAAAAGTGTGTGTAGTTCTCAGTCATTAAAAAAAAAGAGGCTTACGTTACACTTAGGCTTTTGAGGCATCATGTATTGAAGTACTGATATTCTGAGATAGGAGCAGAGAGCAACATATCCCAGTGAAGGGAGCCAGCTTTGGAGGCAGAGAAACCTCCATTTGAGTCTTGCTTCTAACAAACTGGTTGTGTAACCTTGGGCAAGCCATTTAAGCTCTCAGGCCCCCCATATAACTCCTAAGTTTCTTTACATTAATGAAGTCACTGGCCTGACCCTTCCCCTTCCATTTTCCCACCTTTCTCCACCCCCCCCCAAAAAAAATACCTTGTCCAGTTCATTTGAACTAACACTGCAGGAACTGAATCATATTGGTTTTGACATTCTTACTATAAATGGAGCCAGAAGAGGTAAGGAAGTTGCAGCTAAATGAGAGGATGCCTCATAGGAGACGCAAATAAAATAATTTAATTATGTAATCAAAGGCAACAAAAAATACCATTCCATAGGATCATTGGGGTAAGGGTCTAGAATTTACTAAAGGCAAATTTGATAACAAAAGGATTGACGTAGGGAGTTAGAAGGAGCTGGTAGTGGTATACGATGTGCAAGGGTCATGCAGCAAATGCTTTGAAAAATTCATATGAGATTGAATGTGATGTAGAGCAGAGGTGTCAGACATGTAGCCCCCAAGGAGCCAAATCAGATTCAAATGTAATTGAGAAATATTTAACAGTAAATAAAAATATACATAGTGTTAATAAGTGGTTTTCTAATTCATTATGCAGCCTGCAGGATCCTTGTGTTCGGTTTGGTGACCTCTGTTTCTTTTTGAGTTTGACATCACTACTCTACATCTTTCAAATCCAGTCCCTTCTCTCCACTCAGATGGCCCTAAACTGAATTGAGGTTCTCATCACTACCAGGGTGGACTATTGCAATATAGCCTCCTTAACTGATCTCCTTGGTTTGTTTCCCCTTTCTAATCCATATTCCCAAACCACTTCTCATGTAAAAATCTTCAGTAGTTCCCTCTTATTTCTAGAATAAAATACAGAGTCCTCAATCTGTACATTTAAAATGAGTCAAAATTCTGTGTAACCTAAGTTGTTAGAAGAACATTTGCAAAAATTGGATGACTGCTTCCACTGTGGATTGGTTGTCATTGTTTCTTCTTCTGTTAATAGGTAACTAAATCAATGGCAGGTGTAGTTAAGTCTATGGATGCTACATTGAGGAGCATGAACCTCGAGAAGGTAAAGAATTTAGTCCTTCAATATTTTAATTATATTTCTAGTTCATCTGTTTTTCCCTAGGTCATATCTCTCTTTCCTGTTCTCTGTTTATAGATATCTGCCTTAATGGACAAATTTGAACACCAGTTTGAAACATTAGATGTTCAAACACAACAAATGGAAGACACTATGAGCAGCACTACAACATTAACAACTCCACAAGTAAGCAGAACAATGAATATGCTAGGAAGTTAATTACAGAATCGGGCCCTCTGGGATACCCACCTTATCCTTTTCAACGCAATGACCCTTCCAGCTGTTACTTTCTAGACCTCAAACCCCCCCCCTTCTTCCTGACTTCCCCATTAGTATTGAAGGTACCACTATCTTCCAAGTCATCCAGGTATGCAAACAAGGTGTTATCCTCCAGAAACCCTTCATAACTCAGGTTCTCCCACCTTTTTCAGTCTTCTTCAACTTTAGACCCCATCTCACTTAGCCTATACCCTGTTATTCTGTAATCCAGTGACGATGGCCTCTTTGCTGTAGGAAAAACTCAGCTCCAGGCATTTTTTCTGGTTTTTCCCCCTACCTGACATGCTCTACCTCATCATCTGAGCCTCTTAGCTTCCCTGGCTTCCTTCAAGTCCCAGCTAAAATCTCACTTCTGCAAGGAGCCTTTCCCAATCCCCCTTAATGTTAGCACCTTTCCTATCTTGATCATTTCCATTTTACCCTGTACATAGCTCGATCGTGCGTAGTTGTTGTCGTTTTGTTTCTTCACTTCGACTGAGCTCCTTGAGGGAAGGGACTGTCTTTTTCCATTCTTTGTATCCCCAGCACTTAGCACAGTGTCTGGCACATAGTTGGCACTTAATAAGTGCTTATGAGCTGACTGAGACATGAATGTATAGTCAATTAAAGGCTCGATTCTGGTTCAGAAAATTCAGACTTTCTGGTCCAGTTGCTTGGATAAAGAGCAGCCACATCAAAGAAACAGAATCTTGCAAATCAATTTGCCTGTAGGTGAACCACAAACAAAATGTTGTAAGGTTCAGAATATCCAAATTGAGAAATTTTTCTTTATTTTTAAACAAAAAATGCCTTTTAAAAATAGTTATGCTGAAATAATAGAGTAATAAAACCTGACACCCTCAGAATGATTTTTTTCTGTATTCTGCTTTTCTCAGAAAGAGGCAAATACTTTAAGAAGCAAGCTTTATGTTTGGGGGTTCTTTTTAAGTAAAACTCCAGGGTATTCCCATCAGCCTTTTGTCTTGTATCCATGTCTATAATGAAATCACAATTCATTTTCAGAATGGGGCAGCATGGTATAGTGCACAATGTATTGAACTGGGAGGCAAGAGTTCTAGTCTCATCTCTGCCTTTAACTCACTGTATGTTCTTGGGCAGGACACTTTTCCTCCGTGGACCTCTTTCTCCATCTTTAAAATGATGAGGAGTTAGCCTTGGCTGATGTCTCTGGCCCCTTCCAGCTCTAACGTTTTATAGAAAGGAAGACCCTAAGATTTGACAGGATCCCATATCACTAGAAAGATTGGATTATGTCCAATAGACTGGGTAGGAAAGTGGACTCATTTTACCTTTTAGAAATGTTTTTCAACTCTGTGTTCTAACTCTCCCCCTTCCTTTGTGATCCTGGACAAGTGATTTAACTTTGGTGGGCTTCAGTTCCCTTATCTCTGAATTGAGGCCAGGTTAGATGATCTCTAAGTTCCCTTTTCTCCCACTCTAAGATTCAAATGGTCTAATACAAAATTGTTGATAGATGATTAATTCGACTAATAAAAACACCTGTTTGTTGAAAATTCCTACATTTGGTAAATTTTTTAGCACTTATTTTAATTTTATTCTTCTGTATATTAAAAATTAATACTTGAACCAATTGGCAATAAAAATGGATGCCACCAATTTCATTTTAAAGTAGAACTCATGTTTTACAACCAAGTTGCAACAGAGTTCTGAAAACTCTGTTCCAGAAAAGTTGATTTTAGTAAAAGATGTAACTCAGAAAACAAGAGGTCGTTTAAAATAAGATGTCAGAATGTAGCCAAGGTTGCTTGTATAGTTGTATTTTAAGGTTTCTCAAATTATCATTAAGGGCAATGATGTACTGAAATGATATGGCTCCCCCTAGTGGCAAAATTTAAATAATGCTTTCAAAATGGAAGGCTTGCTTTGAAAGTTACAGATGACAGTCCACCTTAAAGGTAGATATGACTAGAATAAAGAAACAGCCAGAAAAACTACTGAGAAAGCAATCTTTTTTTCCTTCCAGAACCAAGTAGATATGCTCCTTCAAGAAATGGCAGATGAAGCCGGGTAAGTATGAGCCAGGACTCCTTTTAAAAGCGTTAAAATTCAATCAATAGTCAGGTAAAACTATCCACAGAAAATATTTCTATGACTACTATTTTCATGAAAATGGTCAATTGTGTATAAGTCAGGATGGAACATTTGTATTTTTCATTTGAGATCACATCTAAATAATTACCTAAGAGGTTGACATAAGTCAGTGTTCTTAACAGCCTGGTTTTGTTTGTTTGTTTGTTTTTATAATTACAGCCTTGATCTCAACATGGAGCTCCCACAGGGTCAGACTGGTTCTGTTGGTGCAAGTGTTGCTTCAACAGAACAGGTAAATAAATACTGGTTTGTAGCTTGTTTGAATTCAGCTTGAATTATATCTAAGTAAATGTAGAAATGCATGTACTTCATTTTCCTCTGTATGGTGTCATGTGACATTTAAGTAAAGCAGGCCTTTGTCTCCTTTCCAAAGTCCTCCCACACTTCATTTGCATGTACATTTGAAATCTAGATTGAATTTGTTCTTAATGGGCTAGCTGCATCTGGCCTGTTAACAAATTCTCTAGCCCTTATAAAAGTTCTCTTAAGCAGGAGCTTTTAACTTTTTTTGTGTCATGGTACCCTTGGGCAGACTGGTGAAGCCTGTGGACCTCTTGTCAGAATAATGTTTTTAAATACATAAAACCAAATACATATAAATACAAAGGAAACCAATTATATTAAAATAAAGATGTATTTTTTTCCCCATCCAATTTTGTAGACCCTCTCCCCCTCTTGAATTCTCTCCAAGAACCCCTTGGAATGGAAGTCCATGGACCCCAGGATAAAAGTTCCATCTTAAAGTTAACCATTCAGTGAGCATTTATTAATCAGTCAACATTTATTAAGCACTTCCTCACACTGTGCTAAGCACTGGATAAAATATAAATCTTTAATGTTGACTTTATATATACATTCTAGTCATTTTGGACACAGTTTTAAATGTTATTTAAAATGGGAGCTATTTGTAGTGTGTATGTGGTTTTATGCCTAAGATTCTTCATGTGACTTAAAAATTTGCCTCTTCCAGGATGAACTATCACAGAGACTTGCCCGCCTCCGTGATCAAGTGTAACACAAAGAACTTGATGCTGCTGTTCACTACACTTACTTATGAAACCTCCTGTGTATCTCTGTGTGTGTGTGTGTATGTATGTGTGCGTGCATATATGCGCCTACATAGATATCTATGGAATACTCTTGGTAGAATAAGATGCTTTGGGCTTGTAGTTCTATACAAATATGATAAAAAGTTTGAGGGAGCTTTCATTCTTACTGGACTTTGTAATTCTGAACAGTAGAGGTTGAAATGTGAAGGATACCTTTTATAAGTGTCTTAGGTTGAGACTAGATTTTAACTCATTCTTTTTGAAACATCTTCATTAGGCATTGAGTTGAAATTCTAGTACCACAATACTTCATCTCCTGTTTAGAATTGTTAGTTACTAAGTTAAAACATTTTAAATCCCATGTTCTTTTATCTCCACAGAACTGAGGTTTTTTTTTTTTAAATAGGAAAGGAATAGGGCAAGGGAATCTCTCTCTCTCTCTCTCTCTCACTCACACACACACACTCTCATTTGCTCACAAAGCTCAGTACATATCATTCCCCATTTTGGGATGAACAGTACTGTGTGCATGTTGGTCTGCTTTTAGTCTGTATTCATATTTTAAGCTCAGTCCATAGGCATTTTCATAAGATATTATGATTTCTGTTTTGTGTGTGTGTGTGTGTGTGTGTGTGTGTGTTCTCTAAAATCTTCATGAAATAATCATCTTCACCCATAATCACCTGGGAAAAAAGTGACATATTACTTCATTTACAGGAAACATTAAGACTCATTCACATTTGCTGTTTGCAAGATCTAGTGGTTAACTCACAGTCATATTTGGACTTCCATACTTCTCTCTCCAATGAAATGATAAAATTGAGAAATTGTCCCGTCAGATTTTTATTAGCCAATATTTTTATGTTAATTTACATAGAACTCTTACCATGCACATTCCCAGGGACTGTTGTTGATTCATTTGACCTGTTTTGTTTTAAACAAGAATTTTGAGAGCAAAGAACTCAGTAGTGCTATTCTTGAAACTAAATGTGTTAGTAGAGTATGTCTTAAAGCAGCACCTCATTACTCATTGGGAATCTTAGGTGAATTGGGGTATTTTAAGTTTGGCCATACAAGCAACATAAACACTCATCTAGTTAAGTGGAAGTTAAAATGGTTTGAGGGTATTCGGGGTAGGAGTGGGAGGGGACTGAGTCACTGAATTTAGTTGTCCAGGTGTCCGTTCAGCCTCTTAGAATGGCCGGTTTAGTTTATTAAAATGTGCAATTTTAACATGAAGCTATGATGTTTTACTTTAGCAGTCACAAAATGGTGGCCGAACAGTGAATTATTAATACATTGTAGCAAGTACACAAAAGGAGGTTGAATGAGTACAGTGATTTGCGGGGAGGGGGGGGGATTTATCCCCCTAATGAAAGATTTCCCCATAAAAGAATTTCATTGCTGTTCTTTTATTTTTCCAAATAAGAAAGTTTTATTGAGGAATGATTCTCCCTGTCGTGAGTCACAAACGCATTCGAAGTGCAATTACAAGAGCCTTTTGCCAGACCTTTTTAGCCAAGTGTTACCCATTCATCCAAAGTATTCTCCACTGTGAATGAGAATGTGTTTGAATGAAAAATACATGAACAAGTACATGCAATGAGAAATAGCTGTGGTGTTTGTTGAGCACTAGGCACCATGTATACAAGTTTCTTGGTATGTGACTAGGATGTTTCTGTTTCTATGCAGACAGCCTGCATTTTGTTATATGAGTGATTCTTTTTTTCTCTGTATGAAAGTGGTTGGTGTGTTTGTTTCCATTGAAATATTCTAGGGAGCCAGAGAAGAGAATTATCACAGACCGAAATGCCTATGAAGTAGAAACTCTCCTTATTTTCCATTGTTGAAGTATGTAACTTGTTCTTTTGACTTGGGTAAAAAGATTATAATTAAAAATCTGTTAACTTGTGGGTACCTCTTATTTGAATCTTTAAACCATCAATCCAAAGGTGTGTTTGGTTTTTTTAATGTTGCGATGCTATTTTTGTGGTATTTAATAACTGAGTCATTTGTATAGTTCAAAAGCCAATCTTTAGTTATTTAGAGTTAAATATTTAGCTAATTATCTCTGATAGCTGCTAAGCTTCCCTTATTAAGAATATGCTGTAAGTCTAATACATTTCTAGTCTTATAATTTATTCTTAACAGCATATATAGTTTAAAGGTCTTGGTTTGTTCATCATGTTTACAATTTGACAAGTGGCTAGGGAACTAAGCTAAAAAGTAATCCATGGGGGAATTATGCTGTAATGAGCTAAAACAATTCTTATTTAATTTCAGTCTTGATACTCTGGCCCATCTCAGTTTTTCCCTATTTTTTCCCAGTATTTGAAAACCATATTTGACTTGGCCACAGAAATTCAAATGAATGCTCTTTGCCTCTCTTACCTAAATTAAAATATCTTTCAGATAATTCAGTTCTATTGGAACATGGATCATGCGGTCTTTTGAGGGCCTTCCAAAAGCTCCCCGAGTAGACACACTTCCTCCTCTCACCTACCTTGGTGCCCCAAATTCTTGATATCGGGAGACCAATGCATTGTCATCCTGGAGAGGGGAATCCCTGATCTGACAAGGAAGACTCAAAGGAATGGTATAAGTAGGGACCCTGACCTGGAAGTCCCTTTGCCATAAGGAATTTTTCTGGAAGGGAGATTCTAATTCTTGTTCTTGGGGACCTCTGACAGAAGGAATGGCTGAGCTGAGAGGAGGGATTTGAGGTCCTGGAGCAAGCCTTCTCTCCTGTTCCAATTTACTTGCCTAATAGGCTTGGGCCTGTCAGGAAACCCTTCCATTGCCTTATTTCTATAAGAAGAAGGAAAGAAACTGGCACTTTTTTTTAAGTAAAAGCCTGCACATTTATGGAAGAAACCTCTGACTCCCTTTTCGTTATAGGTGTGTGTTATTCTCATAAAGTTTCACCTCATCTCACCTGTTGTGGATAAGGCTGGGGAAAGGATGAGGATGAGAAGCCTCCCAACTAAGGTGAAGATGTTTCCCCGGCACAGGGGTCAACATAGTATAGAACAGTGGAAAAAACACTGCACTGGGAATCAAGAGAGCAGAGTGGTCCTAGGCCCAGCCCACCACTCACTCATGGTGTTACCTTAAGCACGTCAGTTCAGAATATCAGAGATCCAGAGCTAGGAAAAAATCTCTCATTTGAGGCCTTCTAGGCCAACCACCCATATTTTATAGATGAGAAAACAGGGAAGTTAAATGACTTGCCTAAAGTCACTCAAATGTCAGTAGGGGGAATTTGAACCCAGGTCCTCTGACTACAGTTTTTTAGGTCTCATGTTCCCCCTCTTAAATTAAAGTGTTAAATGAGATGGGGGGGGGGGCAGCACACACAGCCAAGGATTCTTGACCTCTTTTGTGTCATGGATCTCTGATGAAACCTATAGACCTCTTCTCAAAATCATGTTTTTAAATGCATAAAATATATAGGATGACATAGAAATCTAAGTTATACCCCCCCAAAAACATTTTTTTAAAAAACAACATAACCCTACATTAAGAACCTCTGTGCTAGATCATCTCTATGGGTCCCTTCCCAGATAGGACATTAAGCAAAAATATTTTTACTCTTGGTGAGGTCCTCAGCTGGACTGTTTTTGTTTTTGGTTTTTTTGCTATACTATTCAGCTGGGTTTTGCTGGTTACAAATAAATACGTTCTCTTATCTTTTCTACTTTTGTGCTAGTAGAGAATGCATTTCCTGGTTTGGTTCTAGCCTTGGGCAAAATTACAGAATTCATGTTCAGCATCTCTGTCAGCCCTCTTATAACCATTTCTCAACATTCACTGTATCTTCTCTACTCTCTTACCCCTGCCCCTAAACACAAGCACAGACACATGCGCGCGCACACGCTGCCTGGCATATAGCACATTCTTAATTGTTAGTGTTTCTTAAGCACCAACCATGTGCCAGGCACTGTGCTCTAGGCCTTGGGGATACAGACAAAAATAAAACTTTCTCTTTTCTCTAGAAGCTTACATTCTGAGGGGAGAATGGGAAGAAAAACTGGTGTATCACATGTGACTTAGGGGGATGGTAGGACAGTAGCAACTGGCAGGAACAGGAAAGGCCTCTTGTAGAAGGTAGCAGTTAGAGCAGAGTCCTGAAGGATCTGATAACTTCATTTACATAAGGAATTTTATAGACTTGGGTGTATTGCCTCTCCCAGGATTATTTGAACTTTTTTTAGGGCAATGCTTAACCCAAGGTAAGACACTGTACTTATAAAACCATTTTGATCCCAGCTACTCCCACTCTGTTCCCTGGTATTTTTCTTCCATGTTGTGAAAATGTTCTTGTCTCCAAAGGGTAAGACCCACTGCTCACTGCCATGAATACTGAGGCTCCTTGGAACTTGTGTATCTTTGTTGGCAGCATACTAGGCAATCATGGAACACCTGAGCCCACTGTGAACATGGATGTTCAGTCTGTTAAGCAATGACAGAACTTCATGCCCATTTAGAATGATAATTTATGTTTCTATAGCAAGGAGTAACTGCTAGACAGGTCATTTGCTCCATTTGAATCCTTTGTGTCTAGAGATGAGCCCCTAGCGCCTTGGGTGGATACTCTATGCAGAAATTCGAGGAGGTGGGCAAAGAGCCCCCCAGAATGGGCCGGCATGGGTAGGTTAGGATCTGCATGGTTAGAGGGAGGACCCATTTTACAAAGGAGAAAGCTCAACAAAGATCAGACTTGCCCAATGTCACAGCTAGAATCGGCAAACAGTTTGAATCTGGCCCACCTTCCAGTGTACTGTGATGCCTCTCAGATCAGACTTAGCATATTCTAGTCATGCCCATTTACTTGGGGGTGGAAATACAGAAACTAGAGCAAATATATTCTGAGATAAATACTTCTCCAACTGGATAGGATAAGTCAAAGAAAAATGACCTTGGATTTTTTTCAGCCACTGGGGCATTTGCTGTTGATTGAATAAATACATTTCAGATTTATGAACAGAGCCTTTATCAGACAGCACCACCTTTAGTATGAATTTATCAAAGATTAATAAATCGGCCTCCTAGCAAGTCCCCTTCCCATAAGCTGCTTCCTCCCCCAAAGTGAATTCCAGGTAGGTGCTGGTGGGATGAGGATGGGTACTGAGAGCATTGCCCAACTGAAGGGGTGTTGTATCATGGAAATACTAGGTAGCCAGAGAACAGAATGGTTGGGAAGAGGGTCTCTGAAGAGGAATTGAAGCCTGGACATTATTTCTCCAGGCTCAGCTCCCTTTGTGAGCTGGTACATATGTTTATCTCCCCAATCATGTTGGAAACCATCTTCATTTTCTATACTTCTCAGCAGGAGAATAAATCAGATGTTCATAGCCATCTGAATCTTTTATTTTTTTTTTACCATCTGGCGGGTGGCATAACCTTGCTATGATGACTTGTAAATTTATCTCTCAGGAAAGACACATCCAAATTATTGGGGGGGGGGCAAAATGAGACATAATAGATTATTGGGAAGAAAAGCTTCCCTAGACACAATACTTGAAAACTCACATCTTAAAATCAAAGTTTTTCATTTTGAAATGGCCTTGATTCAGTATAGTGTGTTTGCCCCTAGGTGTGCATGCCATATCTAGGCCTGCTTTTTCTGGGGAGGCCAAATTATCACCCTCTCTTACCCGCTAACCCTAATGTAGTATCCCAAGGGCTCCCCTTGGCTCCTAAGTGCCTTCTCTTTGCATTCTATCTACATACAACTTATCAGGAGGCCTATCAGGCAAGCCTCCAAATACTTCTACTCCAGTTGCAACATCTGAAAACCTACTACAAGTGCTTAATTCCTTTGGATCTTAAAGGTTCTTTTAAAATGAAGATAATCCTAGAAGAAGGAAGTCCTTAAGCCCTTAGATTAATGCTTTAGAATCTTAGAATTTTAGAGCTGCTAAGACACCTTAGAGAGCTTGTGATCCAACTGCCTTATTTATTCATTCAATAAGCATTTATTAAGTGTCTGTTGTGTGCTAGGTTCTGGTGATTTAAAGACAAAAGCAAAGATTTTCTGCCTTCAAAGAGCTCACCTCTCCGAAACTCCCCCACCCCTATCTTGAATGATAGACTTAATTGTGAATCAGTTTTGCGTCCTTCCAGGGAGAAGCAACATAGAGTAGTTGATAAAAAGCCAGCCTCAAAACCAGGAAGACCCAGATTCAAGTGCTGCTACTGATGCAATACTGGCTGTGGGATCGTGAGCAAGCCACTTAACCTCTTATTACCCAACGCAACTTGCTGAGACTGTAAGTTATAGTGAAGGTTAGTACAGAGAGTTTCTTCACTTCGATTCTCTATTCTAATAAAACTATTGCCAACTCCTATCTGACTTAAGGAATTTTTCAATCTAGCAATGAGTATGGGGATTCACATAGAAGTTGATGCCGTAGATAATAGCAGATAAATAGTTATCTCAACTTTCTGAAGACCTCCCTGGTTTTAAATGTCAGTTTAGAATGGCACCTTTAACCCAGCAAATTCAGAAGCTAAAACTTGTTGTTTGCAGGGTTGTAGAACAGCTCCCTGAAGCAGCTAGGGCTAGGAAATCTACCTCCCCAAGTCCTTGAGTTTGTTTTGAGGGGCAGATTTGGATGTTACTGAATCTGCGATAGAATCCTAGAGCTGGACGGGACCTCAGCCCCTAAGCCCAGCTTCAGGCAAGTGAGGTTTTGTTGTTCTTCACTTTTCAGATACAGAATCTGAGGCCCAGAGAGACTGACTTGTCCAGAATCATACAGCAAGTGTGTGACAGAAAAAATAAGTTGAGCCCAGGTCCCCTTCCTCTTTGCACAGTTTCTTTTGACTACCATATGTGGCATAAAACTGAAGCCCTCGATTCCTAGAGACTGAGGTAAGAAGATAAAGAGAAGGGATCTTGGATACCATTCAGTCTAAACCTCTCATTTTGCAGATAAGGAAACTGAGGCCCAGAGAAGCAAAGGGATTTGTCCAAGGTCACCCAGGCATTAAGGAGCAGAGCCAAGATTTTAACCCAGTGTTTCTGTCTCCAAATCCAGCACTCTCCTTTTCACGAAAGAAGTTTTCAGCTAGGCCAATGCTGGACTAATCTAGTGCTTTCTTTTGTTCTCTCCCTCTCTCTCTCTCTCTCTCTCTCTTTCTCTCTCTCTCTCTGTCTCACACACACACACACACACACACACAAACACACTCGAGCATGCACACACATACCCCCCCCCCCAAGCAGGAAGATCATGCTGTCAGACATCATTACACAGTTGGATTTCCTCCTTCATAAAGGCCTATCTGTGATCAAGTGAGATTTTCAGTAGGATCTGTACAGTACAGTTTGTGAAACTCAGTAACTGGAGAAGAACTGATAGACTCTTTGTAATAGTCTTTACTTGACTCCATGCAACAAGTACACGTTGCTCAGCCCCCTGTGGATTATTTGAATATTTCAAGAACTCCATAATGTCATTGATGTGGGTGTGCCTTCCACTGACAGATCACAAGGTTTTTATAAATTGGTATTACAAAATTTCAGAGATGGAAGGAATTTCAGGGATTAATCTATTTCAAACCATGCATAAGGGAATTCCTGCTACAACATGGGTGGCAAATGGCTGCTTCCCAAAGTAGTCTGTTCCATTTAGGGACAGCTCTAGCAACTCTTTCCTAATATCAAGCCAAAATAGGCCACTTTTCAGCTTCCACCTGTCTCTCCTTATTCTACCCTCTGGGACCAGAAAACCCAAATCAACCCTTTCCAACCTGGCAACATGATAAAAAAAAAAGCATACTGGATTTGGAGCCAGGAAAAGCAGGTTATAATTTGGCCTCTCACTCAGCAGTGTGACTTTGGACAAGTCACTTACCCTGTCTAGCTCTCGGTTCCCTCATTTATAAAAAGAAGCCATTGGACTAGATGGCCTCGCCTTTAAATCTATGATATCATAAAAGCCCTTCTTGAATATCGTATTTGAACATAGCTATCACATCTGCCCTGAGTCTTCTCTATTCTGTCAGCTGATCCTCATATGACCCATGGTTTTCCAGAGTTTCTATGACTGAAAAAATTATCACCCTACAGCCAACCTGGTAAAGAGCCACTTCAAACTTAGATATACACTGAATTCTGCCTAACTAAATACTAAATGGAAAACTTGGCTGATAACAAAGCATGCCTGACTTGATGCACCCTTGATTCCACACCTCTCATCTTTATCAAATTTTCCCTCCTTTTATCACTCTCTTCTCCCTATCTAATGACCCCTTCCCTGCTCCCTACAATCATGTCCATGTCTCCTTGAGCCCTCATTTGATCCACCATGTCTACTAGCTATCATCTAATAACTCTCCTCCCCTACCCCTACCTCGAGAAAGCTCTCTCTATTTGATGCCTCTGCTTCTTCTCTTCCTCATTTCCAAGTCTTCTACAGTCTGGTATCCAACTTCACTATTCAACTGAAACTGCTCTCTCCAAAGGTATCAATGATCTCTTTTTTTAAGAAGGCTATTTTTCTTTAAAAAAATAAGTTTATTTATTTTTAGTTTTCAACATTCACTTCCATAAGTTTTAAATTTTCTCTCCCTCCCCCCATCCCCAAGATGGCATTCAATCTGATATAGGCTCTACATATACATTCTTATTAAACATATTTTCACATTAGTCATGTTATATAGAAGAATTAGAGTAAACTGCAGTAACCATGAGAAAGAAAAACAAAACAAAACAAAAAAGAAAATAGTCTGCTTCAATCTGCATCCAGACTCTATATTTCTTTTTCTGGATGTAGATGGCATTTTCCATCATGAGTCTTTTGGAATTTTTTTAGGTCTTTGCATTGCTGAGAAGAGCTACATCTATCAAAATCAGTTATTGCACACTGTGGCTGTTACTGTGTACAATGTTTTCCTGTTTCTGCTCACTTCACCCAGCATCAGTTCATATAAATCTTTCCAGGTTTTTCTGAAGTCTGCCTGTTCATCATTTCTTTTTTTAAAAAATAATATTTTATTCCTGCCCCCCCAATTACATGTGAAAATAATTTTAACATTCTTTTTTTTGAAGTTTTGAGTTCCAAATTCTACCCCCCCACCCTCCCTCCTCTCTGTGAGACAATAAGCAATCCAATATAGGCTATACATGCGCAATCACGTGAAACATTTCCACGTTAGTCACTTTGTGCAAGAAAACTTGAATAAAAAAAAGAAAGAGGGAGGAAGGAAGAAAGGAAGGAAAAGAAAGAAAAAGTGAAAAATAGCGTGCTTCATTCTGTATCCAGACATCAGTTCCTTCTCTAGAGACAGACAGCATGCTTCGTCATTAGTCCTCTGGGATTGTCTTGGATCACTGCATTACTGAAAATGGCTAAATCATTCAGTTTTTCATCATACAGTATAGCTGTTAGTGTGTATAACATTCTCCTGGTTCTGCTTGCTTCACTATGCATCAGTTTATGTATTTCCAGGTTTTTCTGAAATCACCCTGCTTGTCATTTCTTATAGCACAATAATATTCCATTACACAGGTTGTCCCCCATGCCTAGAATATGCTCGTTTTTTTCTGATTTGCCTCTTAGAATCCCTAGTTTCCTTCAAAGCTCAGTTCAAGGACCGTTATTTACTAGGTCTTCCCTGTTGCTATTAGCCTTTAATGCCTTCTCTTCTGAAATTAACTTATATTTAATTTTACATATTAGAAACTATGTTGTTGCCTATAAATGATTGTAAGCTCCTTGAGAGAAGGAGGACTGTTTTATTTTTGTCTTTCTCTCCGTACCACTTAATAAAAGCTTGTTAATTGATTGAGTTGAAACAGGACTGAGAGGTCTACCTGTGTAGGGATATGCTCTACAATAATGAAAATGAAGAGCTTCCAGCCTAGTTAACAAAATATTCTTTGCATTTGTTTATTGCAGGAAAAATAGTTTGGGAACATCTAAAAAGGTCCATATGACTGTACTGGGAGCTCTGAGATGAGCTCTAGGCAGGAATTTAAAAGTGTGCCTACCAAGTAAGTAATTGAGGATGAATATAAAACTGTAGCACCATCCTATGTCAGAAAGGCTAAAGCTTAGAATCAGCTGAGGTTTATGAAAAAAATGCTAAGAACAACAAAAAGTATATACTTAGCTATTCTGAGAACCAAAAAAAAACCCCAAAAGAGAGATACTAACAGACAGCGAGAGAATGGAAATCATCAATTTCTATTTTTTTCTATACCAAGGAAAATGAACTTTAGACTGAAAACAGTAAAACAAAAAAGGGTTAATCATGATGGAATATGCTGTCCACATCCAGAAAAATAACTATGGAGTCTGAATGCAGATCAAAGCATATTATTTGTTTTGGTTCTAATTCTTCTTTACAACATGACTAATGTGAAAATAGGTCCAACATGAATGCACATGTAGAGCACACACCAGATTGCATGCCATCCCGGGGTGTGGGAGGGAAAAAACAGGGGAAAAATCTGGAACCCAAAAATCCCATGGAAGAGAATGACAAAAACCAAAGACAGATAATTTTTTTTTACTAATTTTATATTTTATTATTTAGTATTTTAGTTTTCAACATTGACCCCCACAAGACCCTAAGTCACAAATCCTCCCCCCACTTCCACCGTCCCCCCCCACTCCAAGATGACATATACTCTCATTGCCCCGTTCCCCAGTCAGCCCTCCCTTCTGTCACACAACTGCCCCCCCATCCACTTTCCCCTTACTTTCTTGTAGGGCAAGATAGATTTCTATACCCCATTCCCTGTATATCTTATTTCCCAGTTGCATGTAAAAACAACTTTATTTTGAGCATCCACTTTTAGAACTTTGAGTTTCAAATTCTCTCCCCTCTTTCCTCCCCACCCATCCTCCCTAAGAAGGCAAACAATTCACCATAGGCCATACATGTATCATTATGCAAAACACTTCCACAATAATCATGTTGTGAAAGATTAACTATGTTTCCCACCATCCTATCCGGTCCCCCTTTATTCAATTTTCTCCCTTGACCCTGTCCCTTTTATTTTGATTATCTCCTCCCCCCATCTGCCTTCCCTTCTATCATCCCCCCTTTCTTATCCCCTTCTCCCTACTCTCCTCTGGGGTAAGATACCCAATTGAGAGTGTAAGTCCCTCCTCAAGTCAGATCTGATGAGAGCAAGATTCACTCATTCCCCCTCACCTGCCCCCTCTTCCCTTCCAACAGAACTGCTTTTTCTTGACACTTTTATGTGAGATAATTTACCCCATTCTATCTTTCCCTTTCTTCCTCTCTCAATATATTCCTTTCTCAGCCCTTAATTTAATTTAATTTTTTAGATATCATCCCTTCATATTCAACTCATCCTGTGCCCTCTGTCTATGTATATGTATATTCCCTTCAACTCCCCTAATACTGAGAAAGGTCTCATGAATTACACACATCATCTTTCCATGTGGGAATGTAAACAAAACAGTTCAGCTTTAGTAAGTCCTTCATGATTTCTCTTTCTTGTTTACCTTTTCATGCTTCTCTTGATTCTTGTATTTGAAGGTCAAATTTTCTATTCAGCTCTGGTCTTTTCATTGAGAAAGCTTGAAAGTCCTCTATTTTATTGAAAGTCAATATTTTCCTTGAAGCATTATATGCAGTTTTGCTGGGTAGGTGATTCTTAGTTTTAATCCTAGCTCCTTTGACTTCCAGAATATCATACTCCAAGCCTTTTGATCCCTTAACGTAGAAGCTGCTAGATCTTGTGTTATCCTGATTGTGTTTCCACAGTACTCAAATTGTTTCTTTCTGGCTGCTTGCAGTATTTTCTCCTTGACATGGGAACTCTGGGATTTGGCAACAATATTCCTAGGAGTTTTCTTTTTGGGATCTTTTTCAAGAGGCAATCAGTGGATTCTTTTAATTTCTATTTTACCCTCTGGCTCTAGAATATCAGGGCAGTTCTCCTTGATAATTTCTTGAAAGATGATGTCTAGGCTCTTTTTTCGATTATGGCTTTCAGCTAGTCTAATAATTTTTAAAATATCTCTCCTGGATCTATTCTCCAGGTCAGTGGTTTTTCCAATGAGATATTTCACATTGTCTTCCACTTTTTCATTCTTTTGGTTCTGTTTTATAATATCTTGATTTCTCATCAAGTCACTAGCTTCCACTTGCTCCAATCTAATTTTTGAGGTAGAATTTTCTTCAGTGGTCTTTTGGACCTCCTTTTCCATTTGGGTAATTCTGCCTTTCAGGGCATTCTTCTCATTGGCTTTTTGGAGCTCTTTTGCCATTTGAGTTAGTCTATTTTTAAGGTGTTATTTTCTTCAGTATTTTTTGGGTCTCCTTTAGCAAGTTGTTGACTTGCTTTTCATGGTTTTCTTGCATCCCTCTCTTTCTCTTCCCAATTTTTCCTCTACTTCTCTTACTTGCTTTTCCAAATCCTTTTTGAGCCCAATTCGAATTTTTCTTGGAGGCTTTTGATGTAGGCTCTTTGACTTTGTTGACTCCTTCTGGCTGTATGTTTTGATCTTCTTTGTCACCAAAAAAAGATTCTAGAGTCTGAGTCTGTGTCCTTTTTCGCTGCCTGTTCATGTTCCCAGCCAACTACTTGACCCTTCACCTTTTTGTCAGGGTATGACTGCTTGTAGGGTAGAGAGTACTTTGTCCCAAGCTTTAGGGTCCAAGCACTGCTGTTTTCTACTTCTACACAGCAGGCTCTACCACAGCAGCGCTCCTCCTCCCCCAAGAACCGCCAACCAGGACTGCGACCCAAATCCAAGCAGGGCAAAGCAAGCTCTGTACTCCTACTCTGATCTGCCGCTTAATTCTTCCTACTGGGTGTCCATGGGGCCGGAAGCAACCGCAGCTGGATGCTCTGGAAACAGCCATAGGAGCTTCCTGCTGCTGCCACCGGCAGTGCTACACCACCTCTGCCACCCCTGGGGATGGGACCGACCACTCTTACTCTGATCCAGCAGTTTTCCCACTAACCTGCTCTGTGGTCTTTGGGCTTTGTGAGTTGAGACGTCTGGTAATTCAGGGTCCTCAGGCCTGCTCCACCCGACTCCTGGTCTAGTTGGTCCTGGCGCGGCCCATGCTGGGCTGCACTCTGCTCCCAGCACCATGTGATAGATCCTTCCCACTGACCATCCAGGCTGTCCTGGGCTGGAGATCTCCTTCCCTCTGCTATTTCGTGGGTTCTGCAGCTCTAGAATTTGTTCAGAGCCATTTTTTTACAGGCCTTAGGAGGGATTTGGGGGAGAGCTTAAGCTGCTTTCCAGCCACTATCTTGGCTCCGCCTCTGTTCATCATTTCTTATAGCACAATAGTATTCCACCAATGATCTTTTAATTAACAAATCTAATGGCATTTTGTTTTCTCAATACTTATCCTTCTTCACCTCTCTATAGCCAGTGCCACTATCTCCTGAATACTCTCTCCCATCTTCGTTTTTCTAACATTGTTCTCTGCTGTTTCTCCTGCCTGTCTGGCTGCTCCTTCTCAGTCTTCTTTGCCAAATCTTTATCTAGGTCATACCCACTAACCATGACTGTCCCTCAAGGCTCTGCCCTGGACAATCTTCTCCTCTACTATCTATCTTCATTATCTTATTGGCTCCTAGGAGTTCCCTTATATCAATGCAGTTGATCTTCAAAGCCTTATCTATTCTAGCCCTCCTCTGTCCCCTGAGCTCCAATCCCATCTTACCACCTGCTTCTCAGATATCTCTAACTACCTGTCCCACAGGTATCTCAAGCTCAATGACCTGATCCAAAGTAAAACTTGTTATCTTTACGCCCTACTACCTCCCCCTTTCCCAAGTTTCCTACTATCTCCCAGTCATCCAGGTGCCTCTCCTTGGTGTCATGTGCAATCCCTCACTAGAACTTGCCTTGCATATCTAATCTGTTGTCCAGTCTTTCATTTCTACTTTCACAACATCTCTCATGTAAGTACCCTACTCTCCATTCACACAGCCCCCATTCTAGTGCAAGCCCTCATCATCTCTCACCTGGACTACTATAATAACCTTCTTGTGGGTCCCCCTCATTCAAGTTTTTCCCCCTCCAGTCCATTCTCTGCTCAGCTGCCAAAGTGATTTTCCTAAAACACATATATAACTTTGGTACTCTGCCTACTGAAAAAAAAACTCCTTTAGATAACTATTGTCTCTTGGATAAAATATAAAATCTTCTTTTAGACATTTCTAATTCTTTATAACCTGACTCCTTCCCACATTCCCAGGCTTCTTACATTTCATTCCTCTTCATGTACTCTTTGATCCAGCTCCACTGGGTCACTTGCTGTTATTCACACACAACACTCCATCTCCCACCTCTGTGCCTTTGCACTGGCTGTATCACATGACTAGGATGTTCTCCTTCCTCACCTCCACCTCTTAGCTTTCCTGGCTTGCTTCAAGATTCAGCTCAAGTCTCACCTTTGACAAAAGGCCTTTCCTGGATCCCACCCCCACCCCCACTTCTTCCCATCTGAGATAACCACCTATCTTCTCTGTCTGTATTTTGTATGTACTTAGTCATTTACATGTTGTCTCCTTGATTAGCACATGGGCTGTCTGTGAGAGGGGATAGTGTTTTTGCCTTTCTTTGTATTTCTGACACTTAGACCAGTGTTTGGTATATAGTAAACACTTAATAAATGCTTGGTAACTACCTGGTACCCAAGTCTCAGTCTTGCCCAATTCCCAAGATGTATTTGTTTCTTGACACTTATTTTTAAACATGCAAAGATTCCATTTTTTGAGGGTAAATGGAGTCATAGGATTTGGAGCTGGAAGGAATTTTGGAGATCTTATAGTCCAATGCTTTCATTTTACTGATGGGGAAACTGAGGCCCAGGGAATTTAAATGGCTTTAGCGAGGTCACAGATTTGGACATCAAAGTCAGGGTTTGTACTATTACTTACTCCTCATGCCAAATAAAGCACAGCAGGTACCTGCCTGGAGTGTTATTTGAATGGCAATTCGAAGGTAATCCTGGCCAAAAATATCTCCCATCAGCCACCACTATCTTATTTTAATACCTGAATTTAACTATTAGGGATCCCTTCTTGTGTTAAGGGCATTGATTTACAGGAGTACCCTTTTAAAACCTTCTCCTTCCTCAATTGAAAATATAGTATGCTGCAATCACCATAAGGAGCAAAGGATCATGGACTTAGAGCTCCAAGGAACTTGAAGGTGATCAAGGCCAACCCCTTCATTTTACTGATGACACAGAGAAGTAACAGCTTGCCCAAAATCAGTAGGAGTCAGAGCTGAGATTCAAATCCAGGTCTTCTGACCCTAAATTCAGCATTCTTGCCACTATTCTATGCTGTCTACGGAAGGGGGAGAAGGAGAGAGGAGAGACCAGATATCCCAGAAATCCTTAGTTTTTCACAAAAGAATTGGCAGACTTGAGTTCTAGCCCCACCTCCACTACTAAAGTTTTGTGTGACCTCAGAGAAGTCACGGAGCTAGTTTTTCAGATGTGAATTAGCCAGTTGAATCTTACGAGACTATCTCACCTCAAATGGAAGAGAGCCTTGGAACGTGCTGTCCAGATCGTGGGAAGGGCAGACCTGGCCAGGGTACCTCTGGATAGATGGCACAGCATAAGGACATTAGGAACCTGGAGGACATGAAGCTAGGGGCAAATGGGCACAGAAAGTGGTGGTGGGAGAAACATCAAAAGCAAATGACTTACTTTGTACTTTGCCTGAGGGCCAACCTTACCTCTCAGTTCATCTGTAGCACTAATATGCACACAGGAATGATGCAAGGAAAATAACATTGCACCTGGAGGTCAGAAAACCAGTGACCACCTGTGGCACCTTGGGCAACGTGATTACTTCTCTGAGCCTCAATTTTCTCATCTCTAAAGTGCAGATAACCACATTTTCAGTACTAATTTTCCACAGCTATTTAGGGAATCACATGAGATGTACGTGGAAGTGTATTATGAATCTCCCTGCTCTGGAAACATTATTATCTATTCTATGGAAGCAGTGACAGGCTTCCCAGTTAGTTGCAAGTAGCAAAAGCAAACATGAAAATTCCCCTTAAAATTCATGGGAAACCCGAGTGTGTCCACCCTCAGTGATACCAGTTAGTTCCAGTCTGTGAGTGAGCACTGAAACGAATTGATAGGACCTGGAAGTTGATAAAGTCCTTGACGGTTACACCAACTTTTCCTTCAATGACTTGACAAATGTGCTCCCTTTTAAAGGCCCATATGGGCCCTGATGTCTTATTCTCTGCTGACAGGGCCCTGTTTCCCAGATGAAGTGCTAATGATTCTCCAGCTTTCTACTGCTTTGGGGCAGTGGGAGCCTTAATTGATTAATGCCAGAAACAAGGCCGGAGATTCAATAACCAGAAGAGGGGTCCTGCTAGAAATCATATTTCAAAGTTGTGACTTCTCCAGTTACAGCCCCCTAATCATCTGGCCACTGCTTAATCACTCAAACTTTGTAATGGAAAGCAACATTTCGAAAGACTTCTGCCTGGGAAGAAAGTGAGTTAAAAGGAGTGAATTATAAAATACCCATGTTTTGATGTTGCAGAATTAAAATGCCTGGTTGATGCTTGCTATTGACTATTGAATGACTGAATCCATCAAAGGGGAAAAGCAGATCTGAACATTGCAGTAACTGTGCCCTATGCCAGGAATTCCAGCAGAAGTCTTATCAAGGCAGGGGGAGGAATAGCATTGCTCCAGGGGTCACAATGCCAAAAGTCTAGTCCTGACCCTGCCAATGACTAATTTTGTGATCATGGGCCAGTTGTTTCCCTTCTCTGGACCTCAATTTTCCCTGTGTGTCAAATGAGGATAATCACAGGTGCCTTCACTATCCGTCTTTATTTACAAGACCAAAGTGATGGGTGAGACTCAAGTGGTGGTCATGACCTGTGAGGAGAACTAACCCACTTCCTTTCTTCACTTCAAGCCCACCATATAGGCAGGCTAAGTGGACCTCTCTGTGCTATGAAGTTCAAAAGGGAACACAGACAAGGACAGTGTTGGTACTACTATGTTAAAAGAACACCAAACTATATGTAATAGAAACTCATAGTTTTATATATAATCCTCTTTTTCTATTCTTTGAATATAGAAATGTGCATGTTTGTTGATATTTGTCACCTTAATTAATCAAAAAAAATCTAAAGGAGATAAAAAAGAAAAGCCATCCCATGGGTAATTTTCAGGTAGTGAAGTTCTTATATTTGTAAAGATACCATGTGCATTTGTATAGTTTTACAACTGCTGTTTCTTCTGGCTTACATTCTTTCCTTTCCTTGGTAACCCTGCAGATGTAGAGGGATTTACAAAATTTACAAAGCCTTCCACACCCACAGTCTGGTTTGAGCCTCACAGTAGCCCAGGAAGGCAGGCAGACAGGGCAGGACAGGAATCATGGTCCCTATGTCACAGGTGAATAGCTCAGATAGGTGAAACGATTTGCCCACCTCCAAACAGCTGTTAAGACAAATGGCTAGAATTCAAACTCAAGTCTTCCGACTGTGTCCAATAGATTTTCCATTAGCTACTACAGCTGCCTCGATAGGGCTTTTGAGTATTTCAAACCAAATCACAGAGAGCAAAAACAAATTACAGGCTGGGATTTGGGCACACAGTTAATGTGAAATCTTATTTTTTTCTAATTTCTTTCAAATGTAAAGCTTGCTTGCCCTCTGTGAAGAGAAGGGAGGCTTTATGTTGTCTATTGACCTTTGTGTCCAGGAATGCAAGCTTTTAGAAGTAGGTCAAGGGGAGCATTCCTTTCTCTAATCTGAGGAACATAAATGTTTCCAGGAAAAATGATATAGAGTCTTCCCACCAGAAAATTACATGTTGGGTTGTTTGGTTTGATTTTTTTTCCTTCCAGAAAAAAATATTAAGGAACATCCCTGAAAAATTCGGAAAGTTTTCTATGTTGTAATTTGACTTCTTGGCAGTAGGATATTAGAGCTGAAAGAAGTCTTCGAGATAATGTAGTTAAAGTCCTTCCTAGAGTCCCCATCTCAGAGTTGAGAGGGACCTATGAGACAATCTAGTGTCACCCATATGGGAGCAAGAATCTTCAGCAAGTAGCCATCGAGCTTGTGCTTGAGAATCTCCTAAATGCAGCCCATTCTACTTTTGGACAGCTATAATTGTTAGGAAATGTTTCCTTACATTGAGCCAAAATCTGCTTCCACAACTTTGACCCTGGAAGCAAAAAGAATAATTCTCATCCCTCTTTCAAGGGACAACCCTTGAAATACCGTATTTTCTTCTCCAGTTGCTTCACCCAATCCAACAGCATGATCTCGAGGTCCTTCACAGTCCCAGTCACCCTCTTTTTGATCTTTTCCAGCTTATCCAGACTCTTCCTAAAAGGTGATTTTTGATTCAGTTCAAAATTGAATGATATTCCAGATGAGACAAGACAAAGACAGAGTACGTTAGAACTATAATCAACTTTGTTCTGGATTCTTTGTCTCTTAATGTAGCCTGAGATCGCATTTGGTTTTTTGGCTGCCCTATCACACCTTTCACTCATGGGGAGCCTATGGTCCACTCAGATTCCCAGATGTTTTTCAGACAAATTGCTATCTCACTCTGCCTACCCTTTCTAACACTTATGAAATTGAATTTTTCAATCCTAATTTTAGACTTTAAATTTATTCTTGTTAAGTTTCTCCTTAGTAGTTTTGCCTCATTATTCTAACCTGAGATCTTTATTTCCTTCTTCATTATACAGAAGAGGAAACCAGAGTCCAGAGAGGTAGCAATTCTTTTTCCTCTTTGTGATTTTGTCTTTAGTCCAGTCTGTGAACGTGAAGACAAATGATTTCTGTGGACATATGGGATGCAGATGGCCAGTTAGAAGGTGCCACGGACATATAGCATCTGACCAAAAGGTGAAGGGCCATCTATTCAAAGGTTTGAATTCTGTACTCCCCAACTAAACTGCTTTGATAAAAGGAGGCTGTTCACTTTCACTCATTTTGAGCCAGGCTTTTCTGTATGCTGTGATAGTTCAAAATTAGTAGAGCTTTCTCACCTCCATCCAATGAAGCTTACTAACCCAAGAACTCCCAAACCATGTCAGGACTAAACTCCTTTATTTAAGAAAACTAGAAATTCATGAAATAGTGCTTAGAAGTTCACCTGAGAGTCTTCATTCATTCACCATCTCTTTATGAGGAAAAGTCCTAGGTTCCAAAGCAGTCATGATTGAATGAATGAAGCATTTCTTTATTAAACATTTACTGTGTGAAGAACATTTCCTAAGCACTGAAGATAAAATGACCCTGCTTTTAGTGAATTCACTTCTAATGGGGGAGGTAACACATATGGAAGCTTTCAACTGTGAGTCACATGGAAAAGTCTTATAGTCTTTATGGTACAGCAGCAAAGCTGCTAAGAGGGTAATGCCTCTTCCTTAATGTCGTTTCCACTGATAAAATCATCATTTTCTGATGTTGAATGATTTGACAGTGCCAAGGACTTTGGTGGTGAGAACTTTCCTTTCAGGGCCTTTAGAAGATATGGCAGTAGCCCCTTCAGGAGCAGCAACCAGGATACCTCTCCTCAGGGGTTGCTTTCTCAAATGATGGCTTGAGGACACTGAGCTGGAAGCATGACCTTGTGTGTAGAAGTGGTTTAGTATTTGGTGGGAATGTTTGGTCTCTGCAGTGAGGGCTGGGCTGGATGTAGGATTGGTGGCTGGGGAGAGGCAGAGGGAAGGGTGCCGCCACTCCCAGGATTATCATGCCTATCTGATCTTTAGTGGCAGTTTGTCAGCAGCTGCTGCTGGAGGCGATGATGTAGGTGGGCTCTATTTCCACAATGATTTCTCTCCTCTGTGATGGCTGTGGGGAGCTAGGTTGAATGTAGTTCTGGTGCTTTGAGGACTCTGCTATTCCCAAGGCTTTTGGCTTCAGTATCCTGGGCTATCTCCATTAGGATCTAAAAGAAGATGGTAGTTAAGGTGGTGGTGGTTGTTTGACTTGCCTGGTACATGCTGCCTCCTGTCTCTTCTTGACTTAAAAAGACCTAAAAACATAGGATAAGGGATAGGAAATCCATACAACTAGCTATTAAAGAAACAATATGTTCCCTGTGAGAAGTATGAACAAAATGGGTGACCCAGAAAAGGGATTGACTGATCAGAGAAGGCTTCATGGAACTGGGCTTTGAAAGATCCACCTACAAATTTAAAGGCTCAAAGGACCAAAGATATCATCTAATCCCACTCCCTCATTTTCAGACAAGGAAACAGGGGTGCTTGACTTGGAAGGAGAAGATTTGGGATTGAATCCCAGCCCCACTACTATCTGTGGGACCTTGGGAAAATCACCTCACCCTTCTGAATGTTGCCTTTCTAATCTGTAAAATGAAGGAGTTGGACCAGAATTGAAATATCTCTTCCAATGCTAAATCCTGTGATCTGAGTTATTTCTCTAAAGTCACAGGAGGTCAGAAATATCAATTCAAGTCCTCTGATTTCAAATATAGTGAACTTGCCAAGACACTTTATTTCAACAGAGATTTGAGATTGAAGAGTCAAGGTGGGTAGAGACTTTATTCACAAAGACATGGAAGAGGTCTTGGGCCTGCACTTCTCTAGGAAGTGTTTGAGATGCTTTTGAAGGTAAATTTGATGCCTACCCCTTTGTCCTCCCTCCCATTGATTGGCTGAACAGTACCACCCATAAAGTGAGTCAGCAATGTGCCTGCAGGTAGAAGTAGCAGAGCCGGAGGGAGCTAAGATGACGGCTGGAAAGCAGGGACTTGCTTAAGGTCTCCCCCAAATCCCTCCAAACACCTGTAAAAATGGCTCTGAACAAATTCTAGAGCTGCAGAACCCACAAAATAGCAAAGGGAAGCAGGTCTCCAGCCCAGGAGAGCCTGGATGGTCGCTGGGAAGAGTCTATTGCACTGTGCTGAGAGCCAAGCACGGCCCAGCATGGGCCACGCCAGGACAGACCAGACTGGAAGTTGGCTGGAGCACACCTTACAGTGATGAATCATTGAGCTGTGGCAGTTACCAGACTTCTCAACCCACAAATGCCAAAGACCGCAGAGCAGATTAGTGGCAAAACTGCTGCATCGGGTTAGAGAGTAGTCTGGCCCTAGCCCTGGAGGTTGAAGAGGTAGCACAGTGGTGGAGGCGGCACCAGCAGGAAGCTCCTGTGGCTGCTTCGAAAGCTCCATGTCAGCTGCTTCCAGAGTCCCTGGCTCACACGGTGGGAGGAATCAAGCGGAGGATCAGAGCAGGACTGCAAGGAGCACTTTGTTAGCACAGAGGCAGGGTCTCTTGCTGTGCCCTGCTTGGATTGGGTCAGCCCCTAAAGTTTGGGACAAAGCACTCTCTACTCTACAAGCAGTCATACCCTGACAAAAAGCTCAAAGGTCAAGTAGTTGGCTGGGAACATGGACAGGCAGCGAAAACAGACTCAGATTCAGACTCTAGAATCTTTTTGATGACAAATAAGATCAAAACATACAGCCAGAAGAAGTCAACAAAGTCAAAGAGCCTACATCAAAAGCCTCCAAGAAAAATTTGAATTGGTCTCAGGCCATGGAAGAACTCAAAAAGGATTTGGAAAAGCAAGCTAGAGAAGTAGAGGAAAAATTAGGAAGAGAAATGAGAGTGATACAAGAAAACCATGAAAAGCAAGTCAATAACTTGCTAAAGGAGACCCAAAAAATACTGAAGAAAATAACACCTTAAAAAATAGACTAACCCAAATGTCAAAAAGCTCCAAAAAGCCAATGAGGAGAAGAATGCCTTAAAAGGCAGAATTACCCAAATGGAAAAGGAGGTCCAAAAGACCATTGAAGAAAATACTACCTTAAAAATTAGATTGGAGGAAGTAGAAGCTAGTGACTTAATGAGAAAACAAGATATTATAAAAGAGAACCAAAGGAATGAAAAAATGAAAGACAATGTGAAATATCTCATTGGAAAAACCACTGACCTGGAGAATAGATCCAGGAGAGATAATTTAAAAATTATTGGACTAGCTGAAACCATGATCAAAAAAAGAGTCTAGACATCATCTTTCAAGAAATTATCAAGGAGAACTGCCCTGATATTCTAGAGCCAGAGGGTAAAAAAAATTGAAAGAATCCACCAATTGCCTCTTGAAAAAGATCCCAAAGCGGGCCCCCGCCTCTCCCTGGCGCTAATATAAACACACGGGAGAAACTGTCATGGAGGGGTTGGAGGCCTCGGCTGCAGAGGGGGATGTTTGGGGCCACTCCGGGGGCTCCCCGGCTCGTTTCTGAGCGGGCCCCCTTACCCTGGGACCTCGGGATCCGAGAGGGCTAGAGGCTAGACCTGAGGACGCGTTGAAAAAATAAATCCCTGTCCTTCCCCGGGGGCGGAGCTGGGCGGGCGGGTGAGGCTGTGAGGCCCGGCCTGCGAGCCTTCGGACATGGATGACAGCAAGGTAGTTGGAGGCAAAGTAAAGAAACCAGGTAAACGTGGTCGGAAGCCAGCCAAAATTGACTTGAAGGCAAAGCTTGAGAGAAGCCGGCAGAGTGCAAGAGAATGTAGGGCCAGAAAGAAGCTGAGATATCAGTATCTGGAAGAATTGGTATCTAGTCGGGAGAGAGCCATCTGTGGTCTCAGAGAAGAACTGGAAGTGTACAAGCAATGGTGCATGGCAATGGATCAAGGAAAAATCCCCTCTGAAATAAAAGCTCTACTAACTGGAGAGGAGCAGAGCAAATCTCAGCAGAACTCGAGTAGACATACCAAGGCTGTAAAAACAGAAGCTAATAACAATTCCTGGTGAAGATCATTTCCATTTAAACTCATGAATCAATTGCTGAATGGAGTATTCAGAATCACATGAAGAATGGACAAGATTGGGCTTTGGAATTTAATTTGCTACCTACAATTCAGTGGTCATTTATGTTAACCTGCAGTTGTTGACCAAAATCTGTGATCATACATGCTGAAGGACTTTGCATTAACCTTCAACACCAAGAAAATTCAGAATATTCAGTCCTCTTTCATTTGATGTTGATAGCTACAATAGATTTGCACATGATGTGATGCTTGGAAAGACCCATGTGGCATGGAGGACAATGAGTTAAAAGGTGGTAGTTTTGCACCTTAGCTCCATATTGGTTAATTATGTTCTTTTCATTTAATTGCGTGTGTGTTGGTGTCACTTCATTTCCTTTGTTTTTTGTATAGTCTTATTCAGAGAAACCAAATAGGCTGTTTGCTAAATTATAAGTTTTCAGCCTTTAAAATGGACCTGAACTTTTTTTTATTAAATTCACTTGAGTGATTTGTAATATATATTTCCTGCAGGAACCACAGATATGTTCTGCGCATCATTCCAACATAAATTGAGCATATATGGTAACAATTATATGCATTTCTATTTTTTGTAATCCATGATGATCTTTCTGTTATATTGTACTTATAGAGACAATCTATATGAAAAGTTATTTGGGGAAGCTTCTCTTGGAAACTCTTGTAGCTGTCCTCCCCAACTGTATTTATAAATTATTGAAATTTCCCCATCTATATTAGCAAGTAAATTAATCAGATTTTAAAATTACTTTTCAGGTATTCAGATGCAATGAACATTTTGTTATTGCTGAATGTAGAGATATATATATATATAAAAAGAGAATGTAGACAGGTGTATATACAGAGAGATATTAAAACACTTTTTTTGTACACTCGACAAGCTTGGGAGACTGTTATAGAGAAAATAGTTTAAAATTAGCTGCTGGTCCTTCGAGATCTTGTTCTGCCTCAAGATCTGTAATAAAGTGACATACAGATTGCTTATAGCTCTAATGGCTGCCACAGTAACCAAAATGCCAAGCTTCTTTCCTGAATTGAGACTAAAGGAGATTGAGCCTGATTTATGCTCCATTCTGAGAAAGGCACAATAGAGGGGTTACATTTCTGTTCTTACTTGTTCACACCAGATGGATACCTACCAGAGCAAATGAGTTCTTTGGTCCTGACCAAGCCACAGCTCTCTGTCCTGAGCCTCACATTAGGTTCAAACACAGGTATTCTGGCTGTACACATCACTGCCATAAATGTGTGAGGCCAGAGGGAGCAGAGAGGTTTATTTTCCCCAAAAGAGGGTTTGGTACAGTATGAGGAATCAGGCTTATGACAAAGTATAAAAATCTTTGAAAAATATACTTGTTTAAAACAAATACAAGTAAGTACTGGATACAATTTAGTATTTCTACTCCTGCTTCTGTGATGAGGTTTTTATCATTGTCTCTTTCTTAGATAATTAGGAATTGTCATCTCTTACTACTAAACCAAAATTACATATAATTGGTCCACTATTCCCTATTGATTGGCTTTTTCACCAAATGTTTGTTACGAAATGTTATTTTAGGGAAGATACATCTTTCCTAGGAAGATGATGTGGACCATGATGGGGAGCACACAAGTGAATATATATTATTCTTAGGCTGTAAGGTATGCCCTCATCTGGCCTGGGAGCCTAACAACCTGGTGTTCTTTGGAGTGCAAACTCAGATTTGCCCCTTTGGTGTTGTGACCACCATTAGTAGACTGCTAGCTCAGCCCTGCCCTTTCCCCCAGTCTTTGTGTTTTGGAGCAATAAAGGGATGAAGAATATTTAATGTCTTAGAAACTGGATATGTTTTTGTTGTTTTTGGTTACTTGATCATACATGTTTTCCAGAATATCCTAAGACTTGGTTTACATTGTTTCTGGACCATTTTGAATACCGTCCAGGTAGTTATTGTAAATGTAAATATTCCAAAATGAAAATGGTTGTTCGATGGAATGTGCCTGTTATGCTTGAAATATTTCCTCCCTGGTAGTAATTCTGTATCATGTGGGGTCACTTGAGCTTTTGTTAACAATATCTTTAAAAGAGTTGATAATTTTACCCTCACATAGAGGATATGGAATTCATGTAAGAGTAAATTACAATTTGTTGTGCTTATTTTATTCCCAGAACTTTTACTTTGGTCTTTGTGGACAAACAGATGAAACCAAGAGAAGGTGCCTTGGCTTTAAAAAGGAATGTTTTGAGTACTTTGGGGATTGTACTGTCAGTGTATTTTGGTTACTTTAAAGCATGGTAATAAATGTTATTGATTAAAAGAAAAAAAAAGAAAAAGATCCCAAAAAGAAAACTCCTAGGAATATTGTCACCAAATTCCAGAGTTCTCAGGTCAAGGAGAAAGTACCACAAGCATCCAGAAAGAAACAATTTGAGTATTATGGAAACATAATCAGGATAATACAAGATCTAGCAGCTTCTACATTAAGGGATTGAAGGGCTTGGAGTATGATATTCTGGAGGTCAAAGGAAGTAGGATTAAAACCAAGAATCATCTACCCAGAAAAACTGAGTATAATGCTCCAATGCAAAATATGGATTTTTAATAAAATAAAGATCTTTCAAGCTTTCTCAATGAAAAGACCAGAGCTGAATAGAAAATTTGACTTTCAAACACAAGAAACAAGAGAAGCATGAAAAGGTGAACAAGAAAGAGAAATCATGAGGGACTTACTAAAGTTGAACTGTTTTGTTTACATTCCCACATGGAAAGGTGATGTGTGTAATTCATGAAACCTTTCTCAGTATTAGGGTAGTTGAAGGGAATGCACATATACCGATACATATATATAGATAGATAGATACATATATATATATATACATACATATATATGTATGTATATATATATATATGTGTGTGTGTGTGTGTGTGTGTATATGTATATGTATATACAGAGGGCACAGGGTGAGTTGAATATGAAGGGATGATATCTTAAAAATAAGTTAAATTAAGGGCTGAGAGAGGAATATATTGAGAGAGAGAGAGAAAGGGAGAGATAGAATGGGGTAAATTATCTCACATAGAAGTGTCAAGAAAAAGCAGTTCTGTTGGAAGGGAATAGGGGGCAGGTGAGGGGGAATGAGTGAATCTTGTTCTCATCGGATTTGAGTTGAGGAGGGAGTAACATACACACTCAATTGGGGATCTTACCCCACAGGAGAGTAGGGGGAAGGGGATAAGAAAGGAGGGATGATGGAAGGGAGGGCAGATGAGGGAGGAGATAATCAAAAGCAAACACTTGAAAAGGGACAGGGTCAGCTCATTTAGTATCTCTTTTTATTAGTTCACATTCTGTTGATGAGAAAGTTCAGACAAAGGTTCTCACAAAGGTCTCAAGCAGCTGTCTCACTCACCTAGCTTCCACCTTAAGATAGTATCTTACAACTCTGAGTATACATGAGAAACCAGATGTCACCAGACATAAGATGCCAAACATAGTGTGCCTATCAAGTGACCTCAGTGAGTTACAATTTATTTGTTTCATCTTTCCTTTTTAAGAAAGCTATTCCAACCCCAACTTTATGTAGAATTCAGATTACTGTTGTTTGAATAATATCCAATAAAAGTGGATTAAGATTCTCGGGAGATGATAGATTGACCACATAATTATTTTGGGGCCCTTAGCCAGAGGACTTGTTATTGTAAAGTGCAATATGAACTAGCCACACCTTTGCTATTATAGAGAACATGAGAAATCAGGAAAATGTAAAGGTTTCTCTAGCTTTTGGGGCAGTATTAAAGCACTAATAAATGTCATCTGATATTTAGACAACATCAACTAACTATGTGGAACTGCCTTAGGTGGGCACCCTATCACCACTCCCCAGATTGTCTTCATTCTTGTTTTGAACAGGAACTCAAATGTTTCCCCCTCCAACAGTTCCAGTGTAGGCCTGCCTATTATGTGCTTGATGTGAACTCTTTTCCAACCTGATGGGAATTATAAGGGTGAAGGGGAAAAGTAGGTAAAAGAACAAGAACAAGCAAGAAAGAATCAAAATCTGTTTCATGAGCATTTATTTTTTTATTTTATGTATATATTTTATTTAATATTTTAGTTTTCAACATTGACTTCCACAAGATTTTGAGTTACAAATTTTCTCCCCATTTCTACCCTCCCCCCATTCCAAGATGGGATATATTCTGATTGCCTTGTTCCCCTGTCAGCCCTCCCCTCTTTCACACCATTCCCCCCATCCCTTTTCCCCTTAATTTCTTGTAGGGCAGGATAGATTTCTGTGCCCCATTCCCTATATATCTTGTTTCCCAGCTGCATGCAAAAAAAATTAATTTTTTAAGCATCTGCTTTTAAAACTTTGAGTTTCAAATTCTCTCCCCTCTTCCCTTCCCACTCACCCTCCCTAGGAAGGCAAGCAATTCAACATAGATCACACATGTATCATTATGCAAAACACTTCCACAATGCTCATGTTGTGAAAGGCTAACTATATTTCCTTCCATGCTATCCTGTCCCCCTTTATTCAGTTTTCCCCCTTGACACTGTCCCTTTTCAACAGTGTTTGCTCTTGATTACCTCCTCCCCCTATCTGCTCTCCCTTCTATCATCCCCCCTTTTTTATCCCCTTACCCTTACTTTTCTGTGGAATAAGATACCCAATTGAGTATGTATGTTATTCCCTCCTCAAGTTGAATCCGATGAGAGTAAGATTCACTCATTCCCCCTCACCTGCCCCCTCTTCCCTTCCAACAGAACTGCTTTTTCTCATCACTTTTATGTGAGATAATTTACCCCATTCTATCTCTCCCTTTCTGTCTCTCTCAATATATTCCTCTCTCACCCCTTAAATTTATTTCATTTTTTTAGATATCATCCCTTCATATTCCATTCATCCTGTGCCCTCTGTCCATATTCCCTTCAACTCCCTTAGTACTGAGAAAGGTCTCCTGAATTATAAACATCATCTTTGACTTTTAAACACAAGAATCAAGAGAAGCATGAAAAGGTAAACAAGAAAGAGAAATCATAAGGGACTTACTAAAGTTGAACTGTTATGTAGGAATGTAAACATAGCAGTTCAACTTTAGTAAGTCCCTTATGATTTCTCTTTCTTGTTTACCTTTTCATGCTTCTCTTGATGCTTGTATTTTAAAGTCATATTTTCTATTCAGTTCTGGTCTTTTCATTGAGAAAGCTTGAAAGTCCTCTATTTTATTGAAAATCCATATTTTGCCTTGGAGCATGATACTCAGTTTTGCTGGGTAGGTGATTCTTGGTTTTAATCCTAGCTCCATTGACCTCTGGAATATCATATTCCAAGCCCTTTGATCCCTTAATGTAGAAGCTGCTAGATCTTGTATTATTATGATTGTGTTTCCACAATACTCAAATTGTTTCTTTCTGGCTGCTTGCAGTATTTTCTCCTTGACCTGGGAGCTCTGGAATTTGGCGACAATATTCCTAGGAATTTTCTTTTTGGGATCTTTTTGAGGAGGCAATTGGTGGAGTCTTTCAATTTCTATTTTACCCTCTGGCTCTAGAATATCAGATGATATCTAGGCTCTTTTTTTGATCATGGCTTTCAGCTAGTCCAATAATTTTTAAATTATCTCTCCTAGATCTATTTTCCAGGTCAGTAGTTTTTCCAATGACATATTTCACATTGTCTTCCACTTTTTCATTCCTTTGGTTCTGTTTTATAATATCTTGATTTCTCATAAAATCACTAGCTTCTGCTTGCTCCAAGCTAATTTTTAAGGTAGTATTTTCTTCAATGGTCTTTTGGACCTCCTTTTCCATTTGGCTAATTCTGCCTTTCAAGGCATTCTTCTCCTTATTGGCTTTTTGGAGATCTTTTGCCATTTGAGTTAGTCTATTTTTTAAGGTGTTGTTTTCTTCAGTATTTTTTTCAGTATTTTGTTGGGTCTCCTTTAGCAAGTCATTGACTTGTTTTTCATGATTTTCTCACATCCTTCTCATTTCTCTTCCCAATTTTTCCTCTACTTCTCTAACTTGCTTTTCCAAATCCTTTTTGAGCTCTTCCATGGCCTGAGACCAGTTCATGTTTTTCTTGGAGGCTTTTGATGTAGGCTCTTTGACTTTGTTGACTTCTTCTGCCTGTATGCTTTGGTCTTCTTTGTCACCAAAGAAAGATTCCAAAGTCTGAGACTGAATCTGAGTCTGTTTTCGCTGCCTGGCCATGTTCCCAGCCAACTTACTTTACCCTTGAGTTTTTCGTCAGACTACGACTGTTTGTAGAGTAAAGAGTATTTTGTTCCAAGCATGAGGGAATGCACTTTTGTTTTCAGAGCTGTTTCTACACAGCAAGCTCTGCCATACCAGCCCTCCTCCTCCCCAAAGAACCATCACCCTGGACCTGACTCAGATCTTAAGCAGGCTCTGCACTCCTGCTCTGGTCTGCCACTTAATTCCTCCCACCAGGTGGGCCTGCGGCCAGAAGCAACTGCAGCTATAGTTTTGTAACTGCACCACCCCCACTGCCCCCGGGGCAGTGGCTGAACCGCAAACTCCTTTCACTCTGTCCCCCGCAGCTTTTCCCACTAACCTTCTCTGTTGTCTTTGGTGTTTGTGGGTTGAGAAGTCTGGTAACTGCCACAACTCACTGATTCAGGGCGCTTGGGCCTGTTACACCCGGCTCCTAGTCTGGTTGGTCCTGCCGCCTCCCACGCTGGGCTCAGCTCCCCTCCGCTCCCAGCTCCATGCACACCCAGAGATCATCCAGGCTGTCCTGGGCTGGATCCCTGCTTCTCTCTGCTATTTTGTGGGTTCTGCAGTTCTAGAATTTGTTCACAGCCATTTTTATAGGTTTTTGGAGGGACCTGGCAGGGAGCTCATGCAAGTCCCTGCTTTCCAGCTGCCATCTTGGCTCTGCCTCCCCCCTCCCAAAGCATTCTTCTCATTGGCTTTTTGGAGCTCTTTTGCCATTTGGGTTAGTCTATTCTTTAAGGTGTGATTTTCTTCAGTATTTTTTGGGGGTCTCCTTTAGCAAGTCATTGACTTGTTTTTCATGGTTTTCTCGCATCATTCTAATTTCTCATTCCAATTTTTCCTCTACTTCTCTAACTTGCTTTTCCAAATCCTTTTTGAGCTCTTCTATGGCCTGAGACCAGTTCATGTTTTTCCTGGAGGCTTTTGATGTAGGCTCTTTGACTTTGCTGACTTCTTCTGGCTGTATGTTTTGACCTTATTTGTCACCAGAAAAGGAATCTAGAGTTTGAGTTTGAGTCTGAGTTTGTTTTTGTTGCCTGTTCATATTCCCAGCCAACTACTTGACCCTTGAGCTTTTGTCAGGATATGACTGCTTGTAGGGTAAAGAGTACTTTGTCCCAAGCTTTAGGATCCAAGCACTGCTGTTTTCAGAGCTGCTTCTACTCCACCATCACCCCAGGCTCTGTCACAGCAGCGCTCCTCCTCCCCCAAGAGCCACCAACCAGGACTGTAATTCATATCCAATCAGGGCACAGCAAGAGAATCTGCCTTTGTGCCCAGAAAGTGCTCTTTGCATTCCTGCTCTGATCTGCTGCTAGATTTCCTCCCACCGTGTGTGAGCCAGGGACTCGAGAAGCCACTGGCGCTGGCATTCTGGAGGCAGCCTCAGGAGCTTCCTGCTACTGCCACCACTGCATAACCTCCTCCACCCCCAGAGCTGGCACCTGGACTGCTCTGAACTTGATCCCGCAGTTTCCTTCTAACCTGCTCTTTGGTGTTTGTGGGTTAAGAAGTCTGGTAACTGCCACAGCTCACTGTTCTGGCTGACTGATTCCGGGTCTAGTCTGTCCCGGTGCAGCCCATGCTGGGCTGCCCTCCGCTCTCAGCACCCTGCGATAGACCCTTCCCAGTGACCATCCAGGCTCTCCTGGGCTGGAGACCTGTTTCCCTTTGCTATTTCGTGGGTTCCACAGCTCTAGAATTTGTTCAGAGCCATTTTTACAGGTGTTTGGAAGGATTTGGGTGGGGAGCTTAAGCAAGTCCCTGCTTTCCTGCTGCCTTCATGGCTCCGCCCCCTCTCATGAACATTTATTAAACTCCTACTATGTGCACTTCCATTCCAAGGTTGTATTGGTCTTATCAGCCACAGTTGGACATACTGTAACTTGACTCTAACATAGTTATATCATTTTGGTCCTCTTAAGAACAAAGGGCAACAACCAACCAACTATGTGCATTGTACTGTGCTAGGCAATGGAAATACAAAGCAAATTACAGGATTTAGAGTTTAGAGATCATCCAGTCTAATACAACTCCTTAATTTTACAGATTAGGGAAATGAGGCTCAGAGAAGGGAAGGAATTCACTCAGAAATGTCCAGGAAATTGTGGGATAGTGTTCAAAGAGCAAAGCAATGGACTTAAGAATCAAATAAGACTTGCCTTTGGATCATGACTCCTCCACTTAATAGCTATGTGACCACTGGCTTGACCTCATTGAGCCTCCATCATGTATAAATAGGAAGATAATACCTGTTTTACCTACCTCACAGGGTTGTTGTTAAGGCTCAAATAACAAATGTGAGTAAAGTATATTTCCAAAGATTGGTTTTGGGGGGTCCTTGAATTTGGATGGAAAAAGAATATTTATTTTCACTGACCTCTAACTCAAATTTAGCATTTCTTTAATTATGATTTTTTAAAAAAACATGTGATTCTGAGGAGGGTTTGGCAACTATTATAAATAATCAAGCTAGGATTTGAACCTAGATCCCCTCACTCCAAATCCTGTGCTTCTTCCTGTGCTATGTTTATGGTTTACAAAGCACTTTCTCTCACCACAACCCCATGGTGTAGGCATTATCCTTGTGGATCAGCAAGGCAATATGACTTGTCCATGGTGGCAAAGGAGGTAAGTTTCAACCAAGGCTCAAAGCTAATTAATCTGTCTCTCTTTCCTAGAGCATCCTGCACAAAGGGACACAAGGAAGGAGAAAGGGATTATAACTGCTCAAATTTCTATCATGCTTTATATGTTTACAGAGCACTCTTCTAAAAATAGCTATGTGAAGCAAGAAGTCTCAGTCATATTGTCCCCAGTTTTCAGGTGTGGAAACTGAGACTAAGAAAAGTTATGATTGAGAGCTGGAAGGACAATTAGAGATTGTCACTTTGGAAAGGTAATTGAAGCCCTGAGAGAGAAAGTGAGAAAGGCCTCAGGGTCTTATTAGAACCAATATTTGAACCCAGGTTCTCTGATTCTAGAACTAGAACTTTTTCCATTGTGCCACAATGAAAAGAGGGAAGAAAAGAAGAAAGAAACCAAGGGCTTAAAATAGTTCTTCCTTGCCTACTGGGCCTCCTCCGTCAATGCAGGGTTGGATGGGGAAGAAGCAAAGGGGCAGCTGGTAACTGTATTTGAACACTGGGTAGTTAGTCACACCAGTGGTGTGTTAATTGAATTACCTTTGACAGTGAGGAGCAAACCTAGTGGGCGATCTCCTAAAAGAAATTGATGAATGGGTTCCCGAAAATCAATTACCATCTTGGCGGCGGTGAGCTGCTGCAGGGACACATCCTGCTGCTCTGTGGGGGGACCAGCAACTGGTTGGAGTGATGGCAACAAATGTGAGATGGAGGGAAAGCATACAGTCCCGACCGTGGCTGACCGACCTCTGCTGCCCAACATGAAAGAAAAAACAGGAGTCAAACAGGAGCTGTAAGGATAACAGTAAATCACTGGAGCTCTGGTTGCAGCATTGATATAGGATGCTTTCCAAATGCTTGATTAATCCTTGGCAGTATATTAAAAGGAGACACAGAAAAGTTGATGGCTGGTCGTGAAGCTGATACAGCACGAACGAAGAAGAGGGAACATCTGCTACCTCTCATTCTGTTTGCCGAGGGGTTGGTAGTGAATTCCTTGGGTGGGGGATGGCAGAGGAGAAAATGATCTGTTTAGTAGGGGATATAGTCCTCTCCCCTCTTCTGTAGACAGTTTATCATTAGAAAAGGTTTTCTTTCCCCCTCTTTGACTGTTGGTTTCCTATTTGAATTACTTATCGTCACCCTTAACCCCACCTAAAAAAATAACGTGACCCCTGTCTCATTGCAATATGATTCCATGTGCAGCAAAAGGAAACCCGTGTAATAAGGCCCAGATGCTATAGATAGTACAACTCAGCACCCCAAATTATATTTGAGTAATTTGAAGGTCATAGTATAAACCTACAAAAGCTAGGAAATTCCTCATCAAGGCTGCCTTTCCTTGGTTAGCCCTTTGCTGGGTTCAAAAAGAGGAAAGAGACCAAAGCCTATACAGGGAAGTGTTTCCTTCCAGTTTGGTTCCGACCCCAAGGCCTAGCCTTAGAACTTAAGCCTAAAGGTCATTGAATCCATTATACAGAGGCAGAAATAGAGGCACAGAGTAGAAAGTGATTTTGCTCAATATGGGCAAAAACAAACACCCAATATGGCCCCAGCTGGGTACACTTGAATTCGCAACTCATTTTTGAGTTGTTCTTAACCCTTGGTGCAGTAAAGATTATAGAAAAATATACAGTAGGTATTTTCTTTAACCTCTCCATAGGAACGCTTGTTGCCAAGTGTTCCTATGAATAGGTAATAGAGCATGATAGGTATTATTTTTTCCTATTTAACAGATGAGGAAACTGAGATCCAAAGCATTTAAAAGGCTTGTTCAAGGTCACAAAGATATGAGATCATAGGATTTGGAGCTGAAAGAGGCCTTAGAGATTAATTTTAATTTTACAGATAGGAAAATCAGGTCTAAGAAAGGAGAAATATTTTGCTCGAGATCATGACAGTGATAAGCAGCAGTGCCAGGACTCAAACCAAAGTCCAGTCCTCTTCCTCCCAATGACATTGTGCTGTTTCATAGATATCTCATCATTCCTGATGGTCTCAAAGCCAACAGAGAACTATGTCCCCATGAGGTAAGTAGTACATGTTATGTGAGGAAATGTTTATTTCTAAAATATCTAGCAAAAGAATTTTATTTGATTAAATCTAAAAATCAGTATGAAAATATATGCTGTGTAAGTTCTTACTCAAAATAGAGACTGGGATAGATTTATTAGAGAAACAAAAAGGAAGTGCTATTCAGTGATGTCTGTCCCAGGGTGTGAAACTGCGATGTGATAAGGAATCAAAGTGCTTTAGCACTCCATGCTGGGTCGTCATATTGTTGGAAGGATTTGTTTGTCTGATGTGGAGTCAGAGCTGTTGGAAAGGTCCTTGAAGGTCATCTAGTTCAAGATTTTACATTGTTGTGAATATGAGGGGCAGCGCGGTCTAGAGAAAAGAAAATGGACTTGAGAGGTAGTAGTCCTGGGTTCAAGTTGTGGCTCTGCCACTAACCAGCTTGAGGCAAGTTACTTTAGGCAAGTTACTCGGTGCCTTAGTTTCTTCTGTGTTCCTCTAGATCATAGATCTAGAACTAGAAGGGACCTCAAAGACCATACAATCCAACCCCTCATTTTACAGATGAAGAAATTGAAGCCTAAAGAGATTAAGTGATTTGCCCAAGATCTACATGGGTAGTAAGCATCCAGATTTGAATTCGGGTCCTCTGATTTAAAATCCAACTATGTGCCATTGTATCACTTTTTCTAGTTTATAGGGTTGTTGTGAGGATCAGAGTTTTTGTGGGAGTGGTCTTCCTCTGTGCTATTCTACACCTGAGTGCCTCCTGTCATGCTGCCTCAAGTTATTCCCAATCCAGGAAACCAAGGCCAGACTTTCCCATGGATGGAATAGACCATCAGTCACCTACAAGGGTAAGGATGATTTGAGTGTTATGCCCCCAAATCCCTCTATCTCCATGGCTGCCAAAGCATCTCAAATCCCACTATTAGTGCTTCATTCCCCTGGGATAAACATCGCCACTCTTTAGGCTCCTGAAACAGGCAGTTACCATTCATAACATGACGTTCCTAACACCTCTGGAGCATGGACTTCCTTCAGTAGCCCATGAAGGCAGTATTAATCTACTGTGGGCTGTAATCCAAATCTAACTTGAAAGGCCTTTACTGCTTTCGTTCTCCCAGTGTTAGAATTGTCTTCTTTCTCCATGCATCCTTGCAAGATGTGAGAGCAACCCAGAGGGCTTCTGTAAACAGCGTTACATTGTAAGGGCCTCTTAATGAGAATTCCATTAACCACATATCTACAAAATGTCTCCTGTGTCAAGGTTCTGTGGGGACGCAAAGCTGGAAATGGATACTATCCCTGCCTTTTCAAAGGTTTCTCTGTTGTGAAGAGGTTCCAGGATATACATCTAGCACTTAGCACAGTGCCTAGCACTACAGAATCTGGCCCCAGCCTACCTTTCCAGCATTCTCTCATCTTTCTCCCTTCACACTCTCTTAAATTCCAGACAAACTAGACTACTAATTTGCTGGCCTCCTTCTGCTAACAGGCCATGAGCCAGTTTTGGTATATACTCTTTCTTCATCTCTGCTTATTGACATTTTTCTCTTTAAGACCCAGCTCAGATATTCTTCCTCCTCCATGAAACCTTCCATCGAAAATAATCTCTAGCTCCTTACATTTTTCTAGAGCATTTTAGCCAACAGTTAAGTAATAGGGAGCCACTGGAGATTCTTAAATAGAGGTGTGACATGGTGCCTTAGGAAGATGATTGTGTAATTTGAAAAGCAGCTTTATTACTGTATTCACACTTCACCTTTTATCCGAAGTATAGTCCCACCAGATTCGATCATTCACCTTATACTCAAGGCTTGGCCACAAATGACTTTGGATCATCTTCAGACATCAAATTTACCCTCCGAGGATTAATATTCACCACATCAAAAATAGTAAAAAACAAAACAAAACAATACAAACTCCAAAGGCAGTTCCAGGGCAAAAATCCCAAATAGGTTTGGAATAATAGCCTTGTTTGAATAAGTAAGTGTTCATCCTCCCAACTCCCTTCTACACCGGGAGTACATGAACCCTGGACCCTCCCCTCCCCATGGAGGAAGAAGAGGAACCTAGAAATGGGAGTGGGGAAGTGCTAATGACAAATTTTGAGGATACCCAACCTTTGTACCCATTGCCTCAAAATCCAGTGTTGAATGTCAGAAATTTAAGCCCAATTTGACAGGCACAGGGCAACCTTTGAAGGCTTTTGTGCAGTGGAATTATGTGACCAGAGCTAGGTTTTAGGAAAATTCACCTAGTGGTCATGTGCAAGACAGAGGGAGAGAGGGAACTAGCATTTAGTAAGTGCCTACTATGTGCCAGGCATTGTGCTAAGCACTTTACAAATATTGTCTCATTTGATCCTCACAACATGCCTGAGAGGGAGGTGGGTGCTCTTATTAGCTTCATTTTACAGTTGAGGAAACTGAGGCAGGCCAAGGTGAAATGACTTGCTCAGGGTCACACAGCTGGTCAGAGTCCAAGGCTGGGCATTACTGACTCCTGACCCAACGCTCTGTCCATTTACCCCCTAGCTGCCTAGGGAAACGACTCATTGGGCTGTGGCCATAATTCAGGTGATCCTTTCCTATACAAGTAAGTTGATCTTTTGAAACAAGAGCCAAAACAGTTATTGGCTGTCTGTCCCAGGGCATGAAACTGTGATGTAGTAAGGAAGCAAAGGTCTTTAGCATCTCTCAAAAGCAACTCATGGGATAGACTTGGAAACCTGCAGTAGCTGAAATGTTCGGAAAATAATTTGAGAGTAGCCCATCGAGGCAGGAAAACATCAAGAGAAACTAACCAAGTCACAGAAAATCCATTAGCCTCTACATTTGAAACTTTGGACTGAAATTCTGTCTGCAGCAGATGGCATTGATAATCTTTCACCATAGGGCAAAACAGCTGGCTGCCAGCAACCTGGGGTCAGCCAGGGAGAGTGAACTCTTTCTGAAGTAGGGGGAGACATGCGAACAGGTCACTGCTCTCTGTAAATCAGGCACTCCCTACTGAGCTCCAGAAATAGTTGTTTTGTCATGTCTGACTGTTCATGACCTCATTCAAGGTTTTCTTGGCAAAGATACTGGAGTGGTTTGCCATTTCCTTCTCCAGCTTATTTACAGATGAGGAAACTGAGGCAAACTGGGTTAAGTGAGACTTGCCCAGGGTCACACTGCTAGTAAGTATCCAATTTGAACTCCAGTCTCTCTGACTCCAGGCTTGATGCTCTATCCACTGAGCCACGTAGCCACTTCCATTCCTCCAGGGATGTAGAGGGAGATTCTATCCCTGCTGTGGTCACACAGAAAAAAGGTCCCAATTGAGGAGTAGGCTTGAGGAGCCCAAAGCTGGATGTAGTGGAACAGTGGGTTGGGAGCCACAAGCAGGGCACAGTGTGACAGTGTGAGGGAGCCCAGTCTGCCACATTGGAGACTATCGTGATCCAAAAATCAGAAGCCGAATTTCAAGGGATAGGGAAGTGGAGGAGAGAATAGGGCAGGGGTGGGGATACCTCAAGACCACATGTGGACTTCTAGGGCCTCGAAACCACATGTGGCTCTTTGAATCCCAAAAGGGTTTGTTCTGTGAAGTTTGGATTCAGTCAAAGGGCTGCACTTGAGGACCTAGAGGGCCACATGTGGCCTTGAGGCCACAGGTTCCCCTCCCCTGACATTCGGCATGATGTAAGGGGATTTGAATTGAGTCAGGGAGGAGGGGAAACTTTCAGTGGATGTCCTCTGTTCATTAAAGTAGGAGGCAATATCTTGCTAGAGGGTGGGGAAGCTTGAGGAAAGAAGATAAGATTTGGAATAGTGAATTCCAAGAATGTGAGAGTTAATCAGGGAGAAATAAAATGATTACCTCATGGCAGCAGGGGTTCAGTGGAAGACAGATAACATAAATTGTTAGCTAACTCAATTGGTATGATTGCATGATTTTTCTCCAGCAGTATTCAGCAGCAGGGAAGTAGATGTAGGGAGAGAGGATGGCGAGAGTAATCCCCACTTGGGGTTTGTCAAGGTGTGAGGCGTTATAGGACAAAGGGTACTGTCCTCAAGAGAAGCAGGAGAGGTGAAAGGGGAGGCACAAGATCACTGTATATTGAAAAGCTATAGTCATATGGGGAACACAAGTAGTGGAGGGAGCAAGCATGACAGAGAGCATTTGGGCCAATATCACTGGAGGCAGTAACAGAAGCAATATTGCCATCAGAATATATTACAGACCACCTAGACAGCAAGAGGAAATGAGGAGTTTGGAAAACACATCACAAGCCCGGCCCAGAGGCCTGTGCGAGTGATGGGGACTTCAATTATCTAAACACCTGCTGGGCTTCTTTCTCTTTCTGTCTCTGCTGAAAGCAGAACAGCTAATAAATTCTGAACTTGAAGGATAATAATTTCATCCTTCAAAAAGTGGAGGAAGTAAGAAGAGAAGATTCTATTTCATGTCTGATTCTTACCAAGAAGGAACCAATTGCTGGGATAGAAACATGGGGAAACTTGGGGGAATGTGATCACTTTCCATCTTAGATTTTGTGACAAAAAGGAGAGGAAAACTAAGCATTATCTTATATACACCTTAGACATTTGGGGAGAGAAGATGACGAAACATTCAGACAAACGAGAGACAGAGAAAGAGAAAGGAAAGAAGGATAGAAAGGAGGAAGGATTGGAGGGATGAGAAGCCCTGGAGAAGGAATTTCTGATTATATATATATATATATATATATATATATATATATATATATATATATATATATATCATACATAGGTGTATGTATGTATATATACATACATGTGTGTATGTATATATACATATGTACATGTGTATGTATTTACATTTTTTTTCTGATGAAGAAAAAAAGGACCTGAAAGACAAAATTGATATGAATATTTGAGAAAACGTACCCACGTCCTCCCATTCTTAAAAAAAACCCTCACTTGGTCTGACTACCCCTGCTGGCAATCATTCCATATCTTGCTTGCCCTTGAGGGTATTAGAACAGCAAGTGGTAGTGGGAATTGAGTGAACCACACTGACTCCATCTTGTGACTCAATTCTGGAGCTGGCTCAGTTCCTTTTCTATTCAGTTCTGTGGGTCTAGTCCAATTTCTGTCATGTTAGAAAGCTTTATTCAATTGTGGGAATTGGGAGAAAACTTCATCGCACTGTTTGAACCTAGCCCTGTGTGGCTGGGAAGCTGGACCACCTCTCCCTGCTGCTTAGAGACCCTTAGAGGACCTAGGTTATGCTAACCAGAAATCCAGTAAAAATCAATGCAAGTTTTCTCAGTTACATATCTCAAGCAACCCATATGTCTTATCTGAAAACTATCCCCATACTTAGCAATCAGGGGCTCCCTCTTACCTCCAAAATCATATATAAAATCTTCTCTTTGACATTTATAGCTCTTCACAACCTGGGCCCTTCCTCCTTTTCCAGGCTTCTTACATTTTACTCCTCTCCACATACTCTATGATCCAGCTCCACTGGCCTACCTGCTGTTATTCACATGCAACACACCATCTCCCACCTCGGTGCCTTTGTACTGGCTGAATCCCATGCCTGGAATACCCTCCTTCCTCACCTTCACCTCTTTGCTTTTCTGGCTTCTTTTAAGACAGGTCAAATCCCACCTCTTCTACAAGGGGCCTTTCGCATTCCCCCTGAGGTAGCTAGATGGTGAAGTGGATAAAGTGTTGCTCCTGGACTTAGGAAACTGAGTTCAAATGCAATCTCAGACACTTACTAGATTGGTAACCCTAGGCAAATCACTTAACTTTTGTTTGCCTCAGTTTCCTCAACTCTAAAATGGGGATAATAACTCCTTCTGGAGTTGTTGTGGAGATCAAATGAAACAATAGTAGTAAAGCAGTTGGCACATAGTAGGGCTTAACAAATATCTATTTCCTTTCTTCCTTTCTTCCTTCTTCCTTCCTTCCTTCTTTCCTTCCTTCCTTCCTTCCATCCTTCCTTCCTTCCTTCCCCAGTCTTCCTTCTTAGATTGCCTTCCATCTTCTCTGTATCTATATGTCATAGGGACATAACTGTTTGCATGTTGTCTCCCTTGTTAGGAGAGCTGTGAGCGCCTTAATTTTTTGCCTTTCTTTGTACTCAGTACAAAGTACTTTTTACTTAACACAATGACAGGCACACAGTAGGTGGTTAATAAGTGCTTATTGACTGACTAAAAGGATACTACAGAAAATGGAAGTCTAGGCAGCCTGCCATGTCCTCTAAGAATAAAATGAGGACAGCTAAAACTCAGACTGGGCTGGTAGTGATGATGAAAGCTAAGCATGTTTTAGGAAGTATTTTAAGCTGTATTGGGTAAAAGAGGAGATATAAAGAAAGCAGGAGACCACTGCTCAGGTAGGACAGATAGAGCTGCTTAACTCATCTCTGTTCCTCTTTTCTCTGCCAAGGAGAATGCTCCCTGGACTGGAATGGAGAAGACAAATAAAGAAGGACTGATCCCCAGGAGAAATGAGGAGCCAGCAGTAGAGCAGCAAGCTGTACCAGGCCCATTACTGAAGGAACTACCAGTTGCTGGGCCACTACTAGGTATCTTTGAAAGATCATGGAGAAGTAATAATAAATGTATTCTTTAAAAAGAAGGATCAAGGAGAAAAGGAGAGGTACCAGAAGATGGCAGAAAGGCAAAGGTTGACCTAGTTTTCCAAAAAGAGGAAAAGAATGGAATATACTGTAGGCTGGTAAGTTTGACTTTGAGACTGAGAACAGCCCTCAAATGTATAATTGAAGAGTTGCCTAATACTAATATGGCAATATGTTTTTCATGATTTCACATGTATAATGAGTATCATATTCATTGCCTTTTCAATGAGTGGGTAAGGGGTTGGAAGGAGGGAGAGAATTTAGAACTCAAAATAAAAAGGTATCTTAAAAAAGTTGCCTAAAGACATGAAAAAGCAATGATCACAAATGGCCAGAGTGATTTTAGCAAGGTCAGGTCATGCCAGAAAAACCTTACTTTCTTTTTGGACAGAATCTTCCCTGCCCACTCTTGCTTGAACTGTAGCCTCCTAATTGGTCTTGCTTGGACTTTTGCCCTATAATTGGTCTCTCTACCTTCATTTTGTCTCCTCTCTAATCCATCTTCCACATAGTTGCCAATTTGATATTCCTAAAGCACAGATCTGACCATGTCATCCATTTATTCAAAATTTTCTCTGGCTCCCTAGGGATTGCCTCTAGGATAAAATACAAAATCCTCAATGTGGTGTAACCCAGGCCTGCTTCGTTTGGTGTGCTGCTGCATATTCAGAGGGGAAAATGACTACTAATTGACAGAGAGAATGCTGTGTGGGCTGTGCATCTGTGGAAGGGACATGCTAAGAGAGACATGTGGAGAGAGAATCTGTAGAGGTGTGGAGTAAGCCAGCTCCTTAACATGTCCCTGATTTCCAGACTGCCTCCTTAGAGACTTTGGAGAAATGACTTCCCCTTGGATGAGATTGGGTCCTCTCTCCTGATTTGAGCAGAGAATTTGTTCCCAACTGAAGAACTCATCCGCTCTGGTGTATTCTTTGGTCTGTTCTAATCTATATGACTTCTCCTGTCTTTATTTGCTTGGATAAATGAGTATCCTCACTACAAACAAGTGGTCCCTATTTGAAATGTTTTTGTTTATTTTTAGTATCTGGGATTATTAAAGGAAAGGGCTAAGCTTCAGAGTGTAAGATGAGGGCTACCTTCTCAATTAAGAGCAATTAGGGAGGTGGATCTTCTTTGGAACCTATCACCCCTAGACCACCAGTGTTTGAGAGGAAAGATATAATTTTAGTCTGATACCTCTCACAGAGACTAGAAGAAAAAAACATCGAGCCACAGCTGTGTTGTTGGGGTCTGCCTGCCTCTCTGCTCCTCAGCTAGCATGCTGACAGTAGAGGTAATGCTCTTAATATTCTTCCTCTATGCAGAGATGGGCCAGACCTCAGATCACATCTCTCCGTGCGACCTATGAGCAATGTCTATATTTTTAACAATCCATGTAGGCACATACATTACTACAGTGGGATTTAACATCCTCCACAGCTGGGAGGGTCACAATCAATCCCATCTATAGTCTCCCATCCCAATCGCAATCTGACTCCCATCTAGTTTTTCTTTTTCTTTTTCTTCTACATGTAACAAATACCAAATAGAGTCGGTATCTGCATATATGGTAGAACAGAAAAATGGAGGGTGCATGAAATTGCACAATTCTGCTTCTCTGGACTTTTCTGTTCTTTTCTCTGCACTAAAAATGCCCCCAATGACCATTTTCTCTCTTTTTCCCCCCACCCTAGCTCTATTCTTCCTTTCCCTCCTTACCCTTTCTGCTGAACTGGGAAAAGAAAAACAAAGCCCTTCTAAGAAATATACATATTCAAGCAAAACAAATTCCCACATTAGCCATGTCCAGATCTGTATGTTTCTGCATCCTGAGTTCATCACCTCTCTTTCCAGAGGGGGAAGCATGCTTCATCATTGGGCCTCTGGAATCATGGTTGGCTGTAGCACTGATCATAGTTCTCAAGTCTATCAGAACCATTTTTCTTTATAATGTTTTGTTTATAAATTGTGTTGGTTCTGGCTCACTTAATCTGATTCAGTTCTTGCAAGTATTCTCAGGTTTTCCTGAAACCAGCCATTTCACTGTTTTTTTTATGGTGTAATAATATTTCATTATAGTCATATACTGTAATTTGTTTAGCCATTTTCTAATTGATGAGCACCCCTCTTAGTTCCATGGTTGGGGTTTTTTTTGTTTCTACAAAAAGAGCAGCTATAAATATTTTTGTGCACATGGTGACTTTTCTTCTTTCTTTAGCCTTCTTGGGGTCTAGGTTTAGCATCAATATCACTGGGTCAAAAGGTATAGTTTAAGGACTTTGAGAGCATAGTCCAAATTGATTAACAATTCATAGTTCTACCAACACTGCATTAGTGTTCCTGTTTTCCCTCAGCCCCTCCAATATTTATCATTTTCCAATTTTTTTTTATCTTTGCCAATATGATGGGTGGGAGGTGGAACCTCAGAGGTGTTTTAATTTTCACTTCTCTACATTAATGATTTGGAGTATTTTTCCATACGGATGTTGATAGCTTGGATTTCTTCCCTTTAAAACTGACTGTCCATCTCCTTTGACTATTATGTCTATTGAGAATGACTGTTGTTCTTATAAATTTGAATCACTTATGTATCTTAGCTGTGAGAACTTTATCAGAGAAACTCACTATAAAAAGTTTTCCCAGTTACTTGCTTCCCTTCTGTTTTGCCTGCATTGGTTTCATTTGTGCAAAAAGTTTTTAGTTTTATATGATCAAAAGTGCCCATTTTCTCATCTGTGGTCTTCTTTATCTCTTGTTTGGTCATGAACTCTTCCCCTAACCATAGATCCCAGTGGTCATCTCTTCCATTTGTATATGATATCACCCTTTATGTCTAAGTCATGTGGAGCTTATCTTGTTTTCGAGTGTGAGATATTAGTTGATACTTAATTTCTGCCAGACTGCTTTCTAATTTTCCTAGAAGTTTTTGTCAAATAGTGAATAGTGAGTATTTTGTCAAATAGTGAGTAGTGTGTATTTTGTTAAATAGTGAGTATCTCTAGTAGCTGGAGTCTTTGGGTTTATCAGACACTATGCAACAAGGTTTGTTTATGTATGTTGTATACCTAACCAGTTCCACTGATAGACCTCTTTGTTTTTTAACCAGTACCAAACCATGTTGATGATTACTGCTTTGTAGTATAATTTGAGTGCTAGTACTACTATATTCCTTTCCTTCCTTTTTTCTTCATTTCCCTTGAGATTTTTAGCCTTTTGTTCTTGTAGGTGAATGTCATTCTTGTTTTTTCTAGCTCTGTAAAATAATTCTTTCATAGGTTGATTTTTTTAACAAGGAATAAGTAAATTAATTTAGCTAGTATTGCCATTTTTAAGATATTGGTATGACCTACCCATGAGTAATTCATATTTCTCCAATTTTTTTACTTCTGTCAATTTTTCTGTAAAGAATGTTTTGTAGCTGTACTCATGTAGTTTCCCTGTGTGTCTTGGTAGATTGACTCCCTTGTTGTTATTCAGTCCTTTCAGTCATTACAGTTGTGTCTGGCTCTTCTCCATCTCATTTGTGTTTGGGTTTTGGTTTTGGTTTTTTTTTTGGCAAAGATACTGAAATGGTTTGCCATTTCCTTCTCCAGCTCATTTTACAGATGAAGAAACTGAGGCAAACAGGGTGAAGAAATTGCCCAGGGTCACATAACTAGTGTCTGAGGCTAGATTTGAACTCCAGTCATCCTGTGTCCAGGCCCAGTGCTCTACCTACTGTAACACTTAGCTGCCCTAGTATTTGATATATTCTATAGTTATTCTGAATGGAATTTTTCTAGCTCTTTCTGTTGGATTTTGTTGGTAATATACAGAAATGCTTATGATTTATATGGATTTATTTTAGGTCTTGTAACTTCAATGAATTTGTTCATTGTTTCAATTTTTTTACTTGACTACCTAGATCTCTGTCTATAGACTGTCATATCATCTACAAAAAGTGATAGTTTTGTTTCATCTTTGCCTATATTTATTCTCCTAATTTCTTTTTCTTGTCTTATTGCTATAGCTAGTATTTCTAGCACTATAGTAAATAGGAATAAAGGACACCCTTGCTTTCTCCTCTGAGCCTATTGGAAAGGCCTCCAAACATTCTTCCTTATGGTTAATGTTTACTCTAGGTTTTAGGTAGACACTGTTTACTACTTTAAGGAAAAGTCCATTTATTCCTAGGATTTCTAGTACTTTTAATACCCATGGTTATTTCAAAAGCTGTTTTTAGCATCTGTTGATATCATCATAGTTTTTATTATTTCTGTTATTAGTATGATAATTATACTTAGAGTTTTTCTTATTGGAAAAAAACTTGAATTTCTGGTAGATTTCCAACCATAAGTCACAGTCTATAGTTTTATTAATATATTGTTGGATCCTGCTAATATTTTATTTACAATTTTTTGCATCAGTGTTAATTATAGATATTAATCTACAGTTTTCTTTCTCTATTTTATTCTCCCTGGTTTAAATATCAAGACCTGTCATAGGAAGAGTTTGTAAAAGTCCCTTCTTTCCTATTTTTGCAAACAGTTTATGTAATATTGGAATTAACTTTGCCTTGAATGTTTGATAGAATTCACTTCCAAATCCAACTTGCCTTGAGATTTTTTCCTTTTTTCATGCCCTATTCAATTTCTTTTTCTAATGCTGGATTATGTAAATCACCTATTTCTTCTATTAATCTGCTCATTTTATATTTTTTATAAGTTTTCATCTAAGTTATCAATTTTGATGGCATAAAATTGGGGAAATAATTTCCAATCATTTCCTTTTTTATTTGTTGTGACATTTCCTTTTTCATTTTTGATATGAAGAGTTTGGTTTCTTCACTTTGTTTAGCATTTAAATTTTTTTTTAATTTATGGAATAAAGCAAGCATTTCTGTAACATAGTGCAATAAAAAAGATGATTGCACATGAAACCACAAATTAACTACATGCAGCTTGCTATTCATTTTAAATATACAACAGAGTTCCTTTTTCCCCCTTTTTTGTTTTTTTCCACTTAATAGTATTTTATTTTTTCCAATTACATGTAAAGATAGTTTTCAACATTCACTTTTATAAGATTTTGAGTTCCAAATTTTTTCTCCTTCACTCCCCTTCCCCCTTCCCAAGATGGCAAGCAATCTGATATATATTACACATGTACAATCATATTAGCTATATTTCTATATTAGTTGTGTTGTGAAAGAATAATCAAACAAAAGGAGAAAACCACAAGAAACAAAAAATAAAAAAATTAAAATAGCATGTTTCAATCTGTGTTCAGATTCCATAAGTCATTCTCTGGTTATCGATAGCATTTTCTATCATGAGTCTTTTGGAATTGTCTTAGATCATTATATTGCTAAGAGCCAAGTCTCGCATAGTTAATGATTGCATACTGTTGCTATTACTGTGTACAATGTTCTCCTGGTTCTGCTCACTTTACTCAGCATCAATTCATGTAAGTCTTTGCAGGTTTTTCTGAAACCCACAAGCTCATCATTTCTTATAGCACAATAGTATTCCATCACATTCATATACCACAACTTGTTCAGCCATTCCCCATTTGATGGGCATCCCTTCAGTTTCCAAGTCTTGGCCACCACGAAAAGAAGTGCTATAAATATTTTTGTAAATATGGGTCCTTTTCCATTTTTTATGATCACTTTGGGATACAGACCTAGTAATGGGATTTCTGGATAAAAGGGTATGCACAGTATGATAGCCCTTTGGGCATAGTTCTAAATTGCTCTCCATAATGGTTGGATCAGTGTATTAGTGTTCCAATTTTCCCACTTGTTCTCCAACATTTATCATTTTTCTTTTCTGTCACATCTAATTCCTTCTATTTCTTTTTCTTCTCCTATTGCTAAAGCTAACATTTCTAGTACAATATTGAATAATAGTGGTGATAATAGGGATCCTTGTTTCACCCCTGATCTTACTGGGAAAGCTTCTAGCTTATCCCCATTACATATAATGCTTGATAGTGAGTTTAGATACATACTACTTATCATTTTTTGGTTTTTTAAAAAAATTTATTTTAGGCTTAAATACTAAAACTTAAATATACAATAGAGAAAAGAAAAAGAAACATTATAAACTTAAATACAAAATAGGAAAAAGAAAAAAACAGGTCATGTGCACAGCAGAATGTAAGAGAGGATTCAAATATATAGCAATAAATTTCCATTTCAGGAAAGCCTATATAATAAAAACTTTGCATTGTGTTGAGAGCTATCTATCTTTCCTCTCCTTCGCTGTAAGTTTTCTTTTGTTGTCTGCTGTATACTTTACTACTTATTTCAAGGAAAACTCCATTTGTTCTTACACTCTCTAGTGTTTTTAATAGGAATGGGTGCTGTATTTTGTCAAAAGCTTTTTCTGCACCAATTGAGATAATCATATGATTTCCGTTTGATTTTTTATTGATATGGTCAATTATGCTGATAGTTTTCCTAATATTTAACCAACCCTGAATTCCTGATATAAATCCCACCTGGTGATAGTGTATTATCCTGGTGATAAATTGCTGTAATTTCTTTGCTAATACTTAAAATTTTTGCATCAACATTCATTAGGGAAATTGGTCTATAATTTTCTTTCTCTATTTTAGCTCTTCCTGGTTTAGGCATCAGCACCATATTTGTGTCATAAAAAGAATTTGGTAGGACTCCTCCCTTTTCTTTCCCCTTTCCCCTCCTTCTTCCATATGAGGTAAGATAAATTTTTCTACCCAGCTAAGTGTTTATGTTATTCCCTCTTTGAGTCAAATCTGATGAGAGTAAGGTTCAAACAATTCTCACTGCCCCCCCTTCTTTCCCTCTACTGTAATAGATCTTTTGTGCCTCCTCATGTGATGTAATTTAACCTATTCTACCTCTCCCTTTCCTCTTCTCCCATTACACTCCTTTTCACCCCTTAATTTTTTTATATCATCATGTCAAAGTCAACATATGCCTATGCCCTCTGTCTATGTATACCCCTTCTAACTGCCTTAATAAAGATACAGTTCTCAAGAGTTATAAGTATCATCTTCTTGGATAGGGATGTAAACAACATGGTTTTTTTCTTTCCTGTTTACCTTTTTATGCTTCTCTTAAGTTTGTATTTGAAGATCAAATTTTCTGTTCAGCCCTGGTCTTTTCATGATGAAGGTTTGAAAGTCACCTATTTCATTGAATACCCATCTTTTCCCCTGAAAGATTATTCTCAGTTTCACTGGGTAGTTGATTCTTGGTTGTAATCCAAGGTCTTTTGCTTTCTGGAATATCATATTCCAAGTCCTCTGATCCTTTAATGTAGAAGCTGCTAAATCCTGTGTTATCCTGACTGTGGCTCCTTGATATTTGAATTGTTTCTTTCTGGCTGCTTGCAGTATTTTCTCTTTTACCTGATAATTCTGGAACTTGGCTACAATATTCCTTGGAGTTTTCATTTTGTGATCTCTTTCAGGGGGTGATCAGTGGATTCTTTCAATGATTATTTTACCCTCTGGTTCTAGGATATCAGGGTGGTTTTCCATGATAATTTCTTGAAAGATACTCTTTTTTTTCTTTATCACGGCTTTCAGATAGTCCAATAATTTTTAAATTGTCTCTCCTGGATCTGTTTTTCCAGGGAGGTATTTTACATTTTCTTCTATTTTTTTCATTCTTTTGATTTTATTTGACTGATTCTTGATATCTCATAGAGTCATTAGCTTCCACATGCTCAATTCTAATTTTTAAGGAATTATTTTCTTCAGTTAGCTTTTGTACCTCCTTTACCATTTCCAATGGAATTTTTTCCCATTTAGCCATTTGTATTTTTTAAGAAATTGTTTTCTTCAGTCAATTTTTGTTCTTCCTTTTTCAAACTGTAAACTCTCTCTTGCATACCTCTCATCTTCCCCCCAATTTTTCTTCTACCTCTCTTATTTGACTTTTAAAATCCTTTTTGAGCTTTTCAAAGGGGACATTTTTGGCTTGAGACCAATTCATATTCACCTTTGAGGTTTCACATGTAGGCATTTTGACAATGTTGTCCTCTTCTGAGTTTGTATTTTGATCTTCCCTGACATCATAGTAGCTTTCTGTGGTCAAGGCTCTTTTTTATTTCTTGCTCATTTTTTGCCTATTGTGTGGCTTTTAAAGTTGAACTCTGCTCCTGTGGCACAGAGGGCACTGTCCCAAACTTCTTGTGCTGGGGGCCAGGGGCTTGGTCTTGGCTTTATGCACTGGGGCCTCAGATGCTGGTGGCTTGCTTACTGCACTGAGGTGGCCTGTCCTAGTCACACCAGCATTCCAGAGTTGGCAAGTTGCCTTCTGTGCTGGGACTGGAGGCCTCACAGCTAGCTGGCCTGCTGAGCCAGGACCAGGGGGCCTCAGTTGCTGATCTGTGCTGTGGCTGATAGCTTCTTGCTGGCTTGCCCGAATCTGCACTGGGCTGTGCTTCCCTTTCCCAAGTAAGATAGACCTTTCCTGAAGTCCTCCTAAGTTATCTTAAGCTAGAAAATGTTTTACTCTGTCATTTTGTAGGTCCTGTCACTCCAGAATCCGTTTAGAGGCTTGATTTAACATAGTTTCCAAGGGAAACTAGGGAGAGTTCAGGAAACTTCCTGGCTTCTCTCGGCCATCTTGGCTTCACCTTTTCATCACTTTTTGTTAATAAGATTAGCTATTTGTCTTATTGTATGTCTATGTTATTAGTTTTAAAAAAACAGCTCCTAGTTTTATTTTTCTATTCAATTATTTTTTGCTTTCAATTTTGTTCATCTTTGCTTTTCAGGACTTCTACTTTTGTGTTTAGTTAAAAGGGTTGATACATTGGGTTTTTTAGGTTTTTTTTTAAATTACGTGCCCATTTTTATGGATTTGATCTTTCTCTCTTGTTAATGGAAATATTTATAAATAGAAATTTTCCCATAAGGACTCCTTTAGCTACATTCCATATGTTTTGGTATGTTGTCTCCTTGTTGTCATTTTCTATGGCATAATCTCCCTGTCTGGTTTGTTATGAAGCCATAAACACTTGGCCCCGATATTGCTTCTGTTCCTCTTGTATCTATTCTTTGCCACCTTAAGTGAAGTATTGGAAACAGAACAGACTAGTCTGTGACTTTGTGAAATTCAAAAGCTCAGGAGATCACCAGGGACCCAGAAATTACAGTCCATGCCATAGGTTTCTGACTTCTGAGCCTAGTGAGGAGCAAAATCCTGAGCAATCTACTTGACCATCCCACCCAAAGGGAACACTGATTTCTTCAAGCAAGGGAACAACCTTTTCTACCAGTTTATGCAGTATTCAGAAGTGAACTTGGTGAGGTAAATGCTTGGTAGCAACTGCTTTAAGTTTGAACCCACTCTTCCCAGGAACTAATGAGGTTGAAGAGAAAGTGTTCCCTGCCCCCTGTGAGTATTGGGGGTATGCTTTGTATTTTTTTCAGTTAATATCCCTTCATAGAATATAATTGAGATTAATTGGTTAAATGGTACTGGGGTTATAATCATTGGGTCAATATAAGGAAGATACCAACTGCAAATGACAATTGACTGGAAAGAACACACTTTAATGGAAGCTTAAGCCAATAACACTAGAAAAACACTCTACTCCCTCAGAAATACCCCTAAAACCCTCGAACCTGGCTAACCTTGCTCTGAGATTTGACTTGCCAGGGAAAGCAGCAATAAGTCAAATCAATAAAGATTTATTAAGTGTTTATTTTGTACCAGATACAGTGCTAATTACTGGGAATACAAATACAAGGAGAAAGGAAAATGGTCCCTACCCTCAAGGAGCTTATATTCTAATGAGAGAAGAAAAATTAAAGGAAGATGAAAATAGAGGTGGGGGGCAGTCTCTAAGAAGGTACCTGCTCGGGAGCATGGTGGAGAAAGTCTAGAGAGTCAGAAGTGGAGCTACGGGGAGGAAAGAAATAAGCATTTATATCATGCCTGCTATGTGCCTGGCACCATATTAAGTGCTTTACAAATATTTTTAATTTAATCTTCACAGCAACCTTGGGAAATAGATATTATCATTATCCCCATTTTACAGTTGAGGAAACTGAGTCAGACAAAGGCTAAGTGACTTGCCCAGGGTCATACAGCTAGTAAGTAGCTGGTAAGTATCTGAGGCTGGAATTAAAGAGGAATGAAGACATAACTTGAATGGGTACTTTTCCTTAAAACGGAGGATCTGAGAGGAACTGACAAACCAAAGGAAGGAGTCCCAGGGATAGAGTATGCTTCCAGGGTGAGAAGGCAGCAGAGGAAGAGGGAATTTCCAGGGTGTACTATGGCTTGGAGAAAGTCTGGAGAGTCAGAAGTGGAAACTGGAGAGGAATGAGGAAAAGGACAACTACCCACCAGCTTATAAGGGCTACATAAGCAATATAATATGCTATAAGCATTAAATATATTGCACATCCAGTTAGTTTACCTACCTAAGGCATGATCTATGATCTCATCCAGCCACATGGATCCAATTACTACTTCTGGGCTGATAACTCCCAAATCGAAGATATAGTTACTGACATAGCTGAATAGATTAACCAAGACACAGTATAGATAATAGGCATTTTTCATCCATTGTTTTCTATATGGCTTGTCAGTCTGATCTTTTTTGAGAAATTGTGAATTTATTTCATTGAGGCCCTGTAATGTTCCAGGGCTGACTAATGCAGTCAGCACAATCTCATTTGGAAACATCATCTAGAGGACCTTACCATTTATAGGAACTCCCTCTTCTATTTGGAACTTGCACCAGACACCCTCTGTGACAACAGTCAATACTTTGGATGAGCATGTATCTCCTTGCTTATGTCTAGAGTCTTCAGTTTTATTTATGAAGAAATTTGTATGATATTCATATGCACATGAGAGACTCCTTGTAGAAAGGGAACCTTTGGGGCTTCATTTTGCTATATCAATCCAAATAGGTTCTTTCTTAGTTGTCAGTCATGAAACACAATAGGATCTTCTATTTTCTATATCTTTCAGTCATTTGTGATATGCTATAGAAAATAATTTACAAAAGCCCACCTTTTCTTTTCTTATATTTTCATCAAGGATACCCTTTATTGGCTTATAGATCATTCTATTAAGGACTTTATAAAAATGAGAAAATGGGTTTTGGGGTTGGAAGTTACTGATGTTCATTTGATCTCCTTTGTGGGGCATTAATGAAGTCTATATTTTTTCCCATCCTTTTGTTCTTTTCTCCTCCCTGAGCTGTCTTGTACCCCTATAACCCTTCAGGGCTTTTAAGATTTCCTCAGTAAGTCCTTAGTATCATCTTCCTCATTTAAATAGGGTGCTATTGGGATGATTATGGTCCTTCTCTGGAGTTTTCACTATCACTAATAATGATAAATCATTCATTATAGAAATGTAGACAAATTCTTTCTGCTTTCTGTTATTCATTAAGCTCCTGCTAATTTTATCTATGAACACCTTCGTAATGATCTGGCTCAGTTGGGGGCTCGCACCAAGCTTTCTATAAATTTTTCACTTCTGCTAATTTTGTTGTTTTATGAGGCAATATTGCCTATAGTCTTCCACTGTTTTACAAAAACAAACAAAAAAAGTTTTTATTTAAAACTACTTATTACTTTTGGCTGCCATACCTGTCCGTTTGGCAAGGAGATCAAGTGTTTGCTAAGTCAGTCTCCAGGCTCTTTCAGCCACCTAGTTGTAACAACTGCTTTATATCAGTTCAACTTTTGAAGGAAATGGTAATAAACAAGGCCAATATATTTGTATTTCCTGTTTTCCATTTTTCAGCAGCAATGGTTCATTTTAATAGACCAGGTTGAAGCTGTTATAATTGTTTGCAGTGTCTTGTTGTCACTTTTATTCTTCTAATTTGATGTTGATTTTTAATTTTGCTTTAATTAGTCAGTGGTTTGTGAGTACACACACAGCAGATTCTGGTGTGACTCCCATATTGTCAATTAGTTGTTTCCTGTCTGTTAAGATGGTCCATTTCATTTGGGATGGATGGATGTGTGTGATATTATTCAGTGCTTTTCATGTCTCACATCTTCTAAATCCCTTTGAGAACAAGGTATTCACAACATGTAAGCATGAAGCTTCAGTGTTGTCTATAAGCCACTGGCCTCTTTCCATTTCTCAGAACTGAATGGGATTTTCTGGTATATTTTTTTGCCATCCTCCCCCATATCAACCATCATATTTAAGTCACTGAGTATCAAAGTATATGTTGACTTGTTTTGAAGGAGCTTGTCAACTTTTCTACAACTTCATACTTTCCGGTATATGTTGCCACATAAGCTGAAATTATTTTCATGATGGTCTTTTTACTTGTAATCCTTGGATCCTGTCTTGTGTCATGGGCTCCTTTGGTATGCTGAGGAAGCCTTGGGGCCTCTTTTCAAAATAATATTTGTTGCCTGCACTCAGAATTAAAAGAAACGCTAAATTTCTGTTAGAGGGTGATAAAAGCAAGATGGATTTTCTCCCCATCCAAGTTCACAGATCCCCTGAAATCAATCCAGGAACTTCAGATTAGAAATCCATGCCTTATATTATGGAGCTTGGTTAGGTAAATATAGGCACTTTCTTTTTTCCCACTTTCTCTTCAATTTAAGTATTTGAAGGGCTGTCACTAGAAGGTGGAATTAGACTTGTCCTGCTTGGCCCCACAGGGTAGAACTAGAAACAGTGACTGGAGAGGCAAATGGAGATGCAAACACAGAAAAAAACCTTTCTAACAATTAAAGCCACCCAGACTGGAAGGGGCTGTCTGGGGAAGTGGGTGCTCCCTGTCAATGGAGGTCTTCAAGCAAAGATGAGATGACCTTTTGTGAGATATAATATGGAAGGAATAACTTCTCCAGTCTGGATGGAAGTAGATGACTTCTGAGGTGACTTCCGACTTTTGAAATTCTAGGTTTCAGTAAATCTAGAGTCAGAAAGACCTGAATTCAAATGTGACCTCAGACACTTAATAGCTGTATGACCCTGGGTGAGTCACTTCACCCTGTTTGCCTCAGTTTCCCCATTTGTAAAATGAACTGGAGAAGGAAATGGCAAACTATTCCAGTATCTTTGCCAAGAAAACCCCAAATGGGGTCATGAAGTGTCAGTTATGACTGAAAAACAGCTGAACAACAATAACAACATGAAGCGCCATAGACCCTCTGTTTCAGCAGTAACTGAGCTGAGTCAAAAGCTAGAGCATACACAGTATTAGGCTGCACTTGTCCGTCTCCATTATAATTCTTTGTCTAGTTTTAATGGGCCATTCATCTGGAAGCAATTATTTGGATAAATGAGAGCCACATTTCTCACTTGTGCATGTGGCTAGTTCCCAGGCTCATTTTTTTTTTAAAACAGGTTAGTTAGCAGTTTAGAAAAGGCCTTAGCTTTTAGAAAAAGAATTTCCAACCCCCCCGTCCCAACAACAACCTATCCACTCCTTTTGCCACACTCCCTCACCTCTTGTCCACACTAATTTCACTTGCTACCTTGTGGCCAGCCCCACTTCCTCACTTCTTGGCCGTAGAAGAGAACCCACGATCATATGCACTGGCAGCAAGTTCTCTTCCTTGTAAGGATATTTATCTTCAGTTCCTTGTCATCCTTTCATCTCATTATTTCCAAAAAGTATCCCTCATAACAGGCTGAGTAACTCCTGTCATCTCTATCCTGTGGTATAAAGGGGAAAAGTCCTGGACTGAGAGGCAGGACACCTGGGTTCTAGCTTCAGCTTTACCACCCAAGTCACTTCCCCTCTCTGGGCCTCAGATTTGGCCTCTGTCAAAGAAGGAGGTTAGATTACATGTTCTCTGAGGTTGCTTCCTGTGCTCTAAAGTCTTAAGATCTGTCCACTTGGGCTTTGTGCAAAGAAAAAAGATTCCATTCTAAACCAGCTTCTACATGCTTGCTATTCAGCCGGCTTCCAGCCACTGTGCACACAGGGAATGTCCATTAACTTTAGCAGTCAATTCAATTGGCCGCTAGGTGGCGCAGTGGACAGAATGTTTGATTCAAGTCAGTAAAACTTGTGTTAGAATTCTGCCCTAGACATTTACTAGCTATGTAACCCTAAGCTAGTCACTTAACAGCTCTCTGCCTCGGTTTCCTCATCTGTAAAATGTGGGTAAAAATAGCAGCTAGCTCCCAGAGTCATTGTGAGGATCACAGGAGATAATATGTGTAAAGCACTTTGCTGTTACTGTTGTGGTTGTTATGAACCCTGATTAATCCTGGATGCTGAGAGATACAAAGTTTAGGTAAGACGTGGCCTCTTCCTTCATGCAGCTTACAGTCTAGCAAGGGATGAGACAGGCAAATAAATAACAAATGTCCCTCATTACATGATGAGCAAGCCGCAAAATGGGTGCTAAGTGAAATCCCAGGGGGAAAGTTGTTACTAGTTAGGGCCATCAGAGAAGATTTTCTGCAGGAGGAAGGAAGACACTTGGTGCTTAGAGATTATGGTGAGCAAAGGTGTGGCTGGAGGTGGGAGAATACAAGACACGTTTAAGTAAGAAAGGGAAGTTCGATTTGACTGAAACATAGAACAGAGTGTGTGCCTAAGAAAAATGTAATTTAAAAGGTAATTTCTGAAGGGGTAGCAGTCCAGACCTGGCATTTCATCAGTATGGAGGAATTCCCGTTCCAGAACTTGTCTGCAATTTGTAATCTTTAGAGGCACGTCTGGGGCACTGAGAGAATAAGTGATCTGGGGGTCTATATTTGGCCACAACAATTTTCTTAATTTTTTATTTTATGGTTTTTTTATTAAATTTTTGGGGGTTTTATATCCCACACCTATGATCCCCATCGTCTGCATCTTCTTATAATCATACCGCCTTCATGGCGGGTGCTCTTCTCCATTTATATTGTCGTGACCATTGTATACATTATTTTCCTCTTGAAGTCCATTAAGTGAGAGAGGGGTACCAGTCTGCATCAATGAAGGGGATAGCTCCACAGGTGAAATCACAGATCCTTAAAGCATTGTCATTTTAATTGTTCTTTGAAATCTCTCCTTTAAAGGATTCTACCAGTGCGTTGAAATCAACACCATCTTTACAGCTAATGACTCTTCCAAAAACTTCTGGAAAATTGAGCAAAAAGGGCAATTACCCTGTCCCAGAAGGATTCTGATTTCCTCTGTCTTGGTTTGACCACCCCTTAAGTACTGCATTCAGGGTAGCACCTTTTAAGAAGCCCATGGAAAAATCTGGGGTTCGACCTAAATACAAGATGATAAGGATACCAGCAACCGTGTCGCACAAGAGTACGTTGAAAGGGCAGATAATGTTTAACCTACAGAAGATAAGACTTAGAGGAGCAGCCAATACATGCTTTCAAAGATTTGAAAGGCTGTTGCACAGTAGGGTAACTAGACTAGTTCTGATTGACCCCAGAGGGCAGAACCAAGAGTGATGGATGGAAGTTACAAGGAGGCAGAGTTAGGCTGGATGTCAGAAAGAACTCCCTAACCATGTAAGCTGTCCAAAGGTAATAGGCATCCCATCATTAGAAGTATTCAAGTGGAGGCTGGATGATTATGTATATGGTAAGTTGTAGAAGGGATTCTTCTTTAGGCAGGAACTAGATGAACTATAAACTTCCTTCCAAAATTCTCTGGTCCTTGCACCATGACACATTGTAACATGGTCTTTTCTGCATGTCATATTGGCATGCCAAGTTCATAGGACTGTCAGGACATAGGTCCTAGGTGATAACTCCATTGTTTCCCATCTTCTTCCGGCATCGTAGCTCACATTTGCAGAATAGAAATTGGTATCTCATTTCTAGGGGCAAAGGCCTTTGGAGCATATGGAATAAGTGCTGAGAAGATACTGGTAAGCTAGGATAAGGAGCCAACTCCATCCTAGACATCCTTCCCCTACCTCTCTCTGCTCTTTAGAACACTCACTTTTGTTTACTGAAGTGGGAGCCAAAAGTTCTAGTCCCAGTTCTGATACAAACTCACTGTGTGACCTTGGGCAAGTAAGTTGACCTACTTTGGGCCTTGATCACTAAGATCCCTTCTAATATGCTATAATGTAACTTCTCTTTGCCACAAGGGGCTGAGATTAAAATCAACTTCTTCCTGCCTCCTCTTTTCTCATCTACAAAATGGAATCTGCCTTCCCCATGTTCCCCATCCCAAGCTCATCCACCACCACCACCACCACCATTCCAATTAGAAAGCAATTCCGTGAGCTAATGTCTGGAAAATGTTGGGGGCTTCTTGAAGAAAGGTCCTAGATAAATAAATACATTCAATGGTGTCATGTGGGCTGGGGCAGAATGACAAGGCTGCCAGCCAGAATGCAGGCATGGATTTCACCTCCAAGAGTAAAGCTGCATATAGAAGCAATTTGATTATTTAAAATAATTCTCTATCATTTCCTAATCCTCTCTACCATTACCTCAAATGAAGAGGTTTCTTTGTAATATTTGTATAGGGAACCTTAATCTTCCTCTATGTGAAAAACTTCAACTGGGTAAGCCTTGGGGATTTCATAGCAAACCCCACTTTAAGGAGATTGGAACACTAATTTGGTTAGAGATTTTAATTGGGGTCATGCTTAGCCCTCTGACAGAGGAATTCAGAAATCAAAAAACTGGCTTGTTCGAAAGGGGAAAAAACACCCTTTAGGGGCTTGTCAGCTCAGTTGATGTGAATGAAGTCAATGATTACAATTTAGTGCAATGGAATTTTGACTCCACATGTAACTGTATAATTGAGCAAGTTCCTCCAGTGACAGAGCGTCAGCCTTGTGCCCACTTTGGTTTTCTGTTTGCTTCGACTTCCAGCCTGATGGATGAGTCTTATCATTATGTAGTCAAAAACTCACCCAGACGGAAGCTCAACTCTTCTTTGAATGTGCTTATGCTTCTTGTGCTCAGATATGGAATTTCTCTCTGGTGCTGAAACACAGGCCACCAAATGGGTCTAAGAAGGGGGCAGCTCCATTCCCAAAAATATGGGATGCAGAGGAAGGGCTCCCTCTGAAGAATGCTTTACTGTCTCTTGATTTTCAAAGTAATGATAACTGACAGCCAGCAAAAATTATAGCCAAATGTTGATGTCTGGGGACCAGATGACAGTTGTAGAAGAAGCATGTTCTGTTGGTGGATGGTGATTGACGGCCAGGGTCAGAATGTGGAAAGCATGTGTTGGGCTCTGTCAGATCACAGTGAGTTGCTGACAGCTTGCTCTGCAGTTCACTTCCTTCTCACCCTGGCAAGATTTATGCAGCAATCCAGGAGGGGCTGAATTAAGGCCCACTTGGGGAGCTCCTCATTTCAGTTGGGACCCAATGAAAGCTGACTTCTGAATGGGGGATTGAAGACTTTGACTATTGGCTTATCGGCTCAGGACACTGTTCATGAGGCTCAGGGAGAAACAAAGACCTCAATCATGCCCTATCTCAGTGATTTTTGCAGTACTCATTTGACATGTAACAGAGCTGGGACCATGGTTTGTGGATAGCTCCAGTGGGCAATGTTGCTAGGAAGCCTTCTGACCCTCTTGTTAGGGAGGTTCTCATTCCCCTCTTCATAGAGGCAAAATCCCAATACTAATTTTAAAACACCAGACACTCGTCAGAGAATAACTAAACAAAATCTGATATGTGGAAGTAATAGAATATTAGCTTGCTGTTGGAAATTATGAAAGCGATGATTTCAGAGAAGGCTGCTGTATGAACTGATACAGAGTAAAGTGAGCAGAACCAGAACAATTTCTATAATAACAGCAACATTATCAGCAACATTGTACGATAACCAACTATGAACGACTTAGCTCTTCCCAGCAATACAATGATCCAAGACAGTTCCAAAGGACTCATGATGGACAAGGCTATCCACTTCCAGAAAAAGAACTATGGAGTCTAAATGCAGATTGAAGCAGACTATTGGCACTTTGTGTGCGTGTGCGTGTGTGTGTGTGTTTGCATGTGTGTTTAGTTCTGGCCTGTTTGTTCTTTCACAGAATGACTAATATGGAGATATGTTTTATATGATTGTACATATATAATCTATATCAAATAGCTTACCGTCTTAGCGAGGGGGGAGGTGAGAGAGGGAGAAAATTTGGAACTCAACATTTTCAAAAAATAAATATTAAAATTATCTTTACATGTAATTAAAAATGCTATTAAAAATAACAAGAACATTGTTAAGAAAAGTAACTGAAAATCGTTGGCTTGACCAACAAAGATTCCAGGAGACTGATAATGAAGCATGTTGCCCACGTCTTGAGAGATGATGGCCCCAAGATACAGAATGAGAAATACGTTTTTGGTTATGGCCAATGTGGGAATTTGTTTTGCTTGACTATGCATATTTTTACAAGGGTTTTGTTTTTCTTTTTTTTCTATTGGAGGCAGGAGAAGAGGAGAAAATAAATGGTTTCTAATTAAAAAAGAATTAATTAAATAATAATTAAGGAAAAAAAAACACTAGAACTTCCACGGAAAGGATCATGGGTCTGTCTGGTAAGTAAGTCTGAAATCCGGTGAGATCTTTTGGCTGCTTCAATAATTAATACTTATCGCCTATCCATTAGGTCCAAAAAGGACCTACTGAACTGAATCTCAGGGTTCTGATATAGCAATAATAATACCTTTTCCTCTGTGTGTTATAATTCCCAACTCACTGCTGAGGAAAATATGGCTCTGAGGAAGGGAAGTGACTTGTCTAAGGTCACACAGCTAATACATCGAGATTTGAGCCCATGTCCTCAGACTAAACCACACTATCCCTTACTTCCTCTTAAAAGCAGCAACATTTTGTTGAATGTTCCAAATATATTCAATTTGGTTGTCTAATTATTGTATGTGGGCCATCGTTTAGAAATTATCTGATGCTCTGCATTGGTCACTGAAGTGGTTTGGGGAAAATTGCACCAGGCTTTCAATGATCTCCAGCTGCTCAGTGCTACCAGCGTCCAGATTTTTAATAGTACTGTTCTCATCTGGTCACATGGGGCATGCCTCAAAATTTCAGGAAAGAGGGAAGGAAGAATAGCAAGGAAAAATGCATTTACTGAGCACCTACTATGTGCCAGGCATTGTGCTAAGTACTCTATGAATGTTATCTCATTTGAGTCTCACAGTAACCCTGGGAGGTAGGTACTATTATTAGCCCCATTTTAGAGTTGAGGACTGAACAACAAGGGGCAGCTAGGTGGTGTAGTGGATAGAGATATGGGCCTGGACTCAGGAAGACCTGAGTTCAAATTTGGCCTCAGACACTTCTTAGCTGTATGACCCTAGACAAGTGACTTTACCTTGTTTGCCTCAGTTTCCTCATATTTGAAATGCACTGGAGAAGGAAAGGGCAAACCCCTCCAGTATCTCTGCCAAGAAAACCCCAAACGGGGCAGTCACAAGTGAAAAACAACTGAACAGAGTTGAGGAAACTGAGGCAAACAGAAATGAAGTGACATGTCCCGGGTCTCATAGCTGGGAAATGTCTGAGGCAGAATTTGAACCCAAGTCTTCCTGACTCCAGGCCCATATCTCTATCCACTCTATCCCCTAGCTGCCTTAGGTGACCCAAAGGGCAGCAGATCATTGGGAAAGGTATGCAAATAGGCTGAAGCATGTTACCAGTGATGATTTGCATACAAGAAATAGAATTGATTCAGAGATAGGGACTTTGGATGTGTGATCTAGACATAGGATCGTAGGATCTTAAGTATAGAGCTGGACAGGACCCCTTCACTTTGTGCATGAGGAAACTGAGGCTCAGAGAGGGGAAATTACTTGTCCAAGGTCATACAATTTAGTAAGTGGCATAGCTGAGATTTGAACCTGGGTCCTCTCCACTGCTTGAAAAGGCATCATTGAGGATACATGTGAGCAGAAGAGGAGATGAGCCAGTGATATAAGGAGAAACAAGCCTTACCACAGATGAGTATCCTGAGTACTGCTCTGGTACTCACAGAATATCCAAAAGGCCGAGAGGAAGACATCTAGCACATTAGCTATATCATCTATAGAAAATGTATGGAATGACAGATCAGAATCAAGAAGATGAAGAAGTGGGGAGGGAAAGAATGATCAAGCCTGAAGGAGAAAGCAGCTACATGCATTACCAATCCCATTATGGAAGTGCAAATAGATTGAGAATGGTCATTGTCACTGAAGGTGTGCTGGGTTCAAAGCATACCCACTCTCTGGTCCCCAGGAACTCTGAAAAACAAAGGGTCATAGTGTACCCTGGGCATCTTAGATTTGGTTTCAGTGTATAGAGTGCTTCAAAAACATTACTCCAAAATATGTACGCGCATCAACTCTGAGCTTATAACATTAGAAGGGGAGGTTTTTCCTTTTCTCTCCCAGTAACTACGTTTGTCAACAAGTTGAGCATTTCTAGAGGGATACAGGAATAGGGTGTACGCTCATTTGTATTTGTGGCATGCCTGTGGCCCAAAGCTGTGGAAGTCAGCCAGCAAGCATTTATAAAGTACTTACTTGGCTAAGTGCTGGGGATACAAAGAAAGGCAAAAACTATCCCTGCCCTCAAGGAACTCACAGTCTAAAGGTGGAGGCAACATGCAAATAATTATACGTACAAAATACATATATTGTAAATGGGAAGCTGTGTTAGAGGGACCTTCTCTCAGGGAGAGGTCACTAATTGGAGGGAGAGGGGGGGAAGATTGGGAAAGGCCTCTTGTAGAATGTAGGCTTTGAGGGGAGTCCTGAAGGAAGCCAGGAGGTAAAAAGGTAAGGGCCATTCTAGGCATGGGAGATAGTCAGTGAAAAGGCAGTGTTGTATGCAAGGGATGGCAAGTAGACTGTTTGTAGATGAATGGCAGAGTGACTCAAGTGTAAAAAGTGTAAAAACATGGAAAAGGCAGGGAGGGGCCTGACGGTGAAAGACTTTAAATGCCAAACAGAATTTGATATTTGACCCAGAGTCGATGGGGCTAGGATAGTAGGCTCCAGTTTATAACTGGAGCGTCAGCGTTTTCAAGACCACGTGGCAGAAAGGGATAGGCCATGTGTCAGCTTAACCTCTAGCCCAGCCTTTGGCTTTCTGCAGTAGAGTTTATCAATTCTACTTTCCTCAGTGGGGACTGATGTGCCCACAGTGATTCAGATGTGCTTCTCAAATTCATTTTCACATTTGACCCAACTTGAGAAAAACCTTGGTCCCTGGAGCTAAAAGGAAGTTCACAAATCCACCTTCCTAGGAGGCCTTTTGTATTTAGTCAGAGGGCAAAAATTTCTAGTGCAATACAGTATTTTTGCCTTGAGGCAAACTTTAATCATTGAAATCCTTTTGACACTACCCTCTCTGGACAGCTTTGATGAATCTGACTGACTTTTCTCTCTCTCTAAAACCTGACAATCTTAAAAAAATCGATACCAGTAGGATGTTTCATTTACTAAAATGATGGCTGCTTTTGTTTCTGAAAACCAAAAAGAAAAAAAAAATCAACCAAAGCATTTCTAACCAGAGTAGTTTCAAAATGACTATAAAGGTTGTTGCCAATTTTAGTTACAAGTACCCTACACACCTAATTATATTTCATTTCAGTGACTGGGTAAGAAGATATAATTATTACATATTCATTTTTAGGACTCTCCTTTAAAGCCTCATTAAATAAGCTGATGGTCTAATAAAATCTGATTAAAGGGTGATACTAAATCAGGAAACCTTTAGAAAACTAGTCGGAATCTTACGTAGGTTCGAGTGGCTCTTCTTTTGTAGACTTGTGGCCTGTGACACGAGATACCTGATTTCTTTGCCAGGTTGGTTTTTTAATCTCAGATTCACCCCCTTGGATATGCACTCAAGCACTCTGTGCCACCACCCCCACCATGATCTGGCATTATAATCAATTGACCTTTCGGTTGTTGTTATTTTGAAGAATTAGTTTCCCCATTCAATCAGGCTAGAAGTACAATGGCCACTCCCGGGCCTGGCCCCACTACTGATCAGGAATGGGTGCTTTAACCTGCTCCAGTTCCAACTTGCACTGATTCATTCCTCCTTAAGCAGCTTGGTGGTCCCCTACTCCTGGAGGCTTATTGCATAGGTATCAGATTTAGTGTGTACACATATTGGGCTTGAGCCCGCAGAGGCTCAGAACTCCCAATCTCAAGGGATACACCATGCTCGACCTCACCAGCAGCAGGAACAACAGGTGTCTGTCACCACCATCCAACTCAGTTAACCCTTGACAAACAACAAAGTTCCTTGCCTCCATTGAAACAGAAATACTGGGCCGCTGCTGCTGCTGTCTGTCTGTCTGACTCTCCTGATAGGCCCTTTTCCTAGCCTTGTCCTGTGTTTCCACAATCCGGCTAGCAGCTTCTGTGGGGGTGTAAGATCCACCCACAGCCAGCACCCAGAAAGCTGCCAACAGCACAGGTTCTTTTGGTCTGCTTAACTAAGGAAAGCAAGGTGAAGTGGTTGACAAGCTCACTTTAATTCAGCATACAAATATCATTTACTTAGTTCAGGGGGAAAAGCCAGCACCCTGAACTTCAGAGCAAATTACAAACAAAGTACAAACATCAACAGACAGACCCAATACAGATTCATAGTTACCAACATCTAGGTTCAGCCTGGGAGCTCAGAACAACGGCTGGCCTAGAGTCACGAGTGCCACCGCTGCTGCAGCAAAGAGCTCCAAAAAACAGACAGCCAACCCCTGGTTTTTATATCTTTTTCAGAGTCAGGGGTGAGTCACACATGCAACTCACCCAATGTGACCTAGAATCGTCACAGAGAGGTGGACTTAAACCCACGTGGTCTAAAAGCCTCTGCTCTCCCAGACATGTAAACTAGGCCCTCCCTGGAGTTAGCCCCACCTTGGGCCCCACCTTAGTTGCCAGTCCACACCCACTAAGGTTTTACACCTAATAGGGGTTTGGGCCTGGAGCTTAGCACCTAGTAAGACTCAATCAAAGACACTGAATTAATCAAAGGAAACAAAGACCAAACTCTTCAAGAGCACTTGTTGAACTAAGTGCTAAGGAGTCCATTTTGATTATGAACACATCCTGAGAGTTCTAACTTAAATACTTATTAGCTGAGAGCTGGAGGGGGGAGGGTGACAGAGGGCTTGGAAGGACGATGGAAGTTACATCTCACTGGAGAACCAATGATTAGACTATCAATACCATGTCCAGGAGCCCTGTCTTTGATGTGTTGGCTACACTGAGGAAGGCTTCTGCCATTCAGCAAGTTAAATGGTCACTTCAATGGATAAATTAATGAAAAAACAAAGGAGTGCAAGTTGTTGAAGGAACAAAGTAAAATAACGCCATTGTCAAGGCACTACTGGGTATTTTCCATTGAAGAGATTCCAGTAAAGCATGAAGCCAAGTTTTCTTCCCCGCAGTGAGTTTAGTAGTATCCAAAAGGGAATTCTCCCTGCGTCCACCTGTATTTCAAGGCTTTGTTACGTACATAAATCTCTCGTTCACTTTTATTCTTGATTGATGGGAACTAAAGATTGGTCAGCTTAGATTATGGACTAAAACATGTAATCTTTATATAGCTCCTAGACTCTTAATGCTTCCTCAAAGTCTGTATCATGATTCTTGTTAGAAGTTGAGGAAATGGGGGGAGGAAGAACAGATATGTACCTGAGGCTGTGGAAACACACACTTGCTGATTCTCCCCCAGACCTTTCCTCAGTAAAATGTATTTGTTCTATACTGAGGCAGCTAGGTGGCGTGGTAGATGAAGCACTGGGCATGGAGTTCAAATGTGGCCTGAGACACGTAATATATGTGTGACCCTTAGTAAGTCACTTTGCCCCTATTTGATTCAATTTCCTATAAAATGGGTATAATAACAGCACCCACCTTGCAAGGTTGTTGTGAGGGTGAAAGGAAAAAAATATTCGTAAAGTATTGAGCACAATACCTGCCACGTAGTGTGAGTGCTATGTAAATGCCGGCAGCTAGTATTGTTGTTAAATGATGTTCAGGACATAGTCTGGGGCCGGAAGCTGAAGTGGTGAAGGAAGGAATGTAGACAAAGAACTAACTACTCCTTGCACTGAGTGGGAGTTTGAGTCAGTGCGGTGTGATGATCAAGGATCCTAGGAGAGAATGAGAGACACAGATAGAGAGAGGTAAAAAGTTATCACAAGAGTTAGGAAAGAGACACACAGAGACAGTGACACAGGGAAGAAGTGATCATGAGAAGAAAGAGTGAGGACACAGTATTGGAGGAGGAAAAAGGCTTACTGCTTGGTATGAGAAAGTATCCTTGCCAAGCAAACCCCCAGGGGGTTTTGAAGAGTTGGACAACAACAAATAGGACTGAACAACAAATGAAAGAGAAGGTGAGTTGAGCTTGTGGGTGCTACAGCAAATCCAGAGCTGGGAATCCCTGGCCCAGCCTGGAACCCTAGTTCCAGAGGGCCTAGATGTGATAGTCTGGTGTGTGGAAGTCAGCACGGCCTTTCACCTCCTGCAGCATGGAGGGCAATGATGGTAATCCAGTCTGGTCTCCCACCACCCATCTGAATTGGGCATTTTATGGGCTCTTTGAGCTCTGCTTCCGGAAGCAATTACCGAAGGTGAGGCGTTCAGGGTGACTTAGAGCACAGAGCATCTGGGATTGAGGGAGAAAATACTATTCCTAGAATTAGAACAAGTTTGTGGCAGATGAAATTCCCATCTTAAACAATGTTATAACAATCCTGTACCTTCACTTTAATTCTTATTTTTTTCTTTAAAAAGAGGGTGTTATTGATGCTAGTTACTTTCATATCACATTCATTTATGAAAATACTCCTCCTATGCAATGAGTTTTTCTTTATAACAAAGATTTAAAAAAAACCAGTTCAACAAAGTCCACCAATGTACCTACTGTGTCACATATGCAGTGTCCCACACCCATTCAGCAAAAAGGGGGAGGTGTATTTTCTCATGTCTTCTCCAGGGCCAAGTTTGGTCATTAATTCTACTTTTATTTGTCATTGTCCTTGTCTCAGTCATGGTTAATTTTGTAAAACACCTTCGTTTTATTTCTACAAGTAAGTAGGATATGAACCCTAAATAACTTACTTAATGTATTTTCTTTTTTTTTAAATTTTAACCTACATAGCAAAGTGAATAGGGCATAGGACTTAGAGTCAGGAAGATCTGAGTTCAAATCCAGCCTCAGGCACATCTAGCTGTGTGACCTTGGACAAGTCATTTCACCCTGTTTGCCTCAGTTTCCTCATCTGTAAAATGAGCTAGAGGAGGAAATGGCAAACCACTCCAGTATCTTTACCAAGAAAACCCCAAATGGGGCCACAAAGAGACAGACATGACTGAAAAATGAATTGAACAGCAACATGTGCCAGGAGCAAAAAGAACAGGGTGGGGGCCTTCATTCTGGCTCCATGGAATATGTGGTGTAGGTTGACTGAATGTATAGACACAGCTAGAGGGTAGCATGAATAGCTAGGATGTGAGGTTTGGCTGCCTCTATGAAGAGGAGAGCCCAGGGCCATGTGGCACTGCCAGAGGGGCAAGCACGGTCCAAGACAGCCAGAGGTCAAAATAACACCATTTGACAACAGCATGGATGTATGGGATGAGTAGAAATAAGGAGCCCTAGATAACACTTAGGTTATGGTGGGGCCCTTAATAAGGAATTCAAATGTTTAGAAGAAGGGATAGGTTTGGAAGGAAAGATAATGAGTTGCTTTAGACTAGGATGTCTAAAGCATTTGAGATGGCTGTGGATCATCCAGTTTGAGATGTCCAATAGGCATCTGTGGGACTGGAATTCAAGAGATACTAATGAGATATATGAATGGAGACAGGAGATGGAGAGATACGAATGAGGAATAACAAGTGAGCCAATTTGGCTGATCCATAGTGTTCATGGAGGGGAGCAATGTATAATTAAGTTTGGAAAGAGAGGTCAGGGTCATGTTGTGAAGAGGGGTTTATATTTTGATCCTGGAGGCAATAGGGAGCCACTGACATTTGTTGAGCAGGAGGTTGACCTGGTCAGACTTTCACTTTAGGAAAATCACTTTGGCAGCAAAGTGGAAGATGGATTGGAGAGGGAGGAGACTTTTGAGGCAGAGAAATCAACTGTCCAGGCAAGAGATAAGAGCCTGAACCAGGATAATGGCTGTGCAAAAAGAGAAGGAACCAGATACAAGAAATGTTGTGAAGGTAGAAATGAGGAGATTTGGTGACTTGTTGGATATGTGGTATATAGGAGAGTGAGGAATCTAAAATGACACCAAGGCTATAAGCCTGGTGACCTGAAGGATAGTGGTGTCCTTCTCCATAATGGGGAAGTTCACCAGAGGAATGGGTCTGGGCAGAAAGATAGAGTTCCACTTTGAACATGTTGAGTTTCACATGCCTTTGGGACATCCAGTCTGAGATTTCCTAGAGACATAGATGTAAGACAGGAGGGAGTTTGGGGCTAGATAAATAGAACTGAGAATCATCTGCATAGAGATGATAATTAAACTCATGAAAGCAGATGAGGTCACCAAGTGAGATTGAATAAAGAGAATTATAGATGATTGAAAGCTAGAAGGAAGCACAGAAGCTGTCTAGTCCAGTGCCCTCATTTCATAGATGATGAAACTAAGGCAGAGTGGTTAAGTATCCAGGACAAGAAGAGGATCCACCGTGTAGTATGCTGCAGAGGTCAAGAAGATTGAAGACTGAGAAGGACCATCAGATTTGGCAAAATAACAGACACTTTGCACCAAGACATGTTATGACATGTAGTGGGAGACCCAAACTATCAAAACTAACAACTCTTTGGTGAGCCCTCACTCCTCAAGGATCTATATAATAATGATGGCACAGTGGTGAAAGGGACACTGGATTCATGGTCAGAGAACCTAAATTCATATTCCAGATCTGCCATTCGTTACTTTTGTGACACAGAGCAAGTCACTTAATCATTGTAGGCCTTAGTTTTTATTTATGTAAGTAGGAGGTTCAACTAGATGACCTTTCTTGTGCCCCTTCCAACTCTAAATCTTGTTTAGATTGTAAAAGAAGCCTTCTAATTGGTCTCTCTGCCTCAGATCTGTCCCCTTTCCAGTCCATCCTCCACACAACCACCAAAATGATATTCCCCTAGGCTAAAGAAGAAGAGGATGGATTGAAGGTCCCCACTACACTGGCTGAAGATTGCATCAACTCAGGTGCCTTCCAATAACTGTTCAGATTTTCTTTATGATGACTTGTACAATCATGGCATTAATGATGAAGAGGAGGAGCAAGAAGATGCTAACTATTATGATGAAGATGATTCTGGGAATGAGGAATCAAGACCTGCTCCCTCAGTGCCCCTGTACTGCCCAGCCATCTCAGGTCAAAGGGGAGTGATACTAACACAATAGTACAGTGGCAAAAACCATACCCGGGGAGTGGGGAAGACAAATGTGTCTCCTGTTGTGTTGATCTGAATTTGCTCCTTTTTATGGATCTCACTGGAGAAGGTGTGACCCTTCACAGAATATATAAATTCACTCATTCTTTATCCTGTATTACAATTCCTATTTTAAAAGCAAAAATGCAAAATCCTTTTTCACTTCATCTCTACACAGTGTTACAGAGAAACATATTTGGTCTGTGTTTTGATTCTTGAAGAATTCAGTACAATCTCTCATTAAGACATTTAATGTATTTAAAGCTGAGAATCCTCCAGAAGTTAGGTCTTTGGGAGTTCACAAGCACTTTGTAGAAAGAGAAACAGGAAAAAAACCAACCCCACCAATTTGCTCAGGTTTTAGCCGCTTCATTTATAACATTAGTGTGTGCATATTGCATTTAGCCTTGTGATAATGAATTTTGTTTTCTCCTTTGTAGGGTGTGAGGCAGATGGTGTAAGCTTGAGGAAATGTGTTGCTGAAAAGGCACAGTACTGCTTTTGAGATCTTGCTTACACTGGAGTTGAAAGTCAGTTTTTAAAAATCTGATTGAGGCCTAATGCTTGAAATAAATGTTGATACTTTACATAGGAAAAGCAACAACAAAGTGATATTCCTAATGTACAGACGTGACAGTATCCCTTCCTTGCTCAATAAACTCCAGTGGCTCCCTATTACCTCTAGGTTCAAATACAAATTCCCCTGTTGGCATTTAAAGTCCTTCAAACTCTACCTTTCCAGTCTTACTTTCCTTCATTTATTCTACAGCCCAGCCAAATTAGTCTTTGTACTGCCTCTCTTCCAAGATATCTCCTCTCCCCTCTCTGCGCCCCTTCACTGATTCATACCTAGAAGGTACTACCTCCTCACCTTGGTCTCTTAGAATCACTAGTTTCCTTTGCATCTCAACTCAAGCCTCACCTTCTACATGAGGCCTCTCCCAATCCCTGCCAGTGGCTCCTCTCCAAAATTATTTTGTTTCTTTTGTATGTTTCATATTTAATTATCTATGTTCCTATTGTCCATCTTCCTCTAGGTAGAATATGAGTTCCTTCAGGGCAGGAAATGTTTCATTTTTTTGTCTTTGTATCCCCAACACCTATGCACTGAGTAGTGGGCACCGGACAAACACTTGTTGACTTCCATTGAATTGTTGGCTTTGAGGAGAGCCTACTTACGTGTTCTAAAGCTGCAGCCTGATAAGACTAGATGAACTTTTTTAATGAGGAACAGCAACCAAAGTGTCTGTGAAGCCTGCTTGTGAGAATCCAATTGGCTCCTATGAAATTTCTTGATGGCAACAGCACAAAACATTTCTCTATCACCTCATAAACACTTTTATGTGATTCTAGTCCAAGTCTAGGAAGTTATTACTAAGTTTCCTGTGTAGCTCAACTATCCCCCATACACCTTCCTAACCCTCCTGAAATTCTAGACATTGTGATATTTAAAAGCCTTGGTTAAACAGACCACTTTATTAGATCTGCCACCGACAACAGGTTCACACAGGAGCTGAATTCTCCAGGCTTAAATAGAATTAATTCTGTGGGATTTTTAAAGCATTGTTATTTATTTTTTGCCAGGATGAGGCTCCTAGATCTTAAGAAATATGTTCTTATTTATATTGGAAACTCACTATGAGATAATCAAGTAATTAATAAGTTAGCCATGGTACAGGAGCAGTGTAGAGGGCAGAAAATTGAGGCAGAGACAGGAAGAAATGTAACTTCTCAACAACCATATGAAAAAATTATGTACCAAATCAATGATTATATCAATAGAGGCAGAGAAAGCTTTGACAAAATACAGCACCCATTCCTATTAAAAACACTTGAAAGCATAGGAATAAATGGAGCCTTCCTTAAAATTATAAATAGTATCAACCTAAAACCAAGAACAAGCATTATCTGTAATGGGGATAAACTTAAATCCTTCCCAATAAGATCAGGAGTGAAAGAATGATGTACATTACCACCACTATTATTCAGTATTGTGTTAGAAACAAGACAAAAAAATTGGAGGAATAAAAATAGGCAATGAGAAAATGAAATTCTCACTCTTTGCAGATGATATAATGGTATACTTAGAGAATCCCAGAGAATCAACTAAAAACTAGTTGGAAAAATTAACAACTTTAGCACAGTTACAGGATGTAAAATAAACTCACATAAATTATCAGCATTTCTATATACCACCAACACAATCCAGGAGGAAGAGATAGAAAGAGAAACTCCATTTAAAACAACCGTAGACAATAGAAAATATTTAGGTGTCTCCCTGCCAGGAACTATATGAACACAGATGACTCTGGAGGAGAAAGTGAGGCTGGTGACCTTGCACAGTCCTCCCTCACTCAAATCCAAGTCAACTGCAAGTCATGTCATCATTTCCCTGATGTCATGGTCCTCTTCAAGAAGGATGGACAAACACAACAACAATATGAACACAATTATAAAACCCTTTTCATGCAAATAAAGACAGATCAAAACAACTGGAGAAACATTAATTGCTCATGGGTAGGCTGAGCCAATACATATAAAAATGATAATTCTACCTAAGTTCATTTACTTATATAGTACCGTACCAATCAAACTACCAAAGAATTATTTTGTAAAGCTAAAAAAAATAATAATTCATTTGGAAGAACAAAAGGTCAAAAATATCAAGGAAATAAATGAGAAAAATGTGAATGAAGGTGATCTAGAAGTAGCAGTAGCACATTTCAAACTATATTACAAAGCACAATCACCAAAACAATCTGGTACTGGCTAAGAAATAAAGTGGCAGCTCAGTGGAATAGATTAGGTGCACAATACATAGTAGTAAATGACCTTAGTAATATTGTACTTGATAAACCTAAAAATCCAAGCTTTTAGGGGTAAGAACTCACCATTTGACAAAAATTGCTGGGACCCCCTACAAAGCAGTTGAGAAGAAACCATAGATTGTCATCTCCCACCACATACCAAAATATGGTCAAAATGGATAAATGTTTCAGACATAAAGGATGATGCCATAAGTAAATTATGGGAGCATTATGACTAAACAAGAGATAGAGAGGATCATGAGAAGTAAAATGGATGACTTTGATTACATGAAATTAAAAAGGCTTTGTACAAACAAAACTAACAGCCAAAATTTGAAGGAAAACAGAAAGCTAGGGGGCAAATTACAGCAAATTTCTCTGATATATATATAGGAAACTGAGTCAAATTTATAAAAATAACAGCCATTCCCCAATTGATAAATGGTTAAAAGATGAACAGGCAGTTTTCAAAAGAAGAAATCAAAGCTATCAATAGTCCCATGAAAAAATGCTCCAAATCCCTATTGATTAGGTAAATGCAAAATAAAACAACTCTGAGATACCATCTCACACCCATTAGACTAGCTAACATGACAGAAAAGGAAAATGACATGTTGGAGGGGATGTGGAAAAATTGGGACACTGATGCATTGTTGGTGGAGTTGTGAATTACTCTAACCATTCTTGAGAACAATTTGGAACCATGCCCAAAAAGCTATAAAACTGTGCATGTCGTCTGACCCAGCAATACCACTACTAGGTCTATATCCCAAAGAGATTTTTAAAAGGGGGAAAGGAGTCATATGTACAAAAATATTTACAGCAGCTCCTTTTGTGGTGGCAAAGAAATGGAAGTTGAGGAGATGCCCATCAACTGGGGAATGACTGAACAAGTTGTTGTATATGATTGTGATGGAATATTGTTATGCTACAAGAAATGATGAGCCAGATGGTTTCAGAAAATCCTGGGAAGACATATATCAGCTGATGCAAAATGAACTGAGCAGAACCAGGAGAACATTGTACATAGTAGTAGAAATATAGTAAAGATGATCAGCTGTTAAAGACTTAGTGCCTCTGATCAAGATAATGATTCAAGACAATTCCAAAGGACTCATGATGAAAAATGCTATCCACCTCCAGAGAGAGAACTGATGAACTCTGGGTACATATTGAAGCATACTTTTTTAAACTTTTTTTTTGTTTTTATGTGTGTGTTTTCTTCTGCAACATGGCTAATATAGAAATGTGTTTTATATGACTTCACCTTTATAATCGATAGATTGCCTTCTCAAAAGATGAGGAAGAGTAAGGAGGAAGAAAATTTGGAACTTAAAATTTTTAAAAATGAGTGTTAAAATTTTTACATGTAATTGGGAAATATTTAACAAAAGAAATAAAAATATATTTTTTAAAAAGAAATCGCGAATGCATAAGATTCATAGTTGTTTGCATGTGTAGCAACAATCTGGCTAGCAGCTGCTGTGGGGGTGAAAGACCAACACAAGCCCAACAACAAGAATGCTGCAAGCCCAGGTTCTTTTGATCTGCTTTACTAAGGAAAGCAACATTAAGGGGTTAACAATCTTTTTAATCCAACATCAAAATATCATTCACTCAGCTCAGGGGGAAAAGCCAGCACAGTGAGCTTCAGAGAAAATACAAACAAATTACAAACATCAACAGACACAGACCTTGTCTGATTCAAATCTCAATGCATAGTTACCAGAGTTTAACCAAGTCCCAACATCCGGATTTACAAGCTGGGGGGCTCTTAACTACACCTGCCCAGAGTCTCCATGTCAACATGCCTCCAAGAGTGAGAGCCCCAAGCAAATAGCTCTGTTCTCTCTTTTTATACACTCTTTAGCCATCATCAAATGTCATCTGAGTGACCAGAACTCAGGCTCCTACTATTGGCTCTGGTTTTAGCAACTCCTCTTAGGACCCTGAGAACTTTACGCCCACATAGGCTTAGCACCTAGTAGATAGAGGTTTGGGCCTGGGGCTTTGCACCTAGTAAGGCTCAATCAAAGACACTTAATTAATCATTCTAAAACAGTTAGAAAGTCCCAACTTAATTGCCAGTACAGTATGTTTTCTTTATGCATTAGAACATGAGCTCTTTGAAGGTAGGGACCATGTTTTTGCCTTTCTTAAGTGCTTAATAAAATGTTTGTTGTTATTTTGGTTGTATTCAAAGAAACTTGAGAAAACTTTTATGAACTGATGCAAAGTTAAGGTAAAAAGAGCCAGGATAGTAATGTACATGATAACCATAATAATCAAAAGGAAAGCAGCATTGTAAGACACTAGAGCTCTGAGCAAGGTCCTACTAGGGTTGGGAAATTGTTGAGAAGTGACACTGATATTTAAAAATGGCCATGTAGAATTAAGTCATTTGATGCCCACAACAACTCTGAGAGGTAGGTGCTGTTATTAGCTCCATTTTACAGATGAGAAAACTGAGGCAGAAAGAGGTTAGATGAGTTGCCCAGGAGTCACACAGCTATCAAATCTCCTAGGTCAGATTTGAACCTAAGTCTTCCTGACTCCAAGCCTAGCACTCGATCCGCTATGCTCTTTGAGGACTTTGGTGAGTCATTTGGAGAACATATACCTTCACATTAGATAACACCACCAACTCAGATGATAGGGTCTCCTTTCCCAATAGCTGCTTTTAATCTCAGCTCTAAACACTGGGATGACATCAAGCTTCCAGATTCATGCCCTAACCAAGTGTCAGAGAGCTAAAAGAGACTTTAGGGATAATCTAGTCCAGCCCCACCCCCTCATTTGACAGAGAAGGAAACCGAGGCCACTTGCCCAAGGGTACCCAGCCAATAAGTGGCAGAGACCAGACTAGGACCCCCCCCCACCACCACCCTGGGGCTTCTGACTGCAGAACTAGTGCTCTTTCCACTATACCATGTAACCTCCTTTGGATAAGCAAGCCCATTTGTGACACTGCTGTTGTGTGAGGAGCTTTCATTTCTGGGAGATTGTGCCATTCTGAGGAGGATGCAGCCGGAGAAAAGTATCACTGTATAGATGTCCCTTTCTCTTCCTCCTCCACCCTCCCCTCATATTTCTTATTGCAATGAATTGAAAATTAAGGGACATATTGAAAGGAAAAAAGAATTCTTTGAAAAGCAATGCCTCGGGGGGAGTCGGGAGAAAGCAGTTAAAAATGCTTTGCACTAGTGAGGGGTACATATGGCCTGATCCAGTGCTTAGTGCTTATGAGCTTGGCACATAGTAGATGCACAATAAATGCATGTTAAATGGTGATCGCTAATCAAATGTGTAAGGTCTTTGGGATCCTTGCGAGAGTTGGGCCCATCTCCTCTCCCTTAGCTGTGCCCTGGTCACTGTGCAGCCACATTGCAGCTCGAAGGCCCTTAGAGATTTTCCAGTCTAAGGGTTCTTAACCCTGGGTCTGTGAACTTGGTTTTTTTTTTAATATTTTGATAACTGCATTTCAATATAATTGGTCTCCTTTGTAATCCTATGTATTTTATCTTATGCATTTGAAAATATTATCCTCAGAAGGAATTCTTAAACTTCATCACGTATCCCATGACATAAAAAGGTTCTTTAAACCCCCTCATTTTATGGAGAATGGAACTGAGGCTCACGGAGGGGAAGGGACTGTTCAAGGTCACATAGGCAGTCGGTCACAGACCTGGCCTCCAACTCTTTCTAGAACATGCTATTGTCACCTCCCTGGCCCTCTTGCTTATACTAGGTGGACACCTCTGCCTGACAGTAACTACACAAAAAGTGGAGCCAAGAGGCAGTAAACTCAAAGTACCATCCAAAAAATGCAGAGACTGGGGACTCTGGCTAAAGTGCTTCCAAGTGTTGCATTCTCTGAAGTGGTTACCATCATCAGCTGAAAGTTGAGAGTTGTTGTGGGGAGGGGGCAAACTTGTGATTTCCTCAGTGTGGGAACTATGGGCAACTTGTCTGTTACTTAACAGTCTTAGCACTAAGAATGTATGTGTCAGAGGCCTGATAGGAAGCCAGCTCTTCCCGCCTCCAAGGCCAGCCCTAGATCAACCAGCCTGGCTCGATCACCTGAGGGATTGGCCTGTCTCTCCTCTTCACTCTGTTTGAATGAAGACATAATCTTAGATTCACTGGATTCCTAGGTCCTGTTCCTTTAAGCCACACCATTTCTTTCTCTCCTGATATTTCCAGAGAAGTGCCCAGTACTGTTTCTCTAGGTCTAGTCACAAAGCTGTCATACAAATAAATGCCTGTGTCACTTTACCTGAAGCAGCAGGAAAAGGCCTGTTTTTTGTTGTTGTTTTGGGTTTTTTTTGTCTGCTAGTCACAGTGAGAAGAATGGAAAGAGTATTGGACCAAGGTTCAAATCCCCTCTGACACTTTAATAGCTGCGTGGCCCTGGGCAAATCATTTAACCTCTGTCTGCTCATCTGTAAAATAGGGGTAATGATACCTATAGCAGCTAGCCTACAGGGCCATTTTGAGACTCCAGTGAGGGGTTTTAGTCAGCTACTACCATTCCCTTTCAGTCCTTGAGTGTTATTAGTTAAACTGGAAAGCTTGCTGTTCCATGGATCTTGTCCTGTCCTTTCTTACCTCCATGCATTTGCACAGGGGGATCATCTCCAGTCGTTCTGATCTATATCTGGCCACTAGACCCAGATGGCTCCACAGGAGAAAGCGAGGCTGGTGACCTTGCACAGCCCTCCCTCACTTAAATACAATTTACTTGCAAGTCATGGTATCACCTCCGTGATTTCATGGTCCTCTTCAAGAACAAAGGGCAAACAACAGCATTTGCACTGGCTGCCCTCTAGGCCAGGAATGTACTCTTGTATTTATTTCTGCCTTTCCAAATCCTTTTCTCCTTTCTCTAGCTCAGATGCTACCTCCTCCATGAAGCCTTCCCTGATATCTTCAGCTAAAAATGTTCTCTCTCCCCAATTTTCCTCAAGTACCTTGACTATATCTCTCCTTTGACCCCTATCCTTGCAATATATTTACCATAGATCATAAATTCAGAGGTGGAAGGAATCTTAGGGATCATCTAATCCAATGCCATCATTTGACAGAGGGGGAAACCGAGGCCCAGAGAGGGAAAGTGACTTGGCCAAGATTATCTGTGTATATGTCCTATCCTCTCCATTAGACTATATTCTTCTTGAGGGCAAGGACTTCCTTGTTATTCACATCTTTGTAACCCGTATGCAGTCTATACTTATATACTTCAGTGGCTTTGTGATCTCATCAATCTGGGTATTCCCTCCACAAGTGCAGATTGAAACCCATTAAAGCCTTCTCATCCTATGCAATACTTGTCCAGGTTTTTCCCATGTACCCTTTACAGCAGATCTATTCAACCTGCCAGGGGCGGCGGCGGCGGGGTAGGGTGGGCCCTTTCTTTGGATCTTTTATGCTAGAGGGGCACCAATGCAGTACTCAGGCTGTCCATCTGTCATTCCTTCCCCTCACCTAAAGGGCCAGCCCACCTCTTTCTCCAATCATACATTCGCTCCATGATATCCATTATGCTTCTTCTTGCATGTAAGTCATCACTGGAAATATGCTACAGCCTAAGTTGCACCCACCATTCATCTCTCCTTTGCCCTTTGGATTGCTCACAGCTTCAATTTTCTGGAGAGCCCAAAAGCCATCCAGGCCACACTCTTCCTTCTGTTCAATTTCAGGCGCGATTCACTCCCTATTTGCAGTGTTTGGCTTAGATATATGTTTGATGGACTAACTCAATAGATTGATTGCCTATCCAGCTGCATATCATAGTCAAGACAGTAGGTATTTTTCAGCCATTTAGTTTTTACTGTATGGATCACTAGGCTGATCTCTTTTAAGAAATCATGAATGTAGGTAAGGAGGCCATAAAGTGGTCTGGCACTTGCTTCAATAAGCATGGTATCATCCACAAACATCTATAGGGAACATCTCTTCCACCTAGACCTTGAGTTGGACATTCTCTGCCTTTTGGGAGCATGCATCTGTATTTGATATTAATAACAAAGTCATATCTGTGGTTGTGTTTCACAAGGAATATTGAATAATTTTAACATGCATGAAGTATTCCTTGGTAGAAGAGATCCTTTAAGGTTTCATTTCATTCTACTGAATCAAATGCCCTCTTTTAGACAATTAAGAAAGAAGAAACATATTCTCTGCACCTCTCAGCAATTCATGTGACTGTAAGGATGTGATCACCCATAGAAGGCAATTTATGAAAGTTTGTCTGTTCCCTTCTCATGCTTTCATCAAGAATGTCCTTGGTACATGTATAGATCATTCTCAGAAAGATTTTACAGAGATAAGAGTAGGAATATAAGTTGGCAGCCTTGCCAATAAAGAAGTCACTTTATTATTACTTAAGTGAGGGCAGGGACTGTCTTTTAATTTCTTTTTGTATCCCTAGCACTTAGCGCATACCGTAGGTGCTTAATAAATGACTGGAAATTAATTGAATTATTTTGTGCATTTGACTACCTTGATTGATTCCAAAATTCTTTGAAGTGATACAGCACAGAGCAGGTGCTTAGGTTGGTTGAATGGAATTGTATTTGAAAAAATGGGGACAGGCTAAGAGAGCAGGGAAGCCCATGAGGTAGCCTTCACTTAGGAAGCACCCCTTCACGTGCCTAGATAGTTGACAATTGCACTGCCCCATAATGGTTTTTCCCTCCCCCTGCCAGTCCATTTGTCGTTGGTGCCCCTAATCCTGAAGCAAGGGAACAAGATGTTAATTTTGTTTATTTTTGTAGTGATAAGGAGGTCTGACTAGGGAAGGAATTTCAGCAGGCTTTCCACAGCCGTTTTATGAGCTGTTTTCCTCTCCACAGGGCTGGTTCTACCACATGTTACACAATTTTTCTTGGCGTTATTTGACCTGGCCCCAAAGCCTGCAATTTGATGCTGCCCTAGCTGCCCCCCACAGGTTGGGAGACAAGAGGGCACTCTTCTGACATGTGCCTCCCCTCCTCGACACATGTTCGCCAAACCATCACTTAACCTTTCTGGCCGTTCATTTGTTAGCAGATTTTCAGCAGGCCTCAGAAGAGCCTAAGATCTCTGACAGGCCTATACTATTCTGGGGCCAATTTCGCTTTAAGGACCTTTCCACCTGGAGCGGGCTCAGCCTGAGGAATGCCAGAAAAAGCCAGCCACCAGAGGCTAATAACAAGCACAGAAGGATGCTCATGATTGGAGCAGTGAGCGACAAGGAATGCAGCCTCCCTCCCTGATCTGTGTGCTCATTAGCCCACCCCAAGGAAGAAAATGGGGAAAGGAAGGGTTGGAGCAATAACAGCCATGGCTCATGTTTCCATAGTGCTTTAAAATTTGCAAAGCACTTAATGTGCACAACAGCACAAGAGCCTGTGGAGTGTCACATACATTATTATCCCCATTTTACAGATTTGGAAACTGAGGCAGAATGAAGTTGGGGACTAGCTGGTATGCATCTAAGACTGGATTTGAACTCAGGTTAAGGCCACACTCCATCCACTGTATCATTCTACCTGTTTCACAGAGGAGGAATAAAGGGTCCTTGTGATAGAACATTTCTATATATGCTCCAGGTAATATACTTATAGGATCACAGGATTTAGAGCTGGCTAGAGAAGACCATAAAGAGCAGACGACCTGGATTTACTTCTGGACCTCAGTGTCATTCTCAGTAAATTAAGGAAGTTGTATTAGATGATCTCTAGGGCTCTAAATCCTGTGGTCTAATCCACAACCACCCCCCTCCTTGGTTTACAGATTAAGAAACTGAGGCCCAGAGAGGGGATATAACATGCCCAAGCTCAAAAGCAGCACAGCTGGAATTTGAACCCCCTAGTTCAGGGTTCTTTCTGCTCTATTCCACTGTCTTTCCCCTGATGCACAGCATGTAAATTAGGGGTCCTGTTTGTGTACAATTGCCCGTAAAGGAAGGAGTGCCATCAATTGGAATTAGACAGAGTCCAGACTCCAGGGGGTAGGGCTTATGGGGAGTAGGACATCTGGGGATTAGAGAGAGGACTAACACCTCTGAGCAATTGAAACCCTTTTCCATCAGCCCAGAACCCCTGATTTTTCACTTATGTAAGATTTATATACCATGTGCTTCCAAGAAGACTTGGGGCAGCTTACAGGGAAAAGCCCAGGGCAAAATGAAGACATTTAGGGCTGAAGCAAGGTAGACAGGCCACCAAACAGCTGATATGAGCTGTTCACTCAAGCTGGGCTCTTGATTTGTCTCTAAGTTTCTTGCCTGAATGGCAAAAAGGGGAATAAATTAGGGCAGAAATTCTCAGAGTCAGAAGGGACTCGGAACAATTAGTCCAGCCTAGACCCGACCAAGATTCCCCCTCTACCACACATGTCAACAATGGGCATCTCACTTCTACTTAAAGTCGTCCAGTAAAGAGACCCCCTTCCACTTTCATTGTTGGGAAGTTTTCTTTTGCATTGAGCCCACATATGCCTCTTTACCGTTTACATCCACGGCTCCTATTTATGCCCTCTGGGACCAAGCAGAACTTGTCTACTTTGTCTCCCCCATGGAAACTGAGGCAGACTGAAGTTGGGAACTTGTCTACTTTGTCTCCCCCATGACGGTCCTTCAAATCCTTAAAAATGACTATCAAGTTCCCATAAGTCTTCTCTTCTCCAGGCTAAACATCCTTAGATCAACCAACCCAACCTCCATATGTCCTACCCACCCCCCATCTAAACAGACTTGTAGAGATCGGAACTTCTTTAGGGCAGGAGAGCTTTCTGTTAAGAGGAATGCATCTACAAGGACAAGTTTTGCTGTTTTTTAAATGCTTTTATCATGAACTTTTTAGCCATCTACAAAAATAAACATGAACTATCCATAAAAGTACAAACTCCAAACAATTTAACAAGGTGGCATGTTGTAGTGGATAGGGAGCTTGTCTTGGAGTCAGAAAGACCTAGGTTCAAATCCCTGGGCAACTCGTGTAACATCTCAGTGCCACCCCAGACAACTCTCTGACACAAGTGCCATTGGGAGGGGGAGTTTCCAGTGAAAGCACAGCTCCAGACAAACAAACAAACAAGTGTGCATGCTCATTTAACCAAGTCATGCTCAGTTCTTTTCACCCCTGTAGCCCTTTCTGAGCCCTTTTTCTCCTGTGTGCATTATGAGCAGTTGTTGCTGATCTAGTCCTCTGCTTCAGTCCTCATCCAGAGCCTCCTCAGGGTGTGGAGATAGCCATGGCCTTTTGAAAGCTGCACCAGGCCAGCCAAAGCTTGGACAGGTTCTACCAAACTGAAAGGCTTGTGCCCAGTGCCAGGCTCTATGCGTATGTGTTTGTCTGAGGGCCAAGTCTAGCTAAGTGCAGAGGGGTTCAGTGCCTGGGTGGCTGCTGGGAAATACAGAAGGGTATTGATCTGCATTAGGGGAAAGGAGCCCACACTTAGGCCATAAAGCAGTGAGTGTGTGGTGGTACTCTTCCGCTTTCTTTCTTCTCTCTGCATCACTTCATTTAAGTCTTTTTTTGTTTTTTTGCTTTCTTCATGTAGAGCAGGCTCCAGGCTCACTATCCTCTTACTCACACTGGCAGGTCAAGTCCCCAGAGGATGTCTGGCTATTGAGCCCCTCTGGAATTATAGGGGAAATCTTGAGGAGGTTGTGGCTTCTAACGCTACCACTATCAAGCCCCCACCAGTATATTCCCCAATATCAATTAACCAGTTAGCAACAATTAGCTTTTACAAGGGGAAGGGAAGGAAATAATTTATGTAGCGCCTACTAATATTTCATTTGCAACTTCAACAAGTGTTCTTACAGGCGTTTGGAGTCCTTTTCTCCTTTCCTAGGGTTCAGTCCTAGATGTGGTGTAGCCAATGGACAGATCATTCCCTCAATATCCAAGACTAGATGCCTTGCTGAACTCAGCTGCTGCTGTTACTGGCAAACTCTGTTACTTTCTCTAGTCGCCAGACACCTAGTGGCTTTTCTAATCTTTCAAAGCTTACTGGGTTATAACCTGGTCCATTCTATCTTGAGACACTCAGTCACCTATGACCAGGAAAGAATAAGCACAACAGACAAAAGAAAGAGAGGCTCACTTCCTGTCTCCCCACCTAGAGGTCCACAGCATTTCTTCTTCCTCACTTGAAAGCCGCCAGGGAAGAAAGTAAGAGATTACCTGCTCAAACCTTTTGCATGCACAGTCAATTCTGACTCAGCAGTCAACTCAAAGGCTTTTCACCACCACATGGTACAGGAAACAGTCAGAGGATCCCTACGAGTGTTCTGATGTGAGAGAAAAGAGCCCCTCCATCACACATGCCTGGAAGCAGGTTCACCAAGCTTGCACGTGGGCTACCACAAGCTAAGGTACACTGTGCATGCTCTAAGGACAGAGCCCTCTAAGGTACACTGTGCATGCTTTAAGGATGGAGCCCTCTAAGGTACACTGTGCATGCTCTAAGGATAAAGTCTTCTAAGGTATAGTATGCATGCTCTAAGGATGGATCCTTTATTGCCTAGTTCCCCCATTACATGCATATCTCTCATTCCTTATAGCCTCAGCATAATCTGTTATATTAATGTTCCACCATTTATTCAGCCATTCCCAAATCACTAGTCATGTGTTGTTTCTAGTTTTTTGCTCTTACAAATGAAGCTGCTACAAATAGGTGCCTTTTCAGGGTGTATTGATATAATATCAGGCTGTTATAATCTAGTGGGGTCAGGTGTCCCACCCCCAGCAAAACGTGGCCACAGGTCACAGGAACTTGTCTCAGCTGCATCTGGGTTTGGCCCATTCTGGCTCATAGCATTTGTTGACTAGAGTACCTGTTTCAGCATGGGACATGTAAAGAGTGCTGAATTTGAAGTCAGAAGATCTGGGTTCAAATGTATATTCTGCTATTTACCAGGTGTATGGGATAGGGATAGCGATCAGACTTGTGATTTTACAAGTTTAGGGAGCTTCCAGGAAAAGGAACTCCTTCTACCAGTGCAGGTTGACACCTTCTCTGCAACTTCTAGACTTAGAAATTTGCCTGTATCACTGAGAGATTCAGTGACTTGCCCAGGGTCACACAGCCAGTATTTTTCAGAGGCAGAACTTGAACCCAGGTCTTCCGAGCTTCAAGGCTGGATTTTTAGCTACTGTAATGCACTGCCTTGGACAAATCACATCGCACCTACCCCCTTCCCAGTTTTTACCTCTGGGGGTAGTAACACTTGTACTATGTACCTCACAGAATTATTGTAAAGAAAGTACTGTAGGACTCCCAAGGTCCTTCAAAGATAGGTCATTTTTAATAATAAACTAAAGCCAGAGCATCATTTCCAGAAGGCTGCCAGCAGGGAAAGGATGCCCTCTATCCCTTGCCTTTTAGCCTAGATTATTGGATTGGTTAGTTGAACCCTTGGAAAGCACAGTCTTCTGTTGCAATGTTGGGGCAGGGGGGCATAGTGACGAGGAGTTCAAGCCAGGCGGTGAGGCATTATGAGAAAATGCAGTATTGGGGAAGGAAGGAAGGAGGTTTGGCAGAATGGGGAGAGGCACTATAGAAAGGTCACAGGTGACAGAAAATAAACTCTGCCTATACCACGATCTCCATATATACCCCAAAATGGTCAAAAAGGGGGACGGTAGAGAGAAATCAAAAAATCAAACATTTATTAAAAGCCTGCCATGGGCCAAGTGCTTTACAAATATGTGCTAAGTGCTTTCATTTGATCCCATGGTGTAATTGAGGGAGCTGAGGCAGATAAAGGTTAATAAGTATCGAGGCTGAATTTGAACTCAGTCAAGTCTTCCTAACTCCAGGCCCAAAGTTCTGTCCACTGTACAACCTAGCTACTTCTACATAGAGACAGAGTGTTACTGCATATTGGGAAAGAACAGCTAATCCCCATGAGGCACAACGTTTCACATCCCACTCAAACCTCCAAGGAATCCCACAGAGTTGGTTTTGCCTTTCTTCATCATCTTCCTCTCTTTCTTACATACCTCATGGCATGACATACTGTCACCCAAATAATCCATCACTTCTATGTCTTCCTTTTTTGTCCCCTTTCCACGGTTGTCTCTAGGTAGCATTATCTGAGCCCTTTGTCCTAGGCCCTCCTATCCCTGGTCCTCACGCCTTGTAATTATACTGAGGATCCACACCCATATCTCTCCTAAGACAGCAAATCCATTTGCATTCTCCTCCATTTAGGAAAAAAATAACATCTGAAATGCAAACCAGATATGTTTTCATGAAACTAATTTCCAAAGGAAACGTTAGTATAGTTCATCCCATCATCTCTGCATCCAGATCCTCCACTGTGATGATGTCCAGTCACCAAGGCAAAATCAGAAAGAATAACCATTGGCTGCTTTAGGTAACGGGAGGATTCTGCGCCATGAATCTTAAGTGAAATAGCAAAAGGCAGCAAATGGCAGCTCTGTAGGTCAGTGACCTCCAAATGAGCAGGCCCCAAATACAGACCATCTGGACAAGGCCCCAGCAGTCAGAAGGCAGGCCACGTTTCCTGGCACAGGCCATAGCAAACCCTTCTTAGACAGAAAAATGACCCCTTGGGACTACCTTTGTCAAATTGGGGGAGGCTCAATAGCTCTTGGCTTCTTCTAGTCAGGAGTCCCTGTCTGTGAATATGGCATAAGACCCTAGATTACAGGGGTACCTCAATCTCAGTCACTTTTCTTGCAGAGGAACAAAATCATTAGAGGATTTCAAACCATATAATAATATTTATATAGTGCTTAAAAGTTTGCAAAGCACTTTTTCTACATTATCTCATTTGATCTTCACAATAACCCAATGAAGTAGGTGTCATTATCACCCCCACTTCATAGATGAGGAAAGAGAAAGAGGTTAAGTGACTTACTCAGGGTCACACAGCTAGAAAGTGTCTAAGACAGGATTTGAACTCAGGTCTTCCTGACTCCAAGTCCAGTGCCCCATCTACTGTGCCACCATGTATAACATTCCCATCTCTGAGTCAGCGTGAGGCATCATCCAAGGAGAGGGTGGATGTCAGTGCTTAGGTTTATGCACAAGGCTTATGATGGCCAATTTTGTGCCAAGAGACTTTGCCTGTGAATATCATATGCTGGCAGAAAAGGCCCAGTACAAATGTGTTCTGCACTCTAAAGTGCTTTGCTCCAGATGAGTTTCTTCTGTATTTTTAGCCTGATTTCATTTATCAGCACAAGCCTCAGCCAAACTTCAATGTCACACAAGTGCATCAAGATCCCTTTGCCATGCCTTGCAGTCTTCTCTGTTCCCCCAAGCTTATGACCCTTTCTGGGTCCTTGTTTTCAGGGAAGTGCTTCAGTCTCCAGTGTTAGGGACTGAATGGGGTAGTGGAGTACAGCAGAAAGAGCCCTAGATTTGGAGTCAGCAGACCAGGATTGGAATCCCCACTCTGCCACCTGGGTGATCTGAGGTAAGTCCCTGCTCCTTTCAGGGCCTCAGTCCTAGAAAGTTACTTGGAAAAATTGGTATCTCAGATCCTTCCCAATTCTAAATCAATGTTCCTTTGAGTGTCTTATCTCTTGATTCCATTCAATTCAACAGATACTGGGCTGGGTTCTTAGGATAAAAAAATTCCCTCAAGAAGCTTACAATTTAATGTGGGAATGTGCCATGTACACAGAGAAGTATCATACAAATGGGATGTGATAAACATAAAGGTGAAATCCACATAAAGTGCTCCAGGAGCATTTCTAGTGGGAGACAGCACTTTTCTCTGGGAGATCAGGAAAGACTTCCTGGAGGAGGTAGCTCTCCTTCTACCTCTGATCTCCTTGGCGTGTATGCCAAGGAATGGGATTGCTAGGTTAATGGTATTAATAATTTAGTAGTTTTTCTAACATTGTTTTAATTATTTTTTTTCTGGAACAAGTAGAGCAATTTGTAACTTGTCTTCCCATAGTCCCTTTCAAATGAACTTCTATTTTTTTATTGTCAGTACCAGTTTCCTGGCAAATTTCATTTGATTCTTATGACAATCCTAAGAAGTGAGTAGAGGTATTGTGCCCATTTTACAGAGGACTATGTAAAGTTAGTGACTTGCTAAGTATCAGAGGCAGAATTTGAACCAGGATCTTTTCTGACTCCAGATAAAATAGTTTACCTCTGCTTACCTGGAGAAGAATTCCTTACCAAAAGAGTAAGAATCTTGCCTCTCTGCTTGAAGGCCTCCAGTGAGGGAGACCCTCCATGGGCAGCCCATTGAACTTTGGGACAGGTCTCTTTGTTGGATCATCTACATTTTCCTCTTTGCAACGTGATCGTCACCATCACCATAATCTTCCTAGCTAGCACTTAGTACCTGCTATATGCCATGCACTTGTGCCGAGAGCTTTACATATATTGTCTCGCTTGAGCCTCACAACAATCCTATCATTATCCCTGTTTTACAGTTGAGGAAACTGAGGCAAACAGAGGGTTAAGTGATTTTGCCAGGGTCATACAGCCAATAAGGGACTGAAGCTGTATTTGAATTCAAGTCTCTCTGATTCCAGGCCCCCAGCTCGTGCTTCTCTCTTTCACTTTCTCTAAATCAGACTTGCCAAAGGGTCCAGATAGTTTGAAAAATGGATAAGCATCTATCTCTCTCCCTAAGGGTGGAGGTAGTGTTAATGGTTTCTTTAGTCCTACAACGGCCCACCAATATCACTTAGTGGAAAGAGCCCTTGGCTGGAAGAAAGAAAAGACCTTGGTCTGGATGCTGTAAGTCACTTAAGCTCTCTGTGCCTCAGTTTCCTCCCCTGACAAATAGGAATAATAATAACCATGATTGTGAAGGATAAGTGTGATAATATGGAATGGGCTTTTCAAAATATAAAGCTACATATACATGTCAGCTATCATTGTTGGCGAGATAGTTGTTAGCTTCATTCATACTTGAGATTTCACTTGAATAGGGAATTCTGTGGGTGTGCCTCAAGCCCTGCTCTGCAATCTCTAGTCTCAGAGAATTGCCTGAGGCGCAAGGGAATGACTTGGCATGGTCACACAGTCAGGACTTTAAGCCAAGTCGTCCTGACTCTAAGACTTGCTCAGTAACCACAAGGCCACACTGCCTCTCATTGTAACTATTGTTCTTCAGTAATTTTCAGTCGTATCCAATTCTTCATGACTCCATGTAGGTTTTTGTTGGCAAAGATCCTGGAGGGAGTTGCCATTTCCTTCTCCAGCTCGTTTTATAAGTGGGGAAACTGAGGCAAACAGGGTTTAATTGACTTGCCCAGGGTCACACAGCTAGTGTGTGAGACCAGATTTGAACTCAGGTCTTCCTGTCTCTAGGCCCTGCACTCTATGCGCTGTACCACCCAGCTGCCCATTCTTATTATTACTGATTTCATAAAGTGCGCTGTCTGACTACACAGAGGAAAATTAGCTGGTTTTTTAAACGTGTAAAATCTTTGTCCCCACAAAGATTTGTCCCATTTGTCTTCTTTTTCTCTTTATCTTCCTTCTGCCTTCTCACTTACAGATAGTCAGGCTGGTCTTCTCACCTTGCCTTTTCTGTTCCCCCTCCCCTCTCATTCCCCTTCTGTCCCAGTCCTTCAAATTCCAACTCAAGTCTCATCTCCTCACACCCTCTGATTTTCAGAGCATAGCATTTGTCATATGCTAAATATTTTGTATTGCAATTATTCCTTAAAGGCAGTGTGGCCCAGTGAATAGAATGTTCAGCACTACTGTATGACCCAAGACAAGTCAATTGATCTCCATATACCTGAGGCAACTCCCTGGTGGAAGGAGTTCCCTGCAATGTGGAAATCTCAGCTCCAATAAAATGTGAGCTCCTTTTCATTTTTCTCCCCTTTGTATCCTCAGTGTCTAACATAGTGCCTGGCACATAGCAGGTGCTTAATAGTTGCTTTTTGAATGAATAAATCCTTCCTGTAGTTACATAATATTCCTTAATTGTCTCATGTCCACAGTGAGGCTCTCAGCTCCTTGAGGGAGGAGCTGTATCTTATCCATCTTCATCCCAGCCAATGCAGGAATCACCTCTCTATAATATCTGCCTGAACACCTCCAGTGAGAGGAAACTTAGCACCTTTCGAAGCAGCCATTTCATTGTTGAACAACTGAAAATGTTAACAAGTTCTTCCTTACATCAAATTAAACTTTACCTTTGGATAATTTGTACTGTCTTCTGAACACGAAATATATTGTTGAAGCTGATTCCTCTTTACACAAAGGCACCATACTTACACATGCACATGTGCATGAGCGCGAGCGCACACACACGCACACACTCATGCACGCCCTCCCTCATAAATCAACAGCCAGGTTTTATTCAAACAAAGGAGAGCAATTGAAAGAAAAGTCTAGTTAATTTCAACTGTATTATTTGCCCAACAGCAGAAGGGAGAGGGAGAGAGTCAATGTTTGCCAAATGGAAGAGAACAAATTTTAATCTGGCAGGAAATACTGATAATGACATCCCACTCTCAGCACACACTAAGAAACACCCAGAGGGAGAGCCAGGGAGCTAACCTGGGAAGAAGCTGGGCTGGGATAAGTTTGAGGCATCTTGATAGCTGCCACAAGATACTGAATTGGCTGCTGAATTAGGACCTTCCTTAGGGAACTGGTGGGCTCAGGAAAACCTCACTGGGGATGTACTCCTCTGTCTCCCTCACCCCCAACCTTTTGTACTCTGGAGAAACCGGATTAAAACAACTCTTGAGGGAAGCCTCAAAGAGGAAAAAAGTCACAGAAAGATAGACCTAAGGTGTGAAAAAGCATTCAATATAGGCTCAAGAGACTTAGGATCAAGTATTGACATGGCTACTGTGTGGTCTCAGACAAGTTATTTTCCCTCTCTGAGTCTCGGTTTTCTCATCTGTAAAATGAGGCTTGTGTTCAACTTCCCATCAGTGTGAAATTCCTTGTAACCATGAAGTGCTACCCAAATGCATGTTATTATATTACTATTATTATTATTAGGATGCATGGAGTGCCACCTCTGGTGTCACACCTCTGGTGTCAGGACTTGCTGAGCCCTTTTCACGACTGCTCATCCACTTGATTCACCCAACACTTACCTGTGGCTACAAGAAGCTGTAGCCTGCTCAGTGGCCATACCCCAATAAAACCATCTTGGCAGATGGGCTAAACCAAGTTAAGGGTAACTGACAGGTCTTGATCCATCAGTGAGTTAGGGGGATGTCTACCCCGAGCATGTGAAGACTCCCCCTGGAGAATGGATGGATGAGAACAATTTGCTCCAACTGCCATGCAGGTGGCTGAAGCAGGAGCTACAGAGCACTTTGAGCTCAGTCAGACCTCGAAAGCACCGAGGTCCTCCACTGCATCCTGGCCCATCACTAGTCATCTTGACTTACGACTCAAGAATGAAGCTGATGATTTTGTCCTCTGCCTTGTTTAAATCCAATTCATGCAAGTCAAGACATTACCTGTGCCTTCATTGTTCCTCTTCAAAAACAAAGGACACACAACAATTAATGTTGCAATTATTAGTGGTAACCAATTATAATGTATCGTAAGGAAATATAATATTAAATTATGCCTTGACAGTGTCTCAGCCCAGCATTAATAGGATCCTGGGTTTTCAGAGGCTTTGCCAGCATAGCATCTACAAGCCCTGGTAGGTTCTCCAAAGTTGGGCTCAGGATTGGCAAAGGACTGTGTGTCTGAGGACCAGCCTTGCTAAGTTCAGAGATTCCTCATTGGCTGCAGGAGAATAGCTTTTGTACCCTGCAAACTCTCAAAGACTATCCTATTAAGTTGCTGATAAGTTGAGGTCTGCCCTGGTAAATGGGAGTACCCATATAGATGAAATCACACATCTTTGAAGTAAAATTTGTGATTTCATCCATGTGGGTGCTTCTGTCCACAAGGGCAGATCTCAACTCCTAGTATCATTAAATGACTTTACGGTGAGGCAACATGGCGTGGAGGGGTGTGCCTCGGACTTGGGTTCAGTTCCAACCTCAAACTAGCTAGGTGTCATCTCTAAAATGAGCAGGTTGGATTGGAGAGCCACTAACATCCCTTCCAGCATAGTAAAAAGGGGAGGGGGCAGGGCTTCCTGCTTTGCCTGGATGATGGAGGTGTGCTAGTTTATATGGTGATTGCATGGCTCTAGATAGATATTGATACATATGAGCCTATGATCTTTCTAGCACCTATTCTGTTCTTATCTGTGCTTGGCACTATGCTATCCTGCCCTAAAGGGGCATCCAGCCTAATCGGGGAGATGTGACATCTTCCCCAACAAGTTAGCATGTCAATCACAGCTAGAGAGATCAGGAAGGTCTTTGTGGAGGAGATGACTCCCTGGCTGGGCTTTGGAGGCCAGAGATGAGGAGGGAATAAGTTCCATACCGGAAGGACTACATAGAGGTGAGAGGGGGAGGGAGGGGAGAGACTATGCATTTATTAAGGGCCTACTGTGTGCCAGGCACTGTGCTAAGCACTTTTTACAATCATTATCTCATTTGAGACTCCCAACAAACCTATTGTGATTATTATGCCTGTTTTGCAGTTGAGGAAACCAAAGCAGACAGAAGTTAAATGACATGCCCAGGATCGCAATGATAATAAGGCTATGAGGCTGGATTTGAACACAAGTCCAGCCCACTATGCACTGCACCACCTAGCTGCCTCTGGTACAAGTGCAAACCAAAGTGCCGAGTGAGGTCCAACAATGAAGGGCATTGAAATCAGAATGTGCTTAAATTATCTGTCCAGACCTGTGATTTCATCTGAGAGAGCCCAAGACTACATCAGCTAGTACTACAGTTTGGCTGAAATGGTCATTTGGAACCAAGTTGTAGAAGTCCTTAAATGCCAAGATGAGGAGTTTTGTATTTCATCCTAGAAGTAATAGTGAGCCACTGAAGCTTCTTGAAAATAATCAATCTTGTCACCTCTTTCTCCACATTGGCTTCCTCCATGAATCATTGCCCATCTGCTAAAAACTTAGGAATTCACCCCTCTCCAACAATGCCCCAAACTGCATGCTATAAGAATGATTTTCAGCATATTAAGAATTTAGCCAAGGACAAATTTTTCCAGAGCTGTCTTTTCTCAGGGGCACACAATGGTGCCCTGCAAGAAACATTTCCCTTCATGTCCCAATCTTCTTGTCCATGGAACAAGATATGACCCACCACTAGCATTTGGTCCCTGACTGTCTTCCACCATTTTTAGTCAGCTCTCATATCCTGCTGTTAATCCTGCACTTGACTCTTTGTGTTGTTGTCCAGATCTGCTTAGAATCAGTCCTCATAGTTTCACCTCACCCCAAGAGAGCAACTTGGTCTGTCTCAGACCTGGGCCTCTCTCTACCTGAGCAGTTTTAGATTGTTGGGAGATTGTTGTTTGAAATTGAATAAAGGACAATTGAAGCTCCTGCAGTTCTCCCTTTCCCACCAGATGGTGCCCCTTCCCCCACCTCACCCCCCCAAGGCCATTGTACATCTTGAAGATCAATTTGCAGGCACATGTCAGCAAGTCGTCTTTATGCAGTTATGGTATTTCCTCATGTGGCTGCAGTGATTGGCATGTGTCTGTTGAGGAGGAGTATCTGATTTCAAGGAAAATACATGTTAGGAGAGGGCACTCAGCCACTGCACAAATCACAACCTGCCATAATTGGATTGAGGCCCATTTATCGATTGGTGCAAAAGAGCCCCAGGAATGTGTGTGTGTGTGTGTGTGTGTGTGTGTGTGTGTGTGTGTGTGTTGGGGGGGATACATCAATGGGATTCTATGTGGAAGAAATGGAGGGAAGGAACACCAGCAGAATGATCAAGAAGTGACTGTTTCAGCCTTTAAACAGAGTCCAGGGGGATTTTGAAAAGGAAGTCAACGACAATTCAAACAGTTTGATCCAAAAGTTTCTGCCACACAAAGTGACCTGTTTCTGCAAACACAGCCATAGGAACGTGGCTAACTGATTTTCCACATGAGCTGGAGCCTTGCTTCTTGAGACACCTGGCAATGGAAAGAAGAAAAAAATTCCCTCAGTAAAGATATTGCTCTGCCTTCGACTCTTTTGCCGAGCTCACCAGTTCTGCCCACTGGGGAAAGTTTGATATTAGGTTACCGCTCACCGGGGCGGGACAAGAAAGCTCTCTCTCTCTCTCTCTCTCTCTCTCTCTCTCTCTCTCTCTCTCTCTCTCTCTCTCTCTCTCTCTCTCTCCAGTAAGCCCTTAGCTTTGATTAGCTAGTAAACGTGTTGCCCGCCATTTATGGAATAAACATTTCCAGTTCATTTTAATTTCATATCAATGGAGAATAATAAAGACAGTACCATTATTGGTCGCAGCTGTGGTAGTGTGCTGACTGGAGCCTTCAGAACTAGGCTGTCAAGCTGATGGAGCCAGGGTTGCTGGTTTTCCCTTACAATCTGGCTAAGAGAGAAAGAAGGGCTTTTATTAACAAATAGTCATGCAAATTTTAAAAATCTATAAAAAAGGCCCTTCAAGAAATAAGGATTAAACCAGAATAACAAATTTGTGCTCCAGAGCCTCCAGTGTGTAACAAGATAATGTTGGCATCCAATTGTAAAACACCAAAAGACTCCTTTTTCTGACATTTTATATTTTTGAATCAAGACAAATCTCAAGAATGCACTACTTGGATTTTTTTTAAACACACAAGATGCTGATTTTGTAAAAGGGGGACCCATTTTGTTTTTCTTTGGGGGAAATGAGAAGAAACTATAAAAGGAAACATTGCCTGCAAAATCCCCACCATTGTGACCACCAGGTCAGTTTTAAGCACAATTAATAATCATGGTCACAATCTAAGGGGCTTTGGAATAAAGGAAAGAAGGGGGCTTTGGGGTCATGAGCTATGTTCTGTGAAAAGCTGCTACCTGCTATTTATTTGGGTGTTTCCGTTAGCTGTTAGCTCTTTGGAGACTACCATCCAAACCTGAAGACAGTGCCATCTCTTACATTCCCCCTGGTATGTATGAGCTTTCTGCTGTGCTCTAGGAGCAAGGCTAGTCCTTGCCATCTCTAGACTTTCTCTCCCCCAGGGGAAGTTGATGGCTGAGTGTCATGATGTCATTCACCAAGGTACCTGGGCAGGCAGCAAAGTGACAAGGAGATTTTGTGTTTATAGTGAGGCTATGATTGTTTGTATCTATTCCTCTGCTGCTAGCCTGCAGGGTGTGCTGATCTGAGAAGGTAAGCCTGGCCTTAAGTAGAGAGACTGATGACCTGGTATCCACAGGTTGGTTCCAGAGAGGGGGACTAGGGAGAATTTGGATTTGGCAGCAATTGGACTTTAGTTGGCTGGTTCCATCTGGGCTCTAATCTATCAAAAACAGGGTTTTGTCCACTCACACAGGGTGACAGTTTTGCTATGACAGGTAAGTGGCAAGGGGAGTAGTGGTGGCAGCAAATATTCTCATGCCAAGGGCAATCTGAACATTTTCACACACTCCCTCATGAATGAACTCAGCAATTATGACAAAAAATAGGCTAGACCCAACACACACACACACACACACACGCGCGCGCGCGCGCACACACAGACACAACCCCAACCCTGACCGCTTGTGCTTGAAGATTTGTCCAGCAATAAACAACTGTTTCAGCCAGTTACACTGATCAAAAGACCTTTTTTAATCAATCCCAGGCAACAAATCATAACATGATGTGCGCACTGGAGCAAATCATAGAAAAGCAGAGCCAAATGCCAAATCTATCATTGTGCTACAGGCCAACAGGGAATGAATGTCTTTATGAGTTTGTAATGCAGGTGTATTCTATTTGGAGGAGACAATAGTGGGAAGAAAAGCAGCTATGGGCCTGGTACTGGTTGGAGCAACTCCCTGTTGCAGTGAAAGGGACTCAAGATTAGAGTTGGAGTCAACCAGATCCTTTCATTTGGTGATAATTACATTAGCACTAAAGCCCTCCTCTGACCAATGACTCAGCATGACTTAGAGATGACCCCGGTTTCTGGAAGGCTCTGCCAATCAAGTGCAGGGCCTGACAGGTCCCACCAAGTGGGAAAGGCCAGAGGTACTGGCCTGGTGAGAGAATGCTTGCTAGTCAGCCATGGAGCAGACTAGATGAGGTCAGAGAAGCCTCCTATCAGGTTGACCACTTGCTAAATTTTGAGATCAAGGCTCCTCTCAGGGGCTATCTTTTACCATGTAGAAGTGGCTGTGATCTGTCTTAGTGAGGGTTCTCCCTACCAGTATGAAGGTACAGATCCTTGAACCATAGATGTGAGCAGGCTTGAATTCACAAAACATTTATTAAGTGCCTATAATTTACAAGACACTGTGCTCAGAGTTGAGGGAGATACCAAGATGATATAATGCATTATCCCTGCCCTTGAGAGGCTTCCAATCTAATGGGAGATGACGTAGGACATAAAGTACTTATAAATCATTCATTCATTTGGCACAGTTATTAAATGCTTACCTAGTAAGAGCACTGTACTGGGGGTAGGGGAAGGGCAAAGTTTGAATAAGTCAGCCTCTGCCTTCAAGGGGCTAACAGTTTAGGAGACAGGTAAGACATGAGCATCAATAACTGCAATAAGTGTGAGGTGTGAAGTGTGAGGTCCAAGGGTGAAGGTCATTGCCACCCATTTGGGCATTAGGGAAGATTTCCTGGAGGAGATAGGTGGGATTTGAAAGCAGAATGTGCTTAAGACCTGTGATTTCATCGGGATGGAGAATTCTCAGTGTGGCAATCTGCTGAGGCGACCCATTTTGCAATTTATGGTCTTCCAGAGTTGCCTAAGGCACTGAGAGTTAAGGGACTTGTCTAGCATCACAAAGTCAGGATGTACCATAGGCAGGATTTGAATATACACATCTCGCTGTCTCTATCCACTCTACCATCCTGCTATAGAAAAGACCGGAGAGGCTTTAAAAATTTAGAGAAGGGAGGGATCACTTCTAACTGGCAGGATGTGGTATTGTTGTCTTCCTTCTTGAAGAGGACCATGCTATCAGGGAGGTGATGCCATGCCCATCAGGGTCCAGTGACCAGATATAGATCAGGACAACTGGAGATGGCCCCGGATAACTGGCAGGTTAAGGGAAGGTTTCACAGAAGAGATGCCACTTGAGCTGGGCCTTGAAGAAACAAAAACTATTTCAATAAGTAGAGATTTTCAACATCTGTACCAATGCACAGAGAGACTAGGGCAAGATGAGGGAAAGGCTAGCAGTCGTTTGGCCCGAACAAAGTGTTGGGAAGGGAAGAGCATCCAAAAAAGAACCTTTGAGATCATTTACTCCAACCTCCTCATTTTACAAATGAAACAACTGATACCCAGAGAAGTTATCTCTCTTGTCCAAAGTCACACAGGTAGTAAGTAGGCAGAGTTTGAACCCAGACCCTCTGACTCCAAATCAAGTAGTTGAGAGAGATGTTGCAGAAGTAACCAAGTTGGCCATTGGCTGAAGAAGAAGGAAGAACCAAGAAGACTCTCAGGTGTTGAGCCAAGGTGACTGGAAATGTGGTGGTACCATCAACAGAAATACAGAGATTTGGAGAAAAGGTCAGTTTTGTAGGGAAGAAGATGAGTTCAGTCCAGGACTTGATTTAGAGATAGTGGCTGGACATCCTGGTAGAGATGACTACGAGGAAGTTGGAAGTGCAGGACTGGTGCTCAGGGAGAATCCAGGGCTAAACATATATCAGGGACTTGTCTGCCCAGACATTGGACACCGAGTTATGGTTGAAATCAGCAAGAGAGAGAGGAGACAAAGGCCAAGGACTGAGCCTTGGTGGGGGAAAGGGCTCACTTATGCTTGGAGGGAGAGGAGATGGGGACAGCAGCAAAGAAGATTGAGAAGGAATAGTCAAGAAGGTAGAAGGAGGACCAAGAGAGAGTAGTGTCAATGAAACCAAAGGAGGGTGGGGAGTATCAAGAAAGAGGAGATAGGCAATGGTGTCAAATGGATGTGGACTGACAAAAGACCATGATTTGGTTATCAACAGGTCATTAGTGGATTTGGAGGGAGCGATTTCAGTAGGGTGGTAGGCACAGATGCTAGACTACAGGGGCTTGAGTACAGACAGCCTGTTCTAACAGATACACATCATTCTTTCTTGGAGTCTAGCAATGATGGGTGAAACCTAACTAGAACAATAGCATGATGGGATGGCATGTGCAAGACAAGGATTTGTTTGAATTTCAAGAGGGTTTGTAGATGGTAAGGAAAAAAGCTTACAGAAATTTAGAGATGGAGGAGAGGGGTAGGAATGATTATTGGAGCACAGTCCCAGAGGATACAGGAGGGGAGGGGGAGCAAGAAAACCCCAAGAGGACCTTCACATTCTTTAGAGTTTTGCCATGGGCTGAACTGACCTAAAGGTGATAAAGCCCTCACTTACTTCAGTTGGAGACATATGTGTGTGTTTGTATTTACTTTTTAGATAGCATATCACTTTATAGCTACTCTCTTTTTCATCAGTAGAAATGAAATTGTTTTAGAGTTGAATTGCCTTGTCTGAGTATTTGATCCAGTCACTAGAGGAAAGCATCCAGGTGTCCTTCACCTCTCCCCACTGCCCTTCCACTTTCCCTCAGAATTTCCTCTACATGACATATTACTACAAGAATTGTGTTTCTTAGGAAATCTGAAGCCTTTTCCCACTTCCCAGCTGTGTGAACTTGGATAATAAGTTCTTTTCCCTTCTGTAAAATGAGGGCATTGTCCTTGGTGACTGCTCAGGAGATGCTGTGATCAGAACTGGCTTTTCTAGTAGCCTTTGGGTTAGGTGTCAGGGGACCTGAGTTCTATTCCTGGTTCCATCACTAGCTCACACTGTCATCTTGGGCAAACCACTTAGCCTCATAGGGCCTTGGTTTTCTCAACTGTAAAATGAACTTGACTTCCAAAATGGACATGACTTCCAAGGCCCCTCCCAACTCTAGATCCTATGAATGTACGCCACTTCTCCTCTACTAGGGTGTATAGGGTCTTCAGGAGGACTAGCACCACTGGTGTGAGGGCTTGCCAAGACCTTTTCAGGGCTGCTCATTCACCTTTGAGGTCTACTTGATTCACACAACTCTCATCTGTGGCTCCGAGAAGCTGTGGCATACACAGCAGCCACAGCCCAGTAAGGCTATCTTGGCAGACTGGCTAAACCAGGTGGAGGGTAACCAACAGGCTCCAAACCCATTGGTGAGTTAGGGGGGTATCTACCTCAAGCATGTGAAGACTTCCCCTGCAGAATGGGCGATGAGAACAATTTGTTCCAATGGCCATGAAGGCAACTGAGGCACCTCTTAGAGCTTGGTCAAACATCAAAGATGACAAGGTCTTCCATTGCATCTTGGGCCATCACCAGTCATCCTGACTTTTGTCCTGACACAGTCTCATTGCAATTCTTGAGAAGCAAAGAGCAGTGAATGTGAGAAGGCCAAATAGTCCTTTGCTTGTCACTATCCCCTGGCCAGAATTCCAGACTAGGTTCAAGCCCAACCCCCTGGTTTCACAGAAAGATAAACTGAGGCAAGGGAGGGGAAAAGACTTGGCCAAGGTCACAAAGGTCTTCTGTTCCCAGAGCCAACACCCTTTTCACTATGCCACTCTTTTTCTCCAGGGATATAGTTTTATCCTCTGTCTAATGAAGGGTGGTCTTTAAAGTCCCTTCCAGCTCTGACCTTCTGTCATCATTCCTTGTAACAGTGCCCTGTATGCTGCATTTAAGAAATGGCCTTCTGGAAGGTGGCATGGACCAATTATTCTTATTTTCCTATTTCAGGGGTCATTGAGATAAGGTTTTCTGGTGGGGGTACTGGGCAGGGGGAGGAGAGAATCCTTTGTTTGGGTAAAATGGTTGCCATGGAAACACGATGCCTCTGCAATGATTTATGCCTTTGCAAGTAAAATGCCTTGACCTAATGTCATAGTGAAACAGGTGCCAACGGCTGCCCTTTAATAGCTGAAAATGGAGTCCTGACTTTTAAGATGTATAATTTTTCACCTGAAAAAGGAGGAGAGGCATTTTGCCATTCCACCAAACAATTTTCCCTGTCAAGTGGCTTTCGTACAGGTTTGAAGGTGACCCACATGGCCAATTGCAGTAACATGGACCTGGAAAAGGAGTGCTTCTAAAAGATTCTCTGTCAGAGAAATAAGAGGTAACTGGCATTGTGATAGTAGCCGAGTCCCTTTCCCTCTCTGGGCTCAGTTTATCCTTCTTTTTGGTTGCCAAGATCCCTTCCAAATTGTAAAGTTGCCACATAACAACCTAAGGCTGCTGGACTGCCAATGGCATGCTGAGGAGCCTTTGTTCTGGCATAGATGGCAGGCATTTGTCCTCTCCCTCCACCCTCCAATGCCTGAAAAAGTTTAGGAAAGACTCTAGTAAAGTGGGAAACAAAAAGTAGAGGCCTCAGTAGGTAGTTTAGGGTGAAGCATATGTATTTTATGCATGTTGTCAGGCAGTCTGTGGCTATACACTTTAAGGGGTACCCCTGCTCCTTACTTATATGGAGAGACATCCAATGTAGGCCCAGTTCTGTCCTTGACCTCGGGTACCCAAGGTGACACTTAAGGGTCTGCTTCTTCAGAGAGGCAGCATAGCACTGTGCAGAGTATCAGATGTGGAGCCAGAAGACCTGAGTTTGAATCACAGCTCTGTCACGTGACTTCACCCCTGTGGGCATAGTTTCCTCGCCTGTAAAATGAGGGAGTTGAACTAGCCAACTTCCAAGGTCCCTTCTAGCTCTAGATATACAATCCTATGATTCATCTGCCAATGGCCACACCATTGAGCTCTGTACTTCACAGTGGGAGATAGGAATAGAATAAATGACTAGAAAGGACATTAAGCTCCTCCAAGAAAAGCAAGCATTAAAATATAGGCTCCTTCCTAAACAGCTATGCAGCTGTGGTTATGTGCCTTTCGTAGGAGTTTCCTAGTTACATGGCGCCTTTCTCCTGGGGATGCCGAGACATAGTCTAGTAGAGAGGCAAAAGCACAGGACTGCACGTCAAGAATGTGGGTTCAAATCCTGGCTCTGCCTACTACTCATGGGATCATGAGCACAGATGAGGAAACCGAGGCCAAAAGAGGCTAAGTTTCTTTCTCTGGATCACAAAGCTAGTATTTGAACTCAGATCTTCCTGACTCCAAGTCCAGCACTCTAGACACTACCAGGGGTTGGGAACCTGCAGCCTCGAGGCCATATGTGGTCCTCTAGGTACTTAAATATGACCCTTTAACTGAATTCAAATTTCACAGAACAGATCCCCTTAATAAAAAGATTTGTGCTGTGAAACTTGGACTCAGTCAAAGGCCCATACTTGAGGACCTAGAGGGCCACATGTGGCCTCAGGGCCACAGGTTCTCCACCCCCTGCACTAGGCCATTTAGGTGGTGTAAGGAATTATTAACTTCATTTGACAGATAAAGAAACTGAGGCAGAAAGCATTTATTTGCTATCTCCCTGAAGTAGCCACCATGATTATCCTACTCTCACAAAGGACAATGGCCTTCTCTTTTATATGGCTTTGTCTCCTGTATCGCATTTCATGGCCAATTACACTGTGTCCATTCTCCCTCCCCCTTTTTAAAGTTGAATGTGAGAATAGCAATTAGGAAGAAATGTGCCTCAAAGTCAGAATGCTTCTTAAATGTACCATACCTCGAGTCACCCTAAAAATAGCTGAAAATAATCTTGCAACTTCATTCCGGTTTTCTTCTCTTTTGAACTTTAAGCCTTTTATGCTCCCTGCTGCCCCCAGCCAGCACCCCCAAGTCAGGCCAGGCCTGACTCAAAGCAGATGGAGCTGTCAGGGAATCACTCACACAGGTGAGCTGAATTGCTCTGATTAACTGCTAAGTACTCACAGCTGCCAAGTTAGACACTGAGGAAATTGTTGTAGCTCATGCCCTCCTCCGACCAGAGAGCGGCAAAGAGTGTGAGGAAGAAAAAGAGAATCCTGGGTAGGATTCCATCCGTTGGATTCACCAAGGCCAAGAAGGAATGAAAAATGACAACGTCGACAAATTCTTTAAGTCTTCTTAAATCCAAATCCACCACAAGAAAAATGGAATGGTTTCTTTTCTTGAAATGGAGCTAAAGATACTTGGCTTTGGAGTTGAGACAAGTTAGTTTACTCTGTGTATGTGTTTAGGGCGGGGTGGGGAGCAGCGAGGGAAACCTAAGGCTGTTTTCTGAAACGGGCAATGTTCACCTACTCCTCCCCTGGATAATTGCAGTGGGGGAATGAAGAAGGGGAACATCTTGAAATGTAAGGATGAAAATGAACATTTCTGGAGAATACACTTAGACTCACCCTCAGAAAGACCAGGGTCCAGGCCGGGGGAAAAAAAAGAATCACCATGGAGAGCAGAGAAAGAACTGGATTTCCTTTTTTTGTCCAGATTATAGAATTTGTCCAAATGATAGCATCTTCGATTTTGAGGTGGAAGAGGTCTAAAGAGCTCCCCCTTTTACATATGAAGAGCTGAGCCAAAGAGAGCTTCAGTGACTTGTCCACAGTCATACAGCTAGCAAGAGCCTGATAGGGATCTGAACCCCAGTCTTGCTGGCTTCCAGTCCACCCACCATCCACTAAGCCACACTGCATCTCACATCTTGGCTCTCTCACTGTGTGACTTTGAGTAAGTGTACCTCAGTTTTCTCATTTGTAAAATGAGAGGATTAGACTGCAGATGATCTCTGAGATCCCTTCCAGCTCTGATATCCTATGAACCTATGAACTGTGTCCTGATGTTACAACTGAAGAAAAGCAACAGTTAGGTTTATTTTTTAATGGAAAAAATCAATTTGGTATTTCATCAGCATGAAATGGGTACTATATGAGCTTTTGTGAATGGACTATTTCCCTCAGTCATCCCCTTGCCTCCCACAGCTTCCTAAAACAGCACTTTCAGCGGGTCAGTCTCTTGCATAAAAGTCATCCACGCTCCCCAACACCACCCCACCCCCACCCTTCACTGCAGAAGCGTGTCTTAACACTTGAGGCTAGCATTTCAGGCCCACCACCATCTGGCTCCAGCTGTTTGGTCTCTGTCCTGTAGTAAACCTGCCCACTCATAGTGGGACCCATGGGTGTTGAGTGTAGCCAAGAAAGGGTCAGAAGCCTAACAGTGAATCTCTGGCTGACTGAGTTACAGGCAGGATGCGGGAGATGCCTCCTAGCACCTAATCAAACAAAACACACTGGGAGTGTTTGAGAAAAGACTGGGGCTGGGGGGTATTGGAAGACATGATAGCCATCCTTTACAGTCTGGAACAGGCCATTAATTTGTTCTGTGGTTACCGAGCAGTTTCAGTGGCTGTTAAATGGGAAATGGCCAACTTCTGAAGGTAGCAAGTTCCTGATCCCTAACGATTTTTGAGATCAAGATGACCCCTCTCAGAGTGGCCGTAGAGTAGATTCCCACTTGTTTGTTTCTTCTCATTTATTTCCATTTTCACAAAGAATAGGATTTCAGGCATAATATAAGCTGTTCAGTTCTCACCATGGCACTAAGGCTCTTAGAGAGCTGGGTCCTTTTGATTACAGAAAAAAGCATACATGAAACAGCAGTAACGGGATTTCCAAATAGGATAATCCATGATTAGATATGGCATACTTCACACGATCAGGGAATTCGTTGAGTGTGTTTCAGACTGAATGTGAACACACAGCTGACTGCATAGGCTAAAAGTGGTGCCTTGGACAGAGAGCTAGAGCTGGTGTCGAAAAGACCCAAGTTCAAATCCTGCCTCAGACAATGACTAGCTGTGTGACACTGAGCAAGTCACATAACCTCCCTGAGCTTCAGTTTCCTCATTTGTAAAATGAGAGGGCTGGACTCCAAGCATCCTTCTAGCTTGAAATCTAGAATCCTCTGACTCAGGGAAATGCTTCCGGGTTACAGAGATGTAACCAATTTCCTGTGCTGGTGAGCTCCCAGTCTGCTGGAAACAAATCAAGTATGTGCAGAGAGAGAGAGAGAGAGAGAGAGAGCACGTGCAAAGTATATTTCAGTTGTTTCTGTTGTGTTTGACATCTCATCAGTCTCAGAACCTTGCTGGGACGAGTCACTGAAACCCACTGACTCCAGGCATGAGCGTCTAGGTGAGTTTTGACCTAGACTCCTCTCACCCCAGTCAAAACTGAGAGCTCCCATGTAAATCACACTGGGCTTCTCCACCCTTATGTGTACCCATGGGAACTCAAGTCAAAAAGAACATAGATTTGACAACATGTCCCCAGAGGAGAGTATGGCTGATCAGGAGAGTCCTATGCACTTAGGATAAGCAAGGGGTTAAGGGACAAGGGTTCCTGGCTGATTAAATCTATAAACCTCTGATCTTTCTAAGTACCAGATGCCTTCAACTCATGTCTTGCTCCCATGCCAGGTGCCTTCTTGAGTCTCAGCCCAACTTCCAGTTACTGCAGAGGGCTGAGAACAAAGACGACTAAAAGCCTAGAGCCACTGCCCCACTAAGCTGTTCCTATGGGATGGCTCTAGTTTTACTGGTAATAGCAGATTATCTCTTGCTACCAATCATCCTGAGGCTAAGACATGTTGTTTGCTCCTCTCTGAGAGCACTTGGGAATGTGGCTCCCAGAAATCTCTCCGTAAGCAAGGGCCAAATATACAAACTCCAGTCTACAAAAGGATGTTGTCTCTACCAACAAAGGAAGGCAACCTGCCTCCATAGCATTGTGGTATGAGAATAGATCATTGGTGGCTGGATCTGTAATTAAATGAGCTTCTGTAACAAACCATGCCTCCCCCCCAGCTCCGATAGGTCGGGCATGGCCATTTCTTCTTCCCAGAACTCCTGTGTCAAGTACCCAATAAGGAATCTAGGCATTAGTCAGGGAGCCTGCTGCTAACTCCTAAAGTGATGTTCTGAGACCAATCCCTTTCTAAAGACAATTTCTTCATTGGTATTTGGGGGACGTTTTACTGACATTTATGAAATTCAATAAAATAGAAAACCAAACTGTCTAGACATGATTGCAATGGGCTTGAAGGGCATCAAATCTTTGAGGGATCGAAGAGGTGGAGAGGCCAAGGGAAAACTCCCACTCATATACTGCTGAATTCCCTGAAGCTAAAAGTGAGAAAATACCAATATCCCAAAATGGCGCTGGGTGGGAGCAAGGAATCCGAGCAGTCTATTTGGTACAAGTGCCTTCAATTTGAAGACGTTGAATGTTACCCAATGGAATCTAGAGATTTATTCCTTTTCTTGCTTTAGCAATTTTTTTGATTATAGTACCATTTCCTACAGATAAAATGGTAGGTAAGAAGCAGTGTGGTACTGTCACTAGAGTGGCCTTGAAGTCAGGGACACTTGGGTTCAAGGGCTGACTAACAAATTTCATCTGTGTGACCCTGGGCAAGTAATTTAACCCCTCAGTGTCCCCAGACTGCTCTAAGATGATATCTTACAGCTAAGTCCCAATTAGTGAGAACAATTCATCCTGTGAAGTGGTGGCATATATTTGAATTCACACTATTTCAAGTTATAATTATGTAAAATATGGTGATTGGTTCTAGTCCAATAGAAATATGTAGTTAGAATTCAAATAATGTGACCACTTCATGGTATTCGTTATTTGCCCTAATCGAGACCTCACTATACCGACCAAATGCTGATTTGCATGGGTTAAGGGAGTTAGCATACCTGGAGATTCCCACATGAACTAAATCCTAGGTGTGGGACATATCTTATGTGTGTGTTTGTGTGTGTGTGTGTGTGACAGAGAGAGAGAGAGAGAGAGAGAGAGAGAGAGAGAGAGAGAGAGAGAGAGAGTGCAAAGTATATTTCAGTTGTTTCTGTTGTGTTTGACTCTTTGACTCCATTTTTTATTTTCTTGGAAAAGATGCTAGAGTGCTTTGCCCTTTCTTTCTCCAGCCTATTTTACAGATGGGGAACTAAGGCAATCAGGGTTCAGTGACTTGTCCAGGCTCACACATCTGGTAAGTGTCTGGAGGCCAGATTTGAACTCGGGAAGATGAGTCTTCTTAGTCTTCTTGATTCCAAGCCCAGTGATCTATTCACTGCAGTACCACCTAGCTGCCTGACTCTCTCTCTCTCTCAATCTCTCTCTCTCTCTCTGTATATATATATACATACATACACTGTATATATACATACATACATATATAACATATACGTAATAGGATAATAGATTTATTGCTGAAAGAGACCTCAGAGGTCATCTGGTCCAATTCCCTCATTTTCCAAATTAAAGGAAACAAAAGCCTGAGGAACTTTAAGTGATTTGCCCAAGGTGGTCACATAGGAAATAAGTGCCAGAGCTGGTTAGGTTTGGTCATCATAATTTTATGTATATTATCATAAATCTTGTCTCTGAATGTCACCATTGGCTCCAAAGGCTGGCTGTTGGGGGAGGGAAAGGAATGGATGACATTCTATGATTTCATAGGGTTTTTCCCGTTAAGATTTCTCTCCAAATGTCACGAAACTTTTAGGCACCCATAGAGCTAAAGCCAACACAGATCTCTATCTGCTCTTATAGATTAAAAAAAAATATGCAAACTAGCTCGCAAGATCCAATAAATATTCACTAGCCATCTGCTCACCATAATGTATGTTTACATATTAATGTGCAGTACAAATTTGTAAACATGAACATTTGAAACTTGGAGAGGAAATGATACGAGTCTTTTTCCTTTCAATACTTTATTGAAACCGCGTGCCCAGAGTAGGTCCTCCACACATGTAAAGAGTTTTAATGCTGGATATGTTTCAAATGCTCTGTGTACCTATTCATTCTGCTTTATACTGTCATGCAATCCATGTTTATTTACACACTTTTGATGCAAATGATCTTCTAATTGCAGCTCAAACCTTGGAAGATTAACTGTATACCAAGGTGCTTATATCCAAAGGGACTGGTGCTAGTGCCTGAACTATATACATTTGGTTTCTTTTAAACAGTTCCAAGAAATATATTAGATTCTGGTGAACGAACTGAGAAGCTGCTGCTGAATCTCGGTATATTCTTGTTATCTTGGCTAATGGGAGACTTTTCAGCACAAAAACTTCCTATCTCTAAATTGGAGCGGAAATCTCATCTTCCACCCTGTCCACTTGAATCACCAATAGATAGGATGGGGAAGTGAGCATTCACAAGCAGAGCTGTAACAAGGGCGTGGGCATGGGCGCTTTGTTCAGGTGCCAGCATCTCTGGGAGTAGGGCATGGTTCCTCCTCACTGAGATCTGGAGATTGTTAGCTCCAGGCCTTATACCTCATGGTCCTGGGACAGCTTGCACTCCTGTAGAGTAGCTTGAAGGTAGAGAAGGGGGTGGGGGCAAGTTGGGCCCTCTGAGAGGGTAAAGGATTGAGGTCCCCGGACTATGGAAGTGAGGGGAATAGGGGGAGCAGATGTGCAGTCCCTTCTCTCCTCATAACTCCTGGGAACTTTGTCTGAGGGACAAGTCCCTTAGACTTTTCTCTCCCACCACCTTTTTCTCTTTACTCTTCCCTCCCACCACCTACCTCCCACAAAAGAAATTCCTGTGAGGGCATAGGCTAAATTCTCTGCAAGATGGTTCCTTCTTACACATACTTTCTCCACTCAGATAAATTTGCCCTGGGGTCCAGGATTCTTAGTTACAGCTCTGCTTGCAAGCTTGTGTAAGCAGGCAGTAGACAGCATGGTATGCTGGGTAGATTGCGAGATTTAGAGTCAGGAAGACATGGATTCAAATCTTGCATCAGACACTTGCTAGCTGTCTAATCTTCAGTAAGTCATTTGACATCTGTCAGCCTTAATTTTCTCATCTGTAAAATGGGGATGCTAATAGCACCTATCTCACAGGATTATTGGGAGGATCAGATGAGATAACAAACATACAAAATATTAGCTGTTACTAGTACTACTAGTTGTAATTACATGGGAGTGGGAAGTAACATATGGAGATGTACGGAGACAGCGCTGTACTTGGCATCAGGAAGACATGGCTTTAAGTCCCGTGTCACACATCTCCTAGCTGTGTGACCCTGGACAAGTTACTTAGCCTGTCCGAGACTCAGTAAGATGGAGATGATAATACCTTCCAGGATTGTTGGAAGTATCAACAGAGATACCATATGGAAAGTGTTTTGCTCACCTTAAAGGACTATATAATGTGTGCTATTATTATGTTAGGAATTATGTAAATCTGCTTTCCCCACACAATCAAGAACATAAGTATGTGATAAGTTAATGTCTTTATGACACATCATTTTTAGAGAGTGAGGGGAAAATAAAGCGACTTGGTGTGAATTCTCTGAACAAACAAAAGATGGACTAGCTCTGTTACTGAGGTGGCGTCTGGAACCGATCAGATAGTGTACTGAGATAAGATAAAGTACCCTTTAACAATTTAGTATCTTCATTACAATTGACATTGCTCTCTTGTGTGTGTAGGTGTAGGACCTGCAGTGAGGCAGTTAACTTTCCATATATGTGTGTGTGGATTCGTTTATTAAATATTTAAATAAGAGATTTCACCAGTAGCACCCATAAAATATATAAGTTGATGGATTTGTGTGAGCTCCCCTACCTGCCACTCCATGATGCTCACTGTAACTGATCCTAAAATAAATAAAGAGGGGGGGAAAGCTCAAACTTTTCCATGGCACCCATTGCTGACACTTGTCTGTATCCACTGTTGGCATCTTGTCAAGTCGTCAGCGCCTCGGGCTGTGATTACTGAGGTCATGATTCATTGACTCATCACTCAAAGATCCTAATTGTTCATGTCTTTGGAGCTGCACAGACCAGCTTCAGCCACATAAACAAGAATGAAGTCATGTCCTCTCCAGGGCCCATGTGTACAGACCTAGCCAAATATCAGGGGAGCATCCTAAACATCTACCTTCTCAACAATGAAGAAAGGAGGTATCTCTCTACTTTGAAAAAATTATCTTTGTGCTTACAGCATAATGAAGTGAAGTCATATTAGGGGGCTTGGGGTGTTTTCAAATTTTAGCTTTCCAGAGAGGATTCGGCCACTTTGGGTCAACGCTCAGCTAGCCCACTCGATGTTTGAGGCTTTTAATACACACTTATTAACTAGTCTCATGACAGGCCTGAATTGGGCTGAAAGTTGGGTATCCAAAGATAATCATCTATTTATTTCCCGGCTCCCTTCCTGAGTTATTATAGATCTAAAGGAAAATGTTTCTGCCCTGGATTTCTTTTGATCAAGTCCCTTAGCCAGATCAGTTTCAGAAGGAGAATGTTGGTGATGTGCTCGACTGAATAAAGCAGGTAGTTTAAACAGAAGGGCGGAAGAGGGTTAACTACACTCCTTTGAGAAAGGGAATGGTTGTTTTCAGTATTTAAATTTTTTTTCTACATCAGAAAGGGGATGGCCCAGTTGGTCCTCATTAGAACATTACCTGAATCAAGTATCACACATTGAGCTAAACGGAGTCTCTTTTGGCTTTGCTATTTGGGGTAAGACATTTGATAGTTAGTTTGTGATGCTAAAGTCAACAGGATGCCAAATTTCCAAAACAAGACCAGGATCTGTTGTGGCAATGACATTGTCCTTGATTCTAAAGGAAATCATTGTTTCTGCAATATACATTGCACTATACATTGCAATATACATTGCAGTATATATTGATATCTCAGTTGATTGGAAGGGAGAAGAGGAGGGAGGAATCCTTGTTGGGGGATAGGAAAAACCATGAAGAAAGAATTCAAATCAATAAGCCTTTATTATGCACCTCTATATACAAGGCACTTTTGAACTGGAGCAGCTGCTAAGTTTATGCCTGCTTAGAGGCAGGAAGCTGTATTGTCAATCTCTCAAGGTCCTCTTCCTATGATCCTCTGAAGCCTTAGCGGGGCTACTTCCCCTCCTGGGGCTTCATTTTCCCTGAGGGTAGATGAGATCTGAGTCCTTGCCAATTCTAAATCCTATGGCCCTATGATATAATAACTGAAATCATGGAATCCCAGAAATAAAAAGTTAACGTACCTCCCTTAATCTGGACAATACTACCCTTTTCTCTTCCTCCTTGTCTCAATGTAGCCAATTATCAAAAGTTTTCTCTGGGTAACTGAACTCAGTGAGCTGAGCCATTCTCAAACTGTGTAGCACCTCCCCCTCAACCTCCCCCCCCCCCACCAGAAAGGAAGCCAGAGCTTTTCAGAGTTGTTTAGTTCATCCTTCAGTTAAATAAATACCTTCTCTCAGTGATGCCTGACGGTCTCGCACACGATCCCTTGGGATCGGGGTCATCGTACTCTCATGGCTGTCTCTGCATCAAGGATTCACAAGATTTTCCTCAGTTAACAATTAGCCCCCACCTCGCCCTCTCTGCAGACAAGAAATGTATTTGTTACGCTTTAAACCCTGGATTCTCGAAGCCTGTCTGAACAGCTTCTGGTCCTGGGCTACATTGTAGCATCTACCTTAGCATAGGGGGCAGCTAGGTGGCATGGTGGATTGAGCACCTGGCATGAAGTCAGGAAGACTCATCTTCCTGAATTCAAATCTGACTTCTGCAACTTATTAGCTCTGTGACCCTGGGCAAGTTGCTTAACCCTGTTTGCCTCTATTTCCTCATCTGTAAAATGAGCTAGAGAATGAACTGGCAAACTATTCTAGTATTTCCGCCAAGTAAACTCCAAATGGGGTCATAAATAGTTGGACACAACTGAAAAACAATGGTACAACACCTTACCATAGATACTGAGTTTGTCTAGACACCAAATAAGGATTCTTCTCAAATGACTACTCAATTTCAATACCATAGTAGTCTGACTTCTTCCTCCCCATCCCTACCCAGAAAAAAAAAGTTGCAATAGGTTTTTTTTTGGAATGCACTTCTGCACCAGATGTATACTTTGGAAGGAGTAACTACTCAGTATGAAATAAAATACACTGATATGACCCCTGGGCAAGTCACTTCACTTATTTGCCTCAGTTTCCTCATCTGTAAAATGAGCTAGAGAAGGAAATGGTAAACCACTCCAGTATCTTTGCCAAGAAAACCCCAAATGTGGTCATGAAGAGTTGGGCACGACTGAAACAACTGAACAATAACAAAAATGTCTTTCTAGATCACATTTTCTGAGAAGGTTGGGGGGGGTGGAGGGAGAAGGATTTATTCACAGTTATAGCAGGCCCTTTCAAGGTGGGCAGAGCTCCTTAATAAAATGACTAGACTTAGTGCCATGACAAATCAAAATTGGATTTCTCTTCACATCCCCTTGATAGATTATCCATATACTTCTTTCAACATGTATATGAAAGGCATTTTAAGATCAGATGAGGGGGAAAATGCAAGATTTATAAGCTTAAGACAAGTACATATTATTTACACTATTTTTTTGCTATTACTTTTATCTAGTCTATTTCACCATGAATTACACATGAAAGTAAGATTCAACCAATTTCATGCCATTTTCATATTTGTGGACTCAAATGTCTTCACTCCTCCCTTCAGTCAAACTCTCTTATTCTTCTTCATGGAAAACTTCAGTCACTTCTTTTTTTTCTTTTTGGCAAGAGTCTGTCTAAGATAGCAAGTGAGTTAAGGGCACAAGTAAACAGGCTTCATGTCGGAATGATTCCCAAACAAATAAAAGGAAACCAGAGATCAGATCTGTTTCAGAAGGTTTTGCTTTTCATTTATCTTGCTTTCCTTCAGCATTAAATGTTCAGATTTCATCGTCAAGGTAATTAAAGGGAGCAGCTACAGAGTTTCATGAAAAGTCTCAAGCCTTTTGTCCTTGTTTGTCCCTTCCCATTGAGGTTGCTAGCAGGGCTTCAGCAGTGGAGTGCAAATGAACACTTTGCAAGGACACTTGAATCCCCTTCCAGGATGGCCACAGAGGTTATCATAGGGAAGGCCTTTGCTTTGTACTGAACACTGGGAGAAGTAAATCCATTTGGGGAAGGAGACAGAATTTGCCATGAAAAAAAGGGCAAAAGGCAGGTCTAGTTATAGTGTAAGTAGGGATCAATGGAATACACAAAGTCAAGTTCATGGGGGCAAAAAGGAGTTCTCTCTCCCCTAAAGTCAGCTTTGAAAATCCTGTGTTATTTCTTCAAATCTTCTTTCTCTGGGGTGTTTACTGTAAAGTACAAGATACTCATCTGATCCCTTTGGGGTAAGGAACTTCAGGACAGAGCAATGGCTTCTAACAATGTAGCACTGGAGGTGTCAAGCTCCTTTTCACCAGCTTTTGTTGTGGTGCCCTCCTGAATAAGGATATGTTCTTCTCTGAACTTACAAAGTGACATTAGAGGCAGTGGTTAATTGTTGGATGCCAGTGAGAGTGGTTGCATCTGCCATCTCGATAGGAAGATGGGATGCCATGATTCACTCGAAAATGGCTGGCTGCATTCATCAGTCTGGATGGCATGGGGAAGTTATAGCCGTAAAAGCCATAGGAAGGATGGAAAGAACAACCAAAGGCTTCTCGGGCAATAGGAGTTGATGGGAACACATTTGCAGGTGTGTGTAACCCATACAGCATTGGATTGGCAGAATTGGGCATTTGCAGACACTGCCCACTTAAGTCTTCAGCTTTGCCACTTTTTAAATTAGGGATTCCCAGAGAAGATAACATGGGCACCTCCATCATGAAAGGAGGCAGAGAATGAGGATTGGTGCTTCCAGGCTTTTCAGGAGTGGGAAGCACAAGAGGTGGTGTTCTCCAAAGATTACTTGGGCAAATCTTGTAGCAAAGAGGCAAGCTGAAGTTGTGTAAGTAGGTTTCTGAGCAGGGCATTCCGAGGGTGCTGGATGATAGGTGAAATGCAGGTGGTGAGCAAGGTGGAGAGAGGAAGGAGTTCAGAGGAGAGGGAGGCCCACCATTGGAGGTCACCGGGGAGGAGCCACTGCTGCTTCCACCTGAGGGTGACAAAAGTAGTGAAAATACTGATCCCTGGAAATTCCCAATTCACTGTCATGAACACTCTTTATATTTGCCTTCCCATTCTGAGAGGAAGCTGGGACAATGGAAGGAGTGCAGAGATTGGGAATCAGAGGACCTACATTCAAAATCTGGCTCTGCCTCTTGCACTTTGTGACCTTGGGTAAGTCACTTCCCTCTTCTGGGCCTCAGTTCCTTTATTAGTAATGAGAGAGTAAAACTAGGTGACCTCTGGGTTCCCTTCCAGCTCTAGCTCTCTAATGCTGTAGTTTCTGCTGATGCTAAGGTTCACAGGAGAAATCTGTTATGACTCTTATAGCCCATGTGTGTTGAGGGGGAAAGGAGTTTTTAATTCCGAAGGATAACTAACTTGATTTCTTTTTTCAACAGATTGACAAATTGTTTTGAAAGGTACTGGCCCAAAATGACAGGTGGTTTTGGCATCTCATAAACATCAAATCTACTGGATAAAAGCTGTCTGTCTCAAACATCTGAAAGGTCACCATTCCATTCTACATGATTATTATTTTATTTTCTGAAACCAAACATGTTCAGTTCAGATTTGCTTAAGAAAATCATGGCGCCGTATTTCCCATGATAGTCTTTCTGTCCCTAAAAGTGACAACTCAAAAAGTTGAGACATATTGTCATTACAAAACACCGAGGAGCAATGAGACTTTTCTGTTAAGTTATGCTGCACTGTAATCTCCCAGTTATGTGGCTTATTAGATTTAGGAAGCTTCGGGCCAGTCCACACACATGGCTATTAAAAATATTTCAGAACACTCAAACGACAAAATAAGTTTAGATTCAATCATGACTCATTACTGATTGGAATCAGTTAGGTTTCTCCCACACCCCCAATCCAGCTTGTATGTCTAGACACAGCCTGAACCCCTGAGTCATGAGTTGACAATTACCTCCACTCATGGAAACTGAAACTCTGATATGATAACAGAAAGCAAAAAGCTCTTTTGAAAAAATAAAATCTTTCTCTTTGTCACAATCTTGAGACTAATAGCAAGATTAAATAATGAGGAAAACTGTATTTTAACACACACCCTCTCAATGAATGAGAGACTTTGGTGTTTTCTCTTTATTATTGCAACTTGTAATATTTTGGAGAGATTCGTTTTTATTTTGTTTTTGTTTGTTTTTGTCTCCTTATTCCTATACTGTTTAAATGGTACTAGCCAGGCTAAGGCTTTCAAATGGCCTATACCACCCTAAAGAGTACAATCCACGAGCATGATCTGCAGATTAGTGTTGCTTGGGCACCACTAGCCACTAAAATTGGGGCCCCACGTCCAATGGGTTTGGTGGCATCACCTGACAATAGGGGTTCTTTACATTTTTGTGTCATGGATCCATTTGGCTTGCTGGTGAAGTCTATGGATTCCTCCAAATAATCATTTTAGTCATAATAATGATACTAAATCTATGTTCTTTAAATACATATAGTAAAAAATAGGATTACAAAGGAAATCAATTGCACAGAAAAAACACATATAACTTTTTTCCCTTCTGAATTCATGGAGCCCCTGAAATCTCTCCATGGATCCTGGGAAGACCACCAGAGAATCTCAGAGAAGATCTATCTTCTGCCAGAAATCTCATAGCCCAAGTCAGAAAATGGAAAGTTTGTTTATTACCCGATTACACAACTTTGCAAAATGTCAGAATTATATTTAGTCACTAAATGTGTTACAGTTTCCATCACTATTTGCTGACTATTAAGAGCTTTGCCTTGAGCTTTAGTTGGAGTAAATAACAATTGGGAATATTTTTTTCTTCCCTCTAGAAAAGCTAAAAAATAGTTTTAGCCAAACAGTATTCCCTGGGTGCTCTTAGTGTCAATGACACTGTGCTAAATTCTCTCATGTATTGAAACAGATTACACACATTTTCCATACTGACACTTTACTCAGTGCCATAATTAACCATTATCCTGGATATGAAACATTTTGCAAACCTAATGTCAGCTGTAGTTCTAAGTTTCTTCTAAAACTTGGGAGATAAGCTGTTCTTCACATACAACGACTATAGGCAGGCAAGCATGCTTATTTCTGTCCTTTCACTAAATCAAGAGTTTTGAAGTGCCTACTATGTGTCAATCCTGTGCTAATCCTTTTCCCAAAAGCATCCAAAATCGGGAACAGAAAAGCCAGCATTTCCTGAAGGTCTTTGAAGGCAGTACTGTGGCCTCCTGACCCCACCCTCCCCCAAATGCTAAAATCAGAGTTCTCATTTGCAGCTCGAATTCTCCCAAAGCCACTAGGAAAATGTCTTCCACTGAATAGCAAGAAGGGGTTCCAATAATAACCCAGGTGTCAGTTTCGGGGGAGGGTTTCCATTGAATGACTGATGCCAAGCTGTGCATGGCTAGCTTTTTTTTAAATCGCTTTTAAGTCCTTCCCTGCCCCCTGCCTCAACAAAATGAAACTAGGATCTAGGAGACTTGCCAATGTTACAAAAATTGCTCTGGACTATTCTGCACATTAGTCCCCAAATATTGCTAAATATTAAGGTATACCCAGCTCGTTGTATTCTTTACATATGCGATGCATTGGCAAACATGAGTTAAGCAGACAGAGCCAAAAGAAAAGAAGGGCAGGAAGTGGTCAAGGCCAGGGCTGAGATCTTGGGATTCGGTTTCTTTTTCACCTTTCACACTTTTCTCATTGGCAGAGTTCAACAAAGAATTCAACAAAGAATTATTTGGCCCTCAATTTTGTCTATCTTTGGGGTTTAAAAAAACCTCATTTCTTTTCTGCGAAACTCCCCTAAAAAAAAGACCAAACCAAACCCAAACCTATCAAAAGATCTGGTCCAGGAGGCAAGGTAGCAGTGGAGAGTGGAGAGAAGAAAGACTTGGAGTTAGCTTCAAGTCCAGCCTCTGACCCATGCTTGTTGAATGACCCTGGGCAAGTCACTTAATCTCAGTGCCCCATGTAACTCTGTCATTATAAATTATAGGCAAGTTACTGGTCTGTATCAGCAGAGTTTCCACACTGCGAATTTCCCATGCTGATGAAATTATAGGTCTGGATGACCAAAAAAAATTTTTAATAGACCTAACAGTTGTAATTTCCTGAAATGTACCAGGCTTATCCAGGCTTGGGATACAGCGCCAAATTATACACAGAAACAATTTTTTTTCCTCCTGGTTGTCTAATATGTTACTAACATATAAACATTCATGTGCAGGTTAGAAATCTACTTACTTTGGGTTTCAGCACCAAAGGCTTTAAACTCCAGGGTGAGAGGTGGTCTCCAAGGGTAGGTCTCTAAAAGTCCATCCAACACACCCCTGGAAAAGAGATATGAAACATGCATTTTATGTGATTCCAGCAAAGGATGAGTTACAGAGATTTCTCCACCCCTACCATACCCCAACTTTTATTACAATTCTAGACTTGGGAGAGAATCTCCCAAAGTTGTTTGAGTTTTTGTTTCTCTCAGTTGAATAACTTTTCCAGATCCTTGCTGGAAATAAATTTAATCTGTTACTTTACAGCACAATTTCATAGCACCCTGTCCCCATGACAGATGATGTCTTTGCTTACCTGTTTCTTCCGGGATCTCGAAATCCTTTGGCAAAAGGATTTCGGTCTATTTTCAGTTTGGTAATCTGGAGAGACAGAAAAGGAGGAGGGGGGGCACAAATAGATGTCCTGAGTAAGGTGAAGAAAAGGCCCATTGCCGGTGCCTGTCTGCCCCAGTTCGCTCCACTTGTTTTCAGGCTTGCCTGAGTCTTGTTACCGAGCCACCAAACCTCAGTACTGTCTCCTCAGACCGAACAGGACCCCTAAACCCAGCTGGGCCTGCTGGCTGCGAGCTCCTCCCTGCTCCTCATCTCAGGCTCCCGCTTTGTTCTGCGTTACCTGTTGGTTTTGGTACGCGGTCACCGTGGTGAACTCGGTTTCTGGGAAGGAGAAAGTCTGGACCCCTTCGGCCGGCAAGGACTGAATTTGGGCGAGGTCAAAGCGACTGTCTTGCACAATGACGTGAACTCGAGGTTTGTACTTGTGCATGGACTGCAGGATAATCTAGAGGGAAAGGGGTCCATGGGGTCAGCAGCTGCCTGGGACTGAGAGGCCGCGGCCTAAACAACCCGAGGGGTTTGAAACTAACCCGCCACAGCCCCTAGGAGATCAAAAGAATTAGTGAGTCCTCGGCTGCCTGCCTTTGAACTCCACAGCTCCGGCAGGACGTCTCCCTTCACCTTCTCCCTTCTTCGGCTCCAACCAGCCCTGAGCCGCCCCAGGAAGGAGCGTTGCCCTTCGCCTCCCGCCCCCATGTAGCTTTCACGCTTGGGGGAAAATTGGCGCCAGTAGCCTGGGCTTCTTGTCCAGCTCTCTTGCTCGGCCCAGGCCTCTTCTCCTAGTTAGTCGGAGGCAGAGAACAAGGGGAGAGCCCAGGAAGGCCTGGCTGCTTGGGGGAAAAGAGTCTGGCTGTAGCGGTGCCTTAGTAGGGCGGTTCGGGACTCTAAAGCACTTACCTGGCCAAGAGGCCAGGCAACTTTCAGGGTGGCCCCTGGCACCAGGATCTCCTCTCTGGCTTTGAACACCCCTGCCCCGCATTCCATTCCTACTTCTGGCAGGCATGCTGGAGAGTAGAGGAGAATGAGGTTCCAGTACTCCCTTTCTAGGTTACCCAGCCGAAGGGACCAGACAGCTAGTTATCTGCTGGCAGGAGGGACAGGTTCCCCCCTGTAGTCCTCAGGGTTTATGGCCTGGCCCTATATCTCTCAATCCCCAGACTTTCCACACACACGCCCCGGCCTCCACCATTCCAGGGCCCGAGCTCCGAGCATCGAGAAGGGATGGGGAAAGGGGAAGAGGCAGTGAAGCTTCTGGGGCAGGCAGCTGCTGCTTTTCCTTTCTGACGCTAGGGCAACCTGGGGTCTAGCGTTATAGGAGAAGGGGGCTTATCCCTTGCCCCCTATCTGTCTCTCTCTCTCTCTCCCTCTCTCTCTCTCTCTCTCTCTCTCTCTCTCTCTCTCTCTCTCTCTCTCTTTCTCTCTCTCTCTCTCTCTCTCTCTCTCTCTCTCTCTCTCTCTCTCTCTCTCTCTCTCTTTCTCTCTCTGTCTGTCTCTCTCCCCCTCTCCCTCTCTCTGTTTCTTTTTCTGTCTCCGTCTCTGTCTGTGTGTGTGTGTGTCTCTGTGTCTGTCTGTCTGTCTCTCTCTCTGTCTCTCTCCTCTTTCTCCCCCCCCCCCGCACCTCCCCCCCCCCACTGTCGGCGGCCAGCAACCGGAGTGCACACCTACATGCCCTTTGTCGTCCATCTCGTTGTTGGTGAGCTTGACGCGATCAAAGCTGACGATCTGCCTCATCCATGTCTCTCCCGAGCAGGGGGAATCCGGGTGGATATAGAGCCTGGGCGTGATGCACGAGTGGTCCGTGTTCCCCGCCACCATCCACTGGGAGCTGTGGTAGACGTATCTGCAACGTGGGAAGGGAGCCGTCGGAAGGGGAAAAGGGCCCTACATAGGCTACCCGTAGAAAGGTCCTCGGATCCCCACAGTGAGCACTGGTCGGGAGCAGCAAGCAGACTTTTAATAATCGGAGGTTGTCAGAACAGAGCGCAAAGCTAAGCCTGGGCTAGGGAAGCGTCGGGGGATTTCCCAGAATCTGGTTTGTATTTCCTAGAACCGACCGCAGGAAAACCTGATCTACACCACCTCGTAAGCCCTGAGACCCGTAAGCATCCCTCCGAACTTCAGTTAAGACAAGAGTAGGATGGGAAGGAGGCACGGAAGGTGTACTCTGCTCGCCTGCTCCAGGGCTCTCTATGCTTCGACTCTTTGGAGGAGACCTCTCACTAAACGAGGCCCTGGGATCCCCGAGCCTCCCCCATACTCACGGACTGTTTCCAATCCAGACACTGTACAGATGTGCGGCCGGCTCCCCAAACACTCAACAAGACAGCAGAAGCAAAAGCAAACAGCTGTTTCTGTTTGCAAGCTGCCTCCCTCCTCCACCCACCCCTGTCCCCAGCTAGCTGGTTAAGTTGCACTTTTCTCTGTTCCCCTCACCTGGGCTGGTTGGGGCAATGCTTGGGCGTCTGAGAGAAGGGCCAGGGACAGCCTCTGCTCCAGCCAACCAGACACACAGCTTATGGCCACCGACGATGCCGAAGCCCCTAAGCTTGACGGTGCCAAGCCAGCCCCGGAGGGAAACCTGTTCCTCTTGGCAGCCTCGGCCATGCCCATAAGCTTTGCCTTGGTTTAAAAGGGCCCAAGATTTCCCAATGACTCAGAAGTCACTGGGTAAAGGAAAGGACAGCATCTGATTCCTGTGGTACAAGGGTGAGAGGCTCAGTGTCCCTTTTCCCTTCTCAGCTCTGAGGACACTTGAAGGCCTCCTCTCTCCTGCCGAAGCTTCAGGGTGGCTCCCAAGAACTATATGGGACCTGGCAGCACCAAGATAGGAACCTGGTGCCCAAGGAAGTAGCCGAGATCCCTTCCGTTCCCCTCCTCACACAAGAGCCCAAACCTTTGGGGATCGAAGCAGGACCAGCCAGAGCCGATGGCGCTCAGTGGAGTTGCGTGTAAAAACCTTGCTGAGGAAGAGTTTAGATTTAACCCACCTGTTTGTTAGGGAACCCTGGGTTCACAAGTCAGAGCAAGCAGCCTGCCAGGCTTGTGATGTTGCTGGATTCGAGCCACCGTTGGCCTTTACCTGTATCTTTTGGAGTCCACTGGTACCACGTCGATAGCAATGTAATACTGTTTCACGGGGTCCAGCCCCTTCACTTTGACGCGAACAGAAGGGAACATTCGCCTGCAGAAGAGATGGAAAGCACTCTGCTCTGCCTGGCCTTGAAAAACATTTGTGGGAGAGAAGGCTAGCTGCACAGGATTCAGTACTAGCCGCAGAAAAAGGCCTAAGCAATGACCTCTGTGCGGGAGAAGTTTGGGGGTCCGTCTGTGCATCGGCTGAAATGTCGGTGCTCTCTAGGGAGAGGAAGGCTCCCTCCCTGTGTATGGTCTAACAGAGCCGCTTCCAAAAGGGAAAGGGGAAAACAAACAACTCTATTGACACTCCAAGGTTCCTTTCGATTGTTTCTGGGAGGTGAACTTGGGAAACTTAAATTGTGACGCAGTCAGTCTGAGGCTAACCCCACACTCAGCTCATCCTCTTATTTCTGTTGCTTTGCTAAAGCAAGCTGGGAGGAAGCACATAGGGAGAATTCCGAGATAGGTGCAAATGAGAGGATTATTCTTGGGTGAGGCACACCTCACATCTGTGGGTTTCTCTGAATCTCTCTGGCCCTTGGGTGGATAATTTACTACCTGACTCATGTAGCTGACAGGGCTTGGAGCAATTTTACCGGCAAATAAAGCTGCTTATTTAGAAGTGGGCTCAAGGTATAACCTTAAGAGTCCCCACTGGCAAGCGGCTGCCTCTGGGCTCTCAAGGAGAAGCTGACTCCAGGAGCTGGAGACGGGCATGTGCTTCGATCGCTCGGCAAGCGGTTCCTGCCCGGCATGGGACATGTCTGGTGCTGTCCACCCTAGGACCCTCCCAGGTTGGGCCCTGGAACCAGGGGCCTGCCTACCTGCCGGCTTTGGTGATGATCATCTCAGTCCCAATCTCGTGGAATCTCTGCCACAGCTCAGAGCCTTGAAGCTCTGCCTGGACGTTATCTTTATCTCCCGGACTTTCGTGGCCCCCGGAGAAAGCAGTCATTGAAGTCTCTGCTTTGGGTCTCTTTTCTGCCCAGAGACATAAATGGAAGGTATTTGAGCTCCAGGTTCTCCCCTCCTGGCTGCCTCAAGCTCCTAGTGTTCCCAGGACAGCAGATCCCGGCCCATTTCACAGACTGGTACTACTGGAAGGAACGTGAACTATCATCTGTTCCAACTCCTTCAGTTTTACAGAGGAAGAAACTGAAGCTCAGAGAAAACTAGCAACTTGACCAATGTCACACAGGTAAGGAGTCTCCGTCCTGGGCCATTGCAAGTTGCCTCCGAATGAAGTGAAGTATTTCAGGAAAGGAGACCCCCCCACCCCCACCGTGGTCACTAGGAAAGAACCTGCTCTTGTCCCTCAAACCCACAACACTTATAGGAAATGAGGGGCATCCGGCTGCTGCTCTGCTGAGCTGGAGTCCTAGCGCAGGGCCTCCCCTCTCCCATTTGCACTCCCCATGGCTGGGGAGCTGTGCATCCCAAAAGGAATCTGGAAAGCTCTGCCCTAAAGGCAGGTTCTCAGTCCCTCTCAGGTTCTCCTGGCAGCTTCTCCCGGCAGTAGGCTGCCCAAAGCTATGGGACCCCCAGGCAAGGCCCTCGCCCACCCAAGACAGCTTACAGCCAAGGAACCTCCCTGGGCTGGACGCCTCTGGCGTCCGAACTGCAACAGGGTGCTGCTGCTGCTGCTGCTGCTGTGTTGGGGTGGGGGGAGAAGGGTGATGATACTGACCCGATTCCTCGATTTTCCTCAGCATCCCAATTTCTCTGTCATCCTCCTCTTCCTCCTCTTCCTCCTCATCGCCTTTCCCAAGCAGATCCTGGGGCGGTTGCTCATCCCGCAAGTCTCGGAGTTTCCTTTTGGTCGATCTCCCCACCAAGGCTTCCACGGAGAAGGCATGAGCTCGGGAGCTTAAAGCCATCACTGGAGAAACCAATGGAATCCACACGAGCAAGAGAAGCTTCAACTTGATCCTTGGGGGAGGGGAGAGCAGTTGGGGGGCGTGGGGGGAGAAGTGCAGGAGGAAGTTCAGGGGAAATCCAAAAAGCCGAAAATGGAACTGTCTTTCCCAAAAATTTTCTAAAGGAGGAAAGGAGAAAGATCAAGATTAAGACCTGAGGCTCCTCATTATAGACTGGGGAAGGGCTGAGATTTCTGCCTAAAAAAACTCTTCCCATCGGACATGTGGGGACCATCAGTCGTCAAATCCCCCCCGTTCATTTTTTTTTCCTAATGGTTCTACAAGATTGGCAAGGGGAGACCTGGGAGGGAGCAGCCCTGCCCCCGAGTGCCGGCTGGGGAGCTCCAATGGGGGCGCCACAGCAGGCAGCCTGGGGAGAGCAGCGAGGGAACGAGCGAGCGCCCGCCCTGATGCAGGCACTGAGGCAGCCCGGCCCGGGCCGCAGCCTGCAGCCTCCGCTGTTTGTTTTGGAAACTGGTGGAAGCAAAAAGAGCACACTGAGTGACATTTCAGAGCATGGGGGGGGGGAAGTTGGGGGGAAGAAGGGGGAGGGGGAGGGAGGAGTGAGGGAGACGGCCTCGTCTAGGATAAATAAAAGGTTACTGTTTTACATTAAATTGTAAAACTCAAAGAAATGTGACATAATTGCCCACGAGGGGCCACTTTTCCAACAAAAGTGCAAATAGTGTTTAACCAGATCCAGAAAAGTCTTCCCGGGGCTTTTGGCTAGCCAGCGCAGGCGGCTGCTGGGGGCTGATGTTCCCGGGAACAGGGGAAGCCGACTCGTAGAAAACTGGGATACCAAACCAGGTCTAGGGGGCTGGACGGCTAGTGCGTTGAACCCCGGGGCGCTCTTCGGGGCTGCCCAGGTTTGGAGGTTTTACAAGTGCGAGCCCTAGAGCTAGAAAGCATACACTTGGCCAGCTCCTGCCCTAATCCGGAGGCTTTAAGTTTTTGACTTGAAAGGAAAGGTCGGGAACATACGTCTGCCCAAGAGAGACGTCTGCCCAAGCCTGGGGGTCATCCAACGGGGGAGTCTCGTTCTTCGTTCAAAGTCCTACCTCACATGGCCCTGGCCACTTTTGGATTCTTTTTCTCACGGATAAAAGATGAGCCTTCAGGGTAGCAGGCCTCAGGAGGCTTCTGTTGTCTTCTTTCTTGTAGTCAAGCAGTTCTGAACCTGGGGTCCAGGGACCCCCCCAAGGGATCCGTGGAGAGAATTCAACGAGCGCCTCAACTCGGATAAGGAAAAAGTTACATCTTTATTTTCACTAAGCTCTCAATGAGATTTAGCATTTCCTTCAATTATTTAAAAGCCCAATTCTGGGAAGAGACCCACTGGCTTCACCAGACTGCCTAAACAGAACATGCCACAAGAAAGGTTAAGAATCCCTGATCTAGTTCTCTTACTCTTTGTGGGGAATATACTTTCCTGCTCTCAGCTGATGAGCATGTGTACATCTGTATAGCTAGATGAACTCTATATGTCTGTTTTTCTGTCTCTCTACTCTGTTTCTCTCTCTTCCCCCCTCCTCTCTCTGCCTCTCGCTCTCCCCCTTCTCTCTCTCTCTCTCTCTCTCTCTCTCTGTCTCCCTCCCACCCTCTCTCCCTCTCCTTATCCCTCTCCCTTTTCCCTCTCTCTCACACTCTGTCTCCCTCTCCCCTCTCCCTTTCTCCTTCCCCCCCACACACATTTGAATCTAATATTTTAATGTGCCCTACATGTCAATTCTTCAAGGATCTGTAATTTCATCAGTGGGGGGAGGGGCACTTCTGAATAACAAGGGCAACCTTCTACGCCTTCTAAATGTGTTCCCAGATGAAAAAATTCTTTACCCCATAAGTCAGCCTGGTGATGATCTTCTCTGAGCTTGGCTAGGCTGATTGTCAAAAGACAGATAGACAATGTATATGACCATGTGATCATCTATGCCTGTATATATGATAGGATCATGGCTCTAGAGCTGGAAGAGACCTTAGAAGTCACCTAGTCCCATCCCTTCATTTTACAAAGGAAACTGGGGCCCAGAAAGTTAAGCAATTTGCCTAAGGTTACCCAGATAGCAGAGCTAGAATCTGAACTTAGGTTCTACAGTTCCAAGTCTTGCCATTGCCTCCTCTGTATGTAGATGACTGAAACTCAACTTTCTCCAACTGTCTCATTGTTCTCTGACCACTGTCATTGTCACTGTCATCAATTTCTCATCTATTAGCCTCAATGATCTTTAAAGTCCCTTTAAAATATATGCTGGGGGCAGCTAGGTGGCACTGCAGTGGATAGAGCATTAGCACTGGAGTCAGGAGGACCCAGGGTCAAATCTGACCTCAGACACCTACTAACTGTGTGTCCCTGGGCAAGTCACTTCATCTGGATTGCCTCCAAAATAAAATATATGCCACCTAGTTTCAAAAATGTCTAAATACAAAATAATCACAGGTGGGAGGATCTGGCCAATGATTTCATTGCTTTAGGGAACTTCCTGATATGGAAACTCTGTCCTACCAAGCAGATCAGCAATTTATCTTTAATCGCAGTCTTTAGAGAGGTATCTGATGCCACTCATAAGTTAAGTGACTTGCCCAGGGCCATTCAGCTACAAATATGTCAGACCAGGATGTGAACCTCACTAGGTCTTCCTTATTCCAAGGTTGTCTGCTTATGCCATTTAATATACAGCTTCAGTAGCTGAATGGTCTTGAGGAATGTGCCCATTCAACCTTAGAGTCTCAGCTAAGAATCCCATATAGTATGCATTTTTGATGTGACCTGAAAAAAGACCTTTACCTATTCAGTCACTACTTTCAGTACATCAGTGGTGGTACAGTGAACAGAGAAAATCCTACCTCACATATTTATTAGCTGTGTGACCCTGAACAAGTTACTTTACTTCTCTCAGCCTCAATTTCCTCACCTGGAGGGTCAAATTCAATAATATATGTAAAGCTGTTTGCAAACCCTACATAATTACTTATATAAATGCTAGCTATTACATCAGCAAAAAACCCCAGCAAAGCACCTTCCATGACTCTCAGTTCAAACACTTAGTTCACTTTGACTCTGAGGCTGCCATTTGTTTTCAGGAGAAAGTAATTATCCTTTGGTGAAGTTATCCCCAGTGCCTTGTGATGGCATGAAGGTAAACTTAGGCTCTTAAATGCTCAGCCAGTGGGGCAGAAGCACTAACATGTCTTTCCAAGCAGGAAAAACTTAGAGTAGGGACCTGGGGATGGACCATATATCTGACATCCAAGGACCAGCCTGACTAAGCTGAGAGATGCTTAGCACCAGGCTGGCCACAGGGTGGTGAGATTAAATTTTCAACCACAGCAACACTCACATACCAAGTTATAAAAGGGTTACTATCTGCATTGGTTAAGGGAGTGCCTCATACCAATGAAATTATACACCTCTGAAATACTGAAGTAAAAAAAAAGAGGGGGACTGATGTCTAGTCTGGGTTGAGAAGACAGCATTCTGGCTTTATGATGGCGAAGACAGTGCGATTGCAGTAGAGAAAAACATTGGGTTGGATGTTAAGGGGCACCCTCTTCAAGCCCTGGACTAGCTGAGTAGTTTTAGGTAAGTCATTCTCTCTGAGTCTCAATTTCTCATCTATTAGCCTCAATGATCTTTAAAGTCCCTTTAAACTCTAAAATATTCCATAATATATTTTCATGTCTTCAGATAGGAGTGCCAAATTTTATTTATGGTGTAAATGTGACCCAAGATTAAGAGAATCTTGGTAAAGCTCAAGACAGTTTCCTCTGACACCGTTTCCTGACATGGTCTTGGCCACAAGTCAATGGAACTTGCTTTCTGCAGTCATAAACCAAGGAGGGCAAAGAAATCCTTGAGCATTCTCTCCATCCTGGCCAGAAGACAGCCAGATCCGTGGGAACGAGTTTGGCTTTGTTTCCCTCAGGTCCTCGAACAAGAGATGGAACAGACAAAATGTTGGGGGAATCTGCAAAAATCTTCTACTCAGCCACCATGTCAGGTCTGAAAGGACTTCTCCTAAATGCAGGTTCTTGCTGGAGTTTGCTTCATATTCTCTGCAGAGGGTAGAAAGTTGCCTGGGGGTAATTTACTTGGGCCGTTGGATTCCTGTTAAAATCAAGGCAGAAAAGTGTCTTAGCTGTTCCTTTCTGGATTAATGTTCCAGAGAGCTCTTTTTGTGGTTGGTGGGAACTGTTTTTCTTGGGGGAAAAATCCCCAATAATAATGATAAGCAAATGTGAAATCTGGAGATGAGAAATTTCTTACTTTGGAGCAAGCTTTACCATTCCCAATTGAATGTCTATTTGACAGCATAGCTGGAAGCAATGTAGTTAAGCTCTTCCTGTGTATATCCCAATGGGTCTGGAACCCAGGAGTAGTTTCCCGGAATTCCTGTTAACCTTCCCACCCCCAGAAAATCAGCCCCTCCAAAACAGCTTTGCAAGTTCAGCTGCAGGACTCTTTTGCTTTCAGGTACTGGGGCTCAGTGTGGCAGATGCTCAGGTCAACAATTCATCCACCACAGCTGGATGGTCTCTTTAGCACACTGGATCTCGATCAGCCCCAGGGCACCTATAAACTTTCAGAGGAGACAGCTTTCCAAAGGCCATGCAAACCACAGAGGAGTAGTGGAAGGTATAGAAGAGTGCTGGCCCTCATGGGTGGTCAGATTAGAGAGAAGATTGGGGAAACTGATGACAATTTGGAAATCCTCATTGTAAGATGTTATAGTATAGGATGACCTTGGAGAGCCTGGACAAATACCCATTCGACTTGGGGAAGTGAAGCAGGATGCTACAATGGAGAGGGGAGGGGGTTGTGATGGATAAAAGGTGGGACTACTCCTGCTCTCTGACAGAGGCATTGTGGAGTCACATTGGATAGAAAGACAGCCTGAGAGCTAGGAAGACCTGGGCCTCTGACATATGCTGACTGTGTCATCCTAGGCAAGTCACTTAACCACTCAGTACTCTAGGCAGCTTTCTAAGACTGTAAATCGAAGAAAAGGTACTGAACTGCATTGGTAGGGAGCATTTCCTTATCTGGGAATTCCCTCTGTCTGGAAAATGACTGGTCTAGTCCCTATTCTGGTCCCTATCTAATATCTCTGAAGTTACAACAGGTATGAGAAGCCCCTTAAGGGACATGTGGTTTATTAAAGCTTTTGTGGGAGGTCAAATTTGAACTTATTTAAGGATATAAAGTCAATCCAATTAAACACATATTTATTAAGTGCTTTCTATATGCAGGATACTGTCCTAGGCACTTAAGATAGAAGCCACATAGGCCCTGCTTTCGAGGAGCTTGACACCTAATGGGCATATTGGATCCCAGAGTCAGGAGTTTCTATCTTTATTCAGTAGGCAATGGGGAGCCAGTGCAGTCTTTGAGAGGTGAGGGGGTGATCAGAGTAGTCCATGGGAATGGAAGCTCCTTTCTGCCCTTGTATCCTCAGTGCCTGTTGAATTTAATTGAAGAGTGCTGGCATGGGGTGTGGACATCTCCAGGTGGGGCAATGTGTGTGTTGGGGCAGCTGTGCAAACTGAAATGGACAAGTCTCCACAATCACACATTTTCCAGAACATCCAGAAGAATTCAAAGAAGCTGTTTCAGCTGTTGTGATTTCTTTGACTTCAGTCCAGTAATTACGGCCCTAAGCAAGGCTGTTTTCTTTCACCTTCCTAAGTTTCTTCCAAGGAATTGTTTTTTCTCATCTTTGACCTGTGAAATTGTTGTGTTTTTCTTCCTGACACTGGTTACTTCAAGATCAATGCTTTGTCTCCCATCCAAGTACTAACCAGGCCCGACCCTGCCTAGCTTCCCGGATCTTGTGGGTTCACTCAGGGTGGTACGGCAATGGCCAAGATCAATGCTTTGTAATTCAGTACTGTAAGCAAAGATGGATCAAGGAAGTCATTCAAGCTACCACTTTGAAGACAAACTGCAAGATCTTGATTTTTCTCCATCTGTCTCAGACTGTTACTACCTGGACCAAAGGAAGCATATTCATTTCTAAGAGCACTTTGGGTTTCTCAAAGAGCTTTACAAATATTTTCTCATTTGATCCTAACAACAACCCTTTAATGATATTATTTTTATACAGTTGAGGAAACTGAGGCAAACAGAGGTTAAGTGATTTGTCCAGACTCACACAGTTAGTATGAGTCAGGATTTAAATTTGGGTCTTCCTGACTCCAGGCCCAACTTTCTAGCTATTGTGCCACCTAGCATAGGACTTCCTGTGATAATCCTAACCTTCCAATACCTGAGAAGACCTATGATCTTCTTTGTGGGCATACTGCTGCTGCAGTCCTCTTGAGTGGCTATGGCCCCAAAAGTTCATACAGTGGGGTACTCAACCTCCTTAACTAGGTAGGGCCTTAGACAACAGATATTCAGGTGCCAGGCTTTGCTGAAAGCATTCTAGCTTGGTAGAACTGGGCAGAATTTGGGCTCCCTTGGAAGACCTTTGGAGAACCCAGTGTCACCCCCATGCTACAAAGAGGCATCCAAGAAGGACTTAATGATATTAATAATTCACATTTGAGGCAGCTAGGTGGCAATGCAGTGGATAGAGCACTGGTCCTGGAGTCCAGAGGACCTGAGTTCAAATCCAGCCTCAGACACTTACTGTCTGACCTCGGGCAAGTTACTTAACCCCAACTGCTTCCCCCTCCAAAAATAATCAGAATTCACATTTATATAGCATTGGACAGAGACAGCATGGTGTAGTGGATAGAGAGCCTGCCTTGGAACCTGGAAGCCCTATATTCAAGCCCCATCTCTTACATGTCCTAGCTCTGTGGCCCTGAGCAAGGGGTTTAACCTCTCAGTGCTCTAGGGAACTCTCTAAACATTATGTTGCAGAGAAGGTGCCAACCTGCATTAGTGGAGGAGGTTTCTTCATCTTGGAGTTTCCTATACCCGTGAAATCCTAGGTTCGGTCCCTATGCCTGTCCCCTCTATGATTTACAACAGACTTTATACTCCTTGGTTATCGTAACCCTGGCAGATAGAGAGTATATTGTTTTGGGTTGTTGTTGTTGCAGTTTTAAAAATATTTTTATTTATTTTTAACATTTTTTTAAAAGTTGAGTTCTAAATTCCCCTCCTCCCTTCAGCCCCTCCCCCACCCATTGAAAAAGCAAGCAATATGATATCAATTATACATGTGAAATTATGCAAAACATATTTCCATATTAGCCATGTTGCAAAAAAGCAAAGCAAAGTAAAAGAGATTATACCTCAATTTGCATTCAGGATTAATCAGTCCTTCTCTCTGGAGATGGAAAACATTTTTCATCATGGGTCCTTCAGAATTGCCTAGGGTCATTGTATTGAGCATCATTACAATACTCCTGTCACTGCGTACAATGTTCTTCTGGTTCCGCTCACTTCTTTTTGCATCAGTTCATATAAAACTTCCCAAGTTTTTTCTGAAACTGTCCTGCTCATCATTTCTTATAGCAAAATAGTATTCCATCACAAACATACACCACAATTTGTTCAGTCATACCTCAACTGATGGGCATCACCCAATTTCCAATTCTCCACTGCCACAAAAAGAGCTACTAGAAATATTTGTGTATGTATAGGTCCTTTTCCTTTTCCCTTGATCTCTTTGAGATACAGACCTACTAGTGGTATTGCTGGGTCAAAGTGTATGCACAGTTTTACAGCCCTTCGGTCATAGTTCCAAATTGTTCTCCAGAATGGTTGGATCAGTTCACAACTCCACCAACAGTGCATCAGTGTCCCCATTTTTCCACATCCCTAAAGAGTATATTGTTAAGCCCACTTTACAGATGTGGAAACTGGGACTCAATTAAATTGACAGAGTTATTTTTTAGCCATGTGAAGAGACTGGCTGACATTTACACAACTAGTAAGCAACAGAGTCAGGAGTTGGACCCAGGTTTTCTGCCTCCAAGTCCAGTGCCAACAAGCTTTTTTTAATTAATGAAATCAACTATCTTTTAGCTGATGCTCTGCATTTGTGATAATCTGATGTGCCTGGGGAGAAAAAAAGCACATTTTCCCAGAGAAGCAGAGTTTGCTGAACTCAAGGGCAGTCAGACCTGTGCAAGCTTCTGCTATTTCTGGTTTCCATACTTATAATTCCTAAGGGAGAGAGAGTGAAATCAAATGCTCCATTAGAGGCAGAGTTCATAGGATTTCTCTCCTGGCAGAGACCATTTCCTCAAGAAGTCAAGTATGCCTGTCCTTTCTCCTCCCTACCCCTACAGCCACCTTTAAAAGACTATGAAGTTTGGGGGTACTTCCAAATCCATCCCTCTAAACCTTTCGAGAAATAGTTACCCTTTCCTCAGTCCCTCTATTTTTGCACAGCATATGTAAGTGTCTCCCTTCTTCTGGACATTTAAAAAATAGCTCTTAAAAATTCACAAATGCTATCATTGAACATTGAAAGTGAAAACATACTACTATACATAGATGTTATGTGAATTGCATATTCCTGTAACCAGGAAATTTTATGCCAGGAGTGAGGAGCTCACCTGAGTGTAGCTGCTGGGGGAGGAGGTGTATCTTCTGAATGGTGCTTTGAACTCCCTGGAACTTTTTGCACTCTGCCCCATCCTTGTTATAACTATGATGAATAGAATTTGGCATGGAGGATGGGTGTATGGGGAGAATTTATCGATGATGTTCTTTCATGTTGTGGTTCTCACTTATCTGTTGTCTGGGTAGCAGAAATGGTCTTCAGTGAAAAATTGGGTTCAATTTGCTATCCCATAATCAGAAAGGCCAGATAATTATATCAGTGAGTCAGAAATTATCATAGTTAAAAAGGCTGCAGTCAACATATACTGAGCTTCATAAAAGGTTGGGAGATCATATAGTCCTGATTCCTTTCTAAGCTACCATTTCCATAGAAAGGCCATAGAACAGTGATAATCTCAGAGTCATGGATAATGGAGGCAACTCTGACTTTCTACCACAGTGATTTGGCTTGTAGCTTTTAAGAAAAGGAATAGGAAATGTAATGCATACTTTGCCCCCTCAGTAATGTGAACCACTAACTCATCTGTAACTTTACACTCCTAGAGAGTTTTCTGGGAGCACTGGTAAAATGAACTGTTCCTGCCCATTAGACAGCAGGGCATAGTGGAGGGCTGTACTTGAGGTCAAGAAAACCTAGGTTCTAATCCTGATTCAGATATTTACTATTTGTGTGAGCCTAGGTTCCTTAACCTCTTGGAGTCTCAGTTTCCCCATCTCTAAACTGGGAGGGCGGTGATAATAGTACCTACCTCACAGGATTGCTTTGAGTTTCAAATGAAATCATGTATATAAAGGGCTATGTAAAGATCGGATGATTTCAGAGACAGGAATGGGTAAATCCCTGGACTTCTTGACTCCAAGGGAATTGGGGGTGGGCACTCTGCTATCCCCTATGCCATATGCATAAATGACACAAAATAAAGAGTTGCGTTTGTATGTTACAAACCCAAAGGAAATTTCTCTGATTAAATGTACCTATGTACTTCTACGAACCTGAGCCCTTGCAAATTAATTTGGGGATGTTGCTATTCCAGCATCTATGCCTGTTGATAGCATTGAAAAAATGCCCTTGGCATATAGTTCTGTCCAGACCCCAGGAAATAGGGGGTGGGGTGGGGTAAGGGGAGCCTCGGACTCTGAATCTCCCCTTTTTTAGAAGCCTGGTTCCAAATATTTTTACTCACTGTTTACCTGCTGCTCAGAAATCTTGGTCAGGTCTGCTAATGGAGGCTTGGACTCAAATAGCCACTTTGCATTTTCCAGAGCACTGCCTTTCAGGCTGCTCAGATCTCCTCAAGTCCTGGACAGAGCTGTTAGATTAGGCACCTGCCTGGAGGAGCACTATTTCCTCTGCCTGTTGGCCCATTCAGGCAAGGCCCCTTGGAAAGCCAGAGGCTGGTGTTTACCAAAACAGCAGCTGAACAAGAATTTCTTAATTTGAACTCTACAAACCAGCACGATGGTCAAATAATGAAAATGTACCTCATACTCACTACCATATAACCTGATCCCCTAGGTCCTAGGGCTTAGGATTTTAGCTCCAGAGGGGAGACATCATAATATAGTAGATAAAGCACTAACTCTAAAGTCAGGGGCCCTGGGTTCAAACTCAGCCTTTGTTACTGCCTATGAGACCTTGAGTGAGTCACATTGCCTCCTTGGGAATGTTTCCTCTTTTGTAAAAGGAGGGAGTTGAACTAGATGGGGTTTGAGGTCCCTTCCAGCTCTAGATAGGATCCTATGGAAGTATGACTTAGTTAACAGGGGTGGGGAACCTGTGGCCTCAAGGCCACATGTGGCCCTCTAGGTCCTCAAGTGTGGCCCTTTGACTGAATCCCATTTGTTCTGTGAATCTTAATTTGTTTGGTGAAGTTTGGATTCAGTCAAAGGATCACACTTGAGGATCTAGAGGGCCACATGTGGCCTCGAGGCCCAAAGGTTCCCCATCCCTGATAGTAGCTCGCTCTGGGCAGCCCACAGGGGAGAAGTTGCTGGGTACTCTGTGCCTGTTAAAGGGGGAAGTAAGTGAAGGTCTTTTTTCCCTAAGTCATGGAAGTCTCAGCTCAGCTGAACCATTGAGCTTGCTCCAAACTGAGTGATGGGCATATTACTCCTGTGGTCTCTGGGCCTCTGGATATGGTCTGCTGCCATCCTTGCCTTCCCTAAATCAAGCCCCATAGCTTAAATCTGGGTAAACAAACCTGTGTGTAGTTTAACCTGAGTCCACAGATGTGTTGCATGTGAGAATCGTAATTTAACCTGAGTAAACACTTACCTGTATGTGTGAACTCTCATTTGACCTGAGCAAATAAGGTTTCCTGTTTGACCTGTTGAGTAGGCCTATGGATGAGTAAACCGTTGTGACCTAACATGTATACTTGCATTAACTTTAGTTCAAACTTTAACTTGACCTCACCTCTAGCTTGGACCTTATTTTGATCTGGTATGGGTCCTGCCATGCCCTTTGGAACTCTTATCTCAGTCTGCCTTGGCCCTGGGTAAGCAACCTTCCGACATCTCCCACTGGATCATGACTGATTGGCTTAGTCTCCCTTCAGGCAAAGAGGGGTTTCTTCCCCTCCCAGGGACAGAGTATGGTGAGAGAGCTTTCAGACCCAACTCGAACGTGTGTTCCAGGTGTTGTCTGTACCTCAGGTGCTGTCACCAGCAGCCAGCATAGATTTGCCAGGGGCTACACATGGATCCTAGCTTTGGAGTTGAAAGGGACCATACAGGCTTCCTGACTTCCCCAACTCCTTGTCAGGGTGTTGAAAGACCCTATAAACCCAAGTGTGCCCTGGGTGTTGGTTTGGCTGCTTATGGTGGTCTGTGAAACAACCATTAACTTTCATGCCAAGAGGTCCTGGGAATCTGAACTTGATGGGGTCTGCAGGGCTATTCTGAGAAAACCATCTGGCCACCATTGCAGGTCATTGAACAGCAGGCCAGAGGCTAGGTCAAGGGACTGCCTCTGCACTCCCATGTTCTTGATGCTACAGTCTCTGGGCCTGAGGTGGGTTGGGATTGTGAACCTAAGAGGCTCTGCTCTCAAAGCAAAGTGGGCCTTGGTGGCCAACCAATCAATTCACAAATGTTTATTAAGTGCTTATTGTGTGCCAGTCATTGTGTGCCAGCCATTGTGTGCCAGCCATTGGACTAGGCACTGGGAATAGGAGCTCATTTAGAGAGGGAGGGTACTAGCAGCTGGAGAAGGGGGAGGGTCAGGAAAAGTTGAACTTTTCCTTGAAGGGAGATGGGCATTTTAAGCTTGTGGCAATGGAAAGAGAGCCAGAGGACCCGTGTTCTAATCTCACATCTGATACTTCCTTTGGCAAATCATCTATTCTTCTTGGGATGTAAAACGAGGTGGCTGGACAAGATGGCCTCCAAGGTCCTTCAAGTTCTTGAGTTATCATCCTGGGAGGAGGGGAGGAGGGAGGGCATTGCCAGCAAAGAGCACATCCAGTGCAAAAGTATGGAGATGAGAGATAGAGTGTTGTGTGAGTAATACCAAATAGGCTAATACGGTTAGCCCATTGAGGAGAATAATGGACGAGAAAGCCGGAAAGGTAGGAAAGGGCCTTAAGCCAAACAGAATTGGTGATAGTTGATAGTGAAAGGCAATAAGAAACAACAGTATTTGGGATGGCAGAACGACGTGTTAAGGTCTGTGATTTAGGGGTGGAGGATAGACTGGAGTAGGGAGAGGCTTTGGAGGCAGGGAGACCAAGTGGGAGTTTATTGCAATAGTCTGATTTCAAGGTGATAAGGGTCTGAACTAGGGTGCTTGTTTCGTGAGTAGAGAAAGGGACAAGGTGAAAGAAATGGCAGCTAGTCACCAGCCATTTATTAAGTGCTTACCTTGGGCCAGCCAATGTGGTAAACACAGTGAATATAATACTTGTCCTCAAGAGGCTAAAAATTCTAATGTTGCTGAGATAGGAACAACAAGATTGATCAGTAGATCAAATATTTGGATGAGTGTGAGAGAGGAGTTAAGGGTGACACTGAGTGACTGGGAGGATGATAGTGCCCTCAACAGTAGAGGGGGCAAGGGCATTGAATGGCATGTTGGTGATCACTAGGAAGGTGAACTCCACAGAGGATCCCAAGTCAAGGCAGAAAGCATTTCTTAAGTGCCTACTGTGTACCACACACTGTGGGATACAAAGATAGGCAAAACCAGTCCCTGCTCTTAAGGAGCTCACAGTCTAATGGGGAGACAACATGCAAATAATCTTGTGTAAATAAAATATATATAGGATAAATTGGAGATAATCAACAGAAAGGGATTAGATCAGGAAAAGCTTCTTGTAGAAGGTAAGATTTTTGCTGGGACTTGAAGGAAGCCAAGAAGCAGAGATGAGGAGGCAGAGAATTTCAGGCAGGGGAGACAGCTAGTGAAAATGCTCAGAGTCAAGAGATGGAGTATCTTGGAAGCTGAAGGAAGGCTGGAAAGGTAGGAGGGGGGCTGTGTTATGATAGGCTTTAAAAGCCAAAGAGAAGATTTTCTATTTGATGTTGGAGGGAATTGGGAGCCATTGAATAAGGAGAGAGGGGTGTCGAGTAACATGGTCAGAACTGGGCTTTAGGAAGATCAGTTTGATAGCTGAGTGGAGGGACTGTAGTAGGGAGAGGGAAAGCAGCCAGTGGGCTATTTCAATAGTCTAGGCATGAGACAACTGAAGCTGGCACCAGGGTAGCGGCAGTGTCAGAGGAGAGAAGGTAGAATCAACAGGATTTGCAACCAATTGGATATGGGGGTGGTGGTGAGAATGAGTGAGGAGTAGAGGATGACATCCAGGTTGTGAGCTGGAGTGACAGGGGATGGTGGTGCCCTTGACAGTAACAGGGAAGTTAGGAAGTGGGGTTTCAGTGGACTGCTGATCACTACAGATGATGTGGCAGCCCCCAAAAGCCAACATGGTCTTGGGCTGCATTGAGAGGCCCATAACTTCCAAGAATGGGGAGGTAGTGGTGAGCCTCACTATCTTCTGCCCTGTTAGATCTCATCCAGAGTACTGTGGCCAGTTCTGACAGGCCATACAAGGTGTCTCTTATTAGCTCATTAAAACTTACAGCTGCACAAAGACTTTTGGGACACCCTATATTTCTGTGCAATCATTGAATCTGCCTCTGCCTAAGGCCCCTTAGAAACTTGCTACTTGGGGGTGGAACCAAGATGGTGGAGTAGAAGCAGGGACTTGCTTGAGTTCTCCCCACAAACCCCTCAAAATACCTGTAAAAATGACTCTAGATAAATTCGAGAGCAGCAGAAGCCACAAAATGACAGAGTGAAACAGATTTCCAGCCCAAGAAAATCTGGAAGACTGACAAGAAGGGTCTATTGCACCAGGCTTGGATCACAGAACAGCCCAGAATAGGCTGTGCTGGCACAGATGGGACTGGAGGAGGCCTCAGGGTACTGAATCACTGGCAGCTGCAGTGGTTTCCAGACCTCTCAACCCACAAACACCAAAGACAGCTTCAAAGGTCAGTGGGAAAGCTCTCTCACCTGGGTGAGACAGGAGGGTAGTCCGGGCACAGCCCCAGTCCCAGGCCCAGGGAGGCAGCAGCCACTGCTGCAGCCACGGCTTCTGGATCTCTTGGCCTATAGACAGTGGGGGATGGGGAATCCAGCAGCCCATTTGGGTTGTGTTCCCTGGGTGGTGGTCCTGGGGTGAGGAGGAGTGCTGGCATGGTGGAACTGGTGGCAGTTCTGGAGAGGGACTCCTCCTCGAAGTTCCAGGGCAGAAAAGAGTGCTTGTGGTTGCTCACAGACCAGAGAGCAGGCCAGGAGAGGAGTAAACACCTCTCCTTTGATCATACCACTTTGGAGGAACTGAGAATTTATAGGTCCCTAGAGATATCTCTGAAAACAGCTGCATAAAACCCCTGAAACTTGGCGCAGTACACCCTCCACTTAACAAAGAGCTCAAAAGTCAAGTAATTGTCTGGGGAAATGAGCAAACGGGGGAAAATAAGACCATAGAAGGTTATTTTCTTGGCAAAAAGGTATTTTCTTATGTCCTTGGTGACGAGGAAGATCAAAGCATATAACCAGAGGAAGATGGCAAGGTCAAGGCTCCTACATCCAAAGACTCCAAGAGAAATATGAAATGGTCTCAGGTCATGGAAGAGCTCAAAAAGGATTTTGAAAATCAAGTAAGGTAAGTAGAGGGAAAATTGGGAAGGGAAATGAGAGCAATGCAAGAAAATCATGAAAAACAAGTCAACAGCTTGCTAAAGGAGACCCAAAAAATGCTGAAGAAAATAATACTTTTAAAAATAGATTAACCCAAATGGCAAAAGAGGTCAAAAGAGGTCAAAAAAGCCAATTAGGAGAAGAATGCCTTAAAAAGCAGAATTGGCCAAATGGAAAAGGAAGTCCAGAAGCTCACTAAAGAAAATAATTCCTTAAAAATTAGAATGGAGCAAATAGAAGTTAATGACTTTATGAGAAATCAAGAAATTATAAAACGAAACCAAAAGAATAAAAAAAATAGAAGATAATGTGAACTATTGCAAAAACAATTGAGCTGGAAAATAGATCCAGGAGAGATAATTTAAAACTTATTGGTCTACCTAAAAACCATGATCAAAAAAGAGCCTAGATGTCATCTTTCAAGAAATTGTCAAGGAAAACTTCCCTGATATTCTAGAATCAGAGGGTAAAATAGAAATAGAAAGAATCCATCGATCACCTCCTGAAAGAGATCCCAAAAGGAAACCTCCTAGGGATATTGTAGCCAAATTCCAGAGTTCCCAGGTCAAGGAGAAAATATTACAAGCAGCCAGAAAGAAACAATTCAAGTATTGTGGAAACACAATCAGGATAACACAAGATTTAGCAGCATCTACACTGAGGGATCAGAGGGCTTGGAATATAATATTCTAGTGGTCAAAGGAGGTAGGATTAAAACCAAGAATCGCCTACCCAGAAAAACTGAGTATAATACTTCAAGGGGAAAATGGAATTTCAATGAAATAGAGGACTTCCAAGCATTCTTGTTGAAAAGACCAGACCGGAATAGAAAATTTGACTTTCAAATACAAGAATCAAGAGAAACATGAAAAGGTAAACAGGAAAGAGAAGCCAGAAGGGACTTATTAAAGTTGAACTGTTTATATTCCTACATGGAAAGATGATATTTGTAACTCATGAGACCTTTCTCAGTATTAGGGTAGTTAGAGGAAATATATATGTATGTGTGTATATGTGTGCATATATATGTATATGTATGTATATATGTGTATATACATACACACACACATATATGTATATATAGACAGAGGTCACAGGGTGAGCTGAATATGAAGGGATGGTACCTAAAAATAAAATTAAGTATTAAGAGGAATGCACTGGGAGAAAGAGAAAGGGAGAAGTAGAATGTAGTAGAATTTTGCCTCACATAAAAGAGGCGAAAAAGAGTTTTTACAATGGAGGGAAGAGGGGGGAGTTGAGAGGGAATAAGTGAGCCTTACTCTCATAGTATCTGGCTTAAGGAGGGAATAACACACACTCAAATGGGTATGGAAATCTCTCTTACCCTGCAGGAAAGCAGGGGGGAAGGGGATAAGAGATGGGGATCATAGAAGGGATGGCAGATGGGGGGAAGGGGTAATCAGAAGCAAATTCTTTTGTGGGGGGGGACAGGTCAAGGGAATAAATGGAGGGCAGGACAGGATAGAGGGAAATGTGGTTAGTCTTCCAACATGACTGTTAGGGAAGTGTTTTGCATGGTTACACATGTATGACATATATTGAATTGCTTGCTTTCTCAATGAGGGTGGGTGGGGAGGGAGGAAGGGAAAGAATGTGGAACTCAAATCTTTAAAAATGAATGTTAAAAATTGTTTTTGTGTGCAACTGCGAAATAAGAGGCATAGACAATGGGGTATAGAAATCTATCTTGACCTGCAGGAAAATAGAGGGGAGGGGGAGGGGAGAAGGGCATTGATAGAAGGGAAGGCAGATTGGGGGAAGGGGTGGTCCAGGTGCATGCTGTCCTGGGGTGGCGGGAGGGGAGAGATGGGGAGAAAGTTTAGAATTCAAAATCTTGTGGAAGTGAATGTTGAAAACTGAAAATAAATTATTATAAAAAAGAAATAAACTTGCTGGTTGTGACTCTATTCATTTGTAAATAGAGCTCCTCCTAAATCTCTAATGATCTAAATCTCTCATATTATCCCACATGGATAATAGCTCACAACCAGTCCCTTCCCCTTTACTTAGCCCTCTAAGCCTTACAACAATCCCAGTAGGTAAAACGTAAATTTGAAGACCGTGGAATAGTGGGAAAAGCACACAATTTGGAGTCAGAGAATCTGAATGTGAATGTCTTGGTGCTGGCTCTTGTGTGACCCTGGATAAGTCACTTCCTTTCTCCTGACCTTGGTTTCTTCATTGGTAAAAAAAAAAAAAGAGGATTGATTGCTAAGGTTCCTCCCAGCATGAAAACTTCTGAGTCTTAGACCTATTTTATGGGTGAGGAAAAGGAAGTAGCAAGCCAATAAGTAACTGAGCTGGGACCAGAAGCCAGCTATCTGATTCAGTGGAACGAACATCTAAAGCTACCTTCTCTAAAAGCAATAGACCCTGACTTAATCAAAGTTCAGAAAGCTTCCTTGGAGAATGGACCATGTGTATATTAGACTCACTGAGCCTAGTGACCTGATCATGGTGGGGGCTTGCTAAAAGTGAAGACAGGGAGATGGAGAAATGGTGTCCTTAAACAAGGGACAGCTACTGATTCAGGAAAACAGAGACAAGCACAAAGGAGGAGGTGGGAACAATGAAGACAATGAAGGAAGAGAGCCAAGAAATCCCTGAGTTCCTGAATGCCTAACACAAAATGCCCAGATTCATTGTATATGAATTCTTAGGGTTGGAAGGGGGTGGGGAAAGGAAGAGAGGAGCAAATGACTACCAGATATTAATGAAATGAATGGGTCACCAAAACTGTAAAGTGGGGTCTGGTGAAATTTCTCAAAAGTGCTTCATGCTCAGAAAACGGGATGCTAGAATCATGGACTGGCAGAGATCATCCTATACAACTCCCCTCATTTTTTCAGAGAAGGAAACTGAGGCTCAGAGAGGAAGAGACTTGCCCAAGGTCATACATACAGTTAGTATGTGGCAGAGTCAAGATTTGATCCCAGGTCCTCTGACACCTTTCAGTGCTTTTCTCCTTAGTACTGCTACTCCAACCTTAAGTTTGCCACCCAAGGATCAGCATTTAGGTTGGGAGCCCAGAGCCATCACTGTGAAATAGACTTATGACTGTTTCTCTAGATAAATAATTCTTGAACTTAAAGACAGTCACTGTCATTCTGGTGATGTGTCTGGAGTTGCTTCTCCTCTTTGGGGTGCAGTTTCCTCACTGGTAAATCCTGGGGGTTAGTTTAGATGACATTCAAGGTCCCTTCCAGTTCTAACTCTGAGCCTCTGCATGTCTAGGGAGGGATGAATTACTATATCTCTGTTGTTCGGTCGTGTTTGACTCTTTGTGACCCCCATTTGTGGTTTTCTTGGCAAAGATAATGGAGTGGTTTGCCATTTTCTTTTGCAGTTCATTTTACAGATGAGGAAACTGAGGCAAACAGGGTTAAGTGACTTGCTCAGGGTCACACAGCTAGCTTCTGAGGTTGGATTTCAACTCAGGTCTTCCTGACTCCAGACACGGAACTCTGTCCACTTCATCTCCCTAACTGCCCCTTACAATGTCTCTAGACACTTTTAATAAGCCTCTCCTGCCCAAAGGAAATTTGAGAGCCACCATTTCATCTCTACGTACGTGGATGGTGGGTGGGTGGGGTGGAGAGGAGAGAGAGAGCAGTCCATCTTCTACAGCAGCTTAAGGATTGAGGACAAGGGGAAACCATAGAAAGTGACAGAATGAAGCAAGCAGGACTAGGAGACAATGATTACATTAGTGCTTTCATGAAAAAAAAATCACTAAAAACTTCTGACTAACTGTAATTGCCCATCAGTCCTAAAGGACAGGACTGCATTGAGAGGTCAGGTGATCTGCCTGGGGCTACACACTCAAATATGTGGCAGAAAATTTGAAGCCAGACTTTGAGACCAGCCTCACTGCCTCTGTATTTTCACAAATATTAGTATTCCAAACCTCTCTCATTTATGTAGCACTTGCCATTTTCCAAAGCACTTTCTTCACAGCTCCCAGGAACTGGAGAGTCATGTCAGGAAGGGTCTGCCTCTGGAGGCATGTGCTTTCCCCTAAGCATGCCCACAACGAGGTCTGGTCAGTGTGGATGAACCAAGTGATGCTTTCCCACCACCAAAATTACAAAGATTCTGGTCACTAGGAGACCACTGTGTGACTGTGGGCAAATGGCCTACCCTCTCTGAGCCTCAGTTGCCACCGGGCTCTTGCACCACCCAGCTCTGTCAGCTTCGATGGGCTACGGGAATGGGAGCACTTATTAGCATCCTCACCTCTTCTGTTTGGTAGGAAACGAAAGCCCAGGATTCTAGTGTGGTCCTCAGTGAGCTCTCAGACTGTCTAGCCATCCCCTCCATCCCTCCCAGCCCCTGCCGAACTGCCAGTTGGCCAAGCCGCAGGCTCGTTCTAGGGGACTTGATGGATTTCAGCCCCGGCCGCCCCGGTTCCCGCAGTGGTTCGAGGGCACAGGCTAAGGAGGCTGTGGGTCAAAGGCCGGCCTCAGCTCCTGGGCAGGAGGCAGGCGGTCTTTCGGGACTGTCCCAGCCCTTTCAAACTTTCCTCTTCTGCCGGTGCCCAGCCAAAACTTCGGGAAAAAATTGCCTTGGAGCCGAAACTAAATTCGCTTTAAAGGGTGAGTCTAATACTGTCCTTAGAGCCCCCGCCCCATTCTCTCTCCCCTTGCCACTATCCACTATCGCCTTTTCTTAGTTGGGGTGGCGGGGAGGGACCTGTGTCTAACCTCCGCGTTCAGCGTCCCCGAGTGCCGCCCTCCAGTGGTCCCCAGCTGTTCTCCGGCCGGCGGAAGGCAGTGCCTCTACTCCACCCGAAATGAAATCAGGAAGGGGAGCCTTGGACCCTCAAGTAGTAGCAGTGACCTCGCACAACGAACTTTCCTCCCGCCAAGCGGAGGGTCCAATAATTAATTTCCCGAGGAATTCCGGCAGCGTGGGACAATTTAGATAGCTGTCAGTCCTCAGAGGATTCAGAACTGGAAAGGGCCCTCGCAGGTCAGCTAAGGCAAGGTGGCCTGGAGACTACCCTTTAAAGCACTGTGTAAGGGCTAGCTATTGTTATTCGTATTGTTAGTGAATTTGTAGGGACTGGATCCAGGTCAGAGCAGCTAGAGCTCCTCAGAGGCCAAGCCCAAATGGGAAGCCAGGTCCCATCTCCAGCCCACGGGGTTCTTGCCACTACAACCGCGATCTCTCCCTCTTCTTTTCCAGCGGGGTCACAGCTGGAGTCGCAAGGACTTCCAAGCCAGTTTCCAAGGATTCCCATTTTTCCAGGAAAACAAAAACCAGCAACAAGATGCCGCGACCCGAAGGCAGGAAGCCAGGGTGGTTTTTTTGGTTTTGTTTTGTTTCTTTTGTTTTGTTATTTCGCCTCTGGAAGAGAATAACTCAGGAGCGCCAGGAGGCTCTGCAGTTGAGACCCATGGTTTCGGAATGTGGACAACTGTTGTGTTGTCCTCTCGGGAGCTACTTGGGCCCCGTGCTCAAATGCCGTTCCTGCATGCCCTTGGACAGGAGGGACTTGAAAAACGCCAGAGAGGGCTGTGGCAGAAAGACCTTGGATTAGTGCGGCGTAATTGGAAGAAAGCGTCAGCAATTTGTGCTGTGGCCTAACTAGATATCCTGTAAGAGATACAAGATCTGCCTTGCGGCTTAACTCAAGCCATCTGGCTGTGGGCCGACGTGAGCACTCCTCCCTTCCAGAACCTGCCGGGGACATTCCTCGGAAGGGCTGCATACCGCTTCTGCTTTCCGGAGAGGGGGTGTCCCAGCACTCTCTGCCTCCATTGAGGGCTCTCCAGCGCAGTGCTAATCCGGGGACCTGGGGCCCTATGGGTCCAACAGTTTGTTGATGAGATGGTTAAAATGTGTTTCTAAAAATCAAGAAGCTACATTGGGAAAATTTAGCGTTCGGCACAAAGCTTGAGTTAATTCTGGGCAAGCCGGTGGCTCTCTACGGGCCTGTTTTCCTCCTCTGTAAAATGGGGAGAGATATACTGGCACAGCACTGTGTGAACCTTCTAAAACTTGAGGAATATGTGAGCTATTTAGCATAGAAATATTATTGGGGTGGGGGGAAGTGGATAGAAAGCAAACTTGGAAGTCAGGAACACCTGGCCACTGTGAGACCGGCTAAGTCACTTAACCTATCAAGTGCCTCCAGGCAATTCTCTAAGATTAAGTTAGGGACCGGTTGCTGAGCTGCTTGTAGTTAGAGTCTTCACTAGAGTTCCTTGCATCAGCCAAATCCCAAAACTGAAGCAAAAGAAAAAAATCATCATCATAATAAGTGTTATTTATGGTGATCTCTTAAGATCGCTTTTAAACAGGGCATAATTCCTGGAGTTTAAAACCCACAGCCTACAAAATATGAGCTTAACACTTATCTGTTGTCTACAGGGGCTCATGGTCCCTTTTTCTAGAGAGGGGAAAGGAAAGCCCCCTCCCACTTGGAATCCTAACTCGCCTTTTCCTTGTATTTCCATCTCAAGTCAATAGACGTTTGGAAGGGAAGGCATAAAAGTATCTTTCAGCAAGGAGGAGAGATGGAGGAAGAGAAGAGAAAAGTAAAAAGAAAGAAGCAGGGAGAGTGAGAAGGACAGAGTGAGAAAGAGAGGGCGAGAAAGAGAAAACAAAAGCTAGAGAAAGAGTAATAGTTTTCCTTTAAGAAAGGAGACAGAAGATGGAAACAGGACGCGGAATGCTCTGGAGCCCCTCGTAGGACCCAAGTACTGAGCCACGAAGACACAAATCTGTTTCTGTTCCTCGTTTCATGTCGGGAAATGTGTTTCCTGTTGTAATTGAGGCTGTTCACTTTTGGTGATATTTAAGACTTCGCAGAATAAGCAGGCTGGATGTTTGGTTAACCGTGAAGGAAATGGTTCTTGATCAGACAGGCAATTACCGCCCTCCACCCCAAATCTGATCACTTCCCAAGGAAAACAAAGGCATTTGTAACTATTTTTCTACTTCAGTAATGCGCAGGGCAATTATTTATGAATGAATGAGGGTTTCTGTGCCCTGGAGAGGAGGGAGACAGATCCACAGCCGGGAGGGGATGGAATAGTGAGCTTGTGGAAGCAGTGTAGAGAAAGTGTGTGTGTATGACTGCCTTACATGCTGTGACCCAATGTCTTCTCGGGATGGCCTTAGGAATGATTCCTGAAGGGGCGACTTTATGTATGATGCAGCAATAGAGTCCACAGGAAGTCAGAGCTGGAAAGGCTTTGGTGATCATAAAAGGCCAAACCCCTCGTTTTCCAGAGGGGGAAACTGAGGCCGGGAGCAGGAAGGAGCTTGCCCAGAGGCAGTAAATGGTATAGTCAGAAGCCAGGGCCTGTGACTCCAAATCCATTTCTCCTACTCGTTTTTCCCCTTCTCCCCCTTTCTCATTCTCATTCAGGGGGATTTCAAAGACTAGACCGAGAGCCCTAGTGGGGCAGGCTAGGCTCTGCCCTAGTCCCGTCAGTTCCACAGAAGAGTGGAACTAGGATGAGCGGGTCTTTGTATCAGGAGCCTACAGGAGCGGGTGTAGGGCACGCATCCTAGAGTCCTCCCCAAGGCAAGTGCAATCCCGCACCGGGTCTCCGCGTGCTCCCGGAGGCGCGGAGAGCATCGGCTCCGTGGGCCTGTTTGGGAGACTGACAGGCCGCCCCCTCCAGGGGGTGGGACTGCCCTGTGCGCAGCTGCCGCCTCCTCCTGTCCGGCCGGTTGGTTTCTGGCCTCCTCCTCCGCAGCATCCGCCGCCGCCACAGCTGGAGCTTCCCCCCCCCCCCCCGAAGTTGTCCCAGGCTCAGGCTCTGGAGCGCCGCTTCTCTGGGTTCGGGTTCGACCCGGCCGAGGCCCTACTCGCGCACGCGTGTCCCTGCCCCCGCCGTGGCAGGCTTGGCTTGCCCGAGCACGCTGCTTCAGGCCTCCGGGGCTTGCGGCTGGCCTGCCCATTTCCCTTCAGGTGCCGAGGCCTACCATGTCCCCGGCTCTAGAGCCCGGGGACGGCGTTCTCGGGCCCCACGTGCTTCCCCGAGCAGCCGCCCCACGCACCCCTCGCCGGCCTGGGCCGGGGAAATGGCTGAGGTCCTCCGCCCCGCGCGGAGGCCTGAGCCTTGGGTGGCCGGCCTTTGGAGCTGGTTGGGGCCCAACCTTGGGGGCCTTTAGGGGAAAACTGAGGCGCCGAGAGGAGCCCCAGGTCACTCAGCTCAGCTAGTAAGTGGTAGAGGCGGGATTTTAACGCAGGCAGGGCCTCGGGAGCCAGGAGCAGGTGGCGTAGACAGATGATGCTCGAGGGCTGCGGGCCGACCTCCTCGTGGCTAGGCCGGGGTGGGGGGGAGGGGATTCAGAGCACCCTGAACCTCTCCAGTCGCTGGTACCAGGGCTGGATGGGAGGGGGCCCAACCGAGGTGCAGCGTCGACCCTCCCCCGCGCAAGGCCTCCTGAGAGCTGGGGGAGGAGGGGAGTGGTGGTGCTGGAAGGGCGGGGTTCACAGTGCTGTGCTCTGGCCCACAGAAGCCCCCCCCCACCCCGGACTGCAGTGAGGGACCTGGCCCCGGTCCCCACTCTAGACCAAGAATCAGAAGAATTCAACCCCCCTCCCGGGTCAGGTTGGCGCCCTGCGGCTGGGAGTTGCTCTCCAGCTAAGCCCACCCCTCCCCCACCGCCCATTTCTCAGGGCTTTTTCCTTGGCCCACTGGGTATCCCTGTTCCCTTCCCCAGGCCCCCCAGCACTTAGCGAGACCCAGTCTCTTGCACACCCACTGCTCACCTCGGTTCATCCCAAAATGGAAGACTCAGGTGCTTTGTAAGTATTTTAGGTCGTTTTTCTCAACTACTCACGCTCAAAAAAAAAAAAAGCCCTCAAAAAAACACCAATACGAGTTTTAAATGAGGGCTTATTTCTCATTGATTTGAATGGAATTCCTTAGTGCTAATAATTACTGTAGTAATTAACATTCACGTAGCGTTTCAAGGTCTGTAAAGCACTTTACATGTAGTATCATCTCAGAATCGGATTATTAGCAAGATTATCCGACCCTTTCTTCCTCACTGAGCTGCCTTCTAATTGTGTCCAACCTAACCCCCTCGTTTCTAAGATACAAAGTGGCCAATTGGACAAGTGTATTTAGCATATCAACGCCTAAGGAGCTGATAAAAGTGGCTTTGGAATTTTAACAATAATAATAGCTAGCATTTATGTAGCATCTCAGGGTTTGCAAAGAGCTTTACATATTATCTCATTTGTTTACAAAATATAATTATGTTATCAGGTTGGGAGAGGTATTTGTGTTTTGCTAGCGTAATGGGGATAGTGGTGTTTTCTCGATAAAAATAATTCCACCTTGGAAGAGATGGTTTTGAAACAACTATAAATAGTCTCTAACTTCCCGAGTTAGGGAAGGCCTTTTAACCTAAAGTGCCTAACAGAACAAAATTCATGGGCTAGTGAAGACTTAATGTAGAGAGTAGGAAATGAATATGGAGTTTGGGGCTACATATTTCCCCTTAACAAATTCTTTTTTTTTTGATCATTTTGAAAGATCCCATGGTTTCTGAGTATTTCTTTCCTTTAATTAAAACCTTTATATTCTTAAAATTCAATTCATTATCCAGTATACCATCTCAGCACACTAAAATGTTCAAGAGTCAATTTTTTTAAATGCAAACAGTTCCAAGGACGTAATTCTATATTCCAGATTACTCAATTTGTTTTCATATTTGAATGCTGGTTCTATATTGATGAAAAACACTGTGTGGAAAAATGGCAGATCTGGTGTTTGGGAGCCATCATTGCAACTGATTTAAATTGCCTTGCTGATCCAGTTGATTGGGCAGAGATCAGTCATGAAGACAGCTGGGAAGAAAAAGGAAAAGCCTTGACCAAGAGCCAGTTAACTTAGGCTTTTAAAAGATGCAGACACATGTAGGCACACATTTTGTAATAACTCATAGTATGGCCATAGGATTTGGGAACTGGGCAGGGGAAGAGGAGCTTTCTTGTCACCGATTTAAATTCTTTTTATATAAAATAGGCTTAAGCCTTTATGAATATTTTAGACATCTGGACACCAAGAGAGGTGGCCTTCCTGTGGAGTATTTAGTCCAGAAAGTATCTGGACTCCTTATGCCTAGCTAAAGTAGAAAGATAGACTTAGGGGATAGTTGACGGTCATTTAAAAAATCTGACTGCCTTAATCATGCTTCCATAACTTTCCTTGGTTTCTCCCCTCCTTTGACTTGTCTTTTTCCTGTTGCTCATTTTAATCGGTCATACTAGTTTGATTTTCATTTGCATAATTGTGTTCAGCATTGAAAACAAAGACTGAAGAGCCTTTTCATTATCAAATCCTAATGTCATTCTTCAGCTATAGTTTCAAGTCCAAAAGTTTGGATTTTCTTTCTTTCTTTCTTTCTTTTTTCCTAGAGGAGCAATTAAAACACGTAGGGAGCAAATGTGGCTGTAATTACTGCGGCATACGCTCACAATTTCCTAGTAAGGTGAACTTGGGGTTCCTTCCACCGCTGCATTCACAAGTGACTTTTTCTCTTCTTCTGGAGCCTGATAGAACCCAGCTGAGGGCATTAAGTATACACTTTTATCTCCACTGGGATGACATATTAATAAAAGGTATGTCAAGTAATCCTTTATTTCCTTTTTTGCACCACATTTCTGAAACTTGGATGAGGATCAACCGAACTGTTTAAATTTCTTAGGGTGAAAAATGAAAAGAAAAACAAAATCATGATTGGGATGATATAATCAGGAACACTTTAGAAGTCGATGTCATTTTCTATGTTGGCCTAAACCATAGTTTAGCATGTTGAATGGGGGATTGGCAGGGGAAGGGGAGGGAGGGGAGTTCAACATTCTAGGTGGACTTGGCTCATTACTGAACCTCATAAGCTTCTTATGTTCCAAGAAATTAGTTTGTGCTCTGGTCGAGAATTAGAAGAAATAACCAATTTATAGCAGCCTTAATTAAGTTATTTTGAAATGGAATGCTGTGCATCTTAGGGAAGAATTTTATCTTCATAGGTGATAAGAAAATGAACAGTATTTTAAATGCTGTTGATATGTCTGTCAAAGCATGAATGACTCACTCCAAACTGGCACTGAAAAGCATAGCTAAGCACTGGAGCCTTCCTGGAAAGGACAAACCTTGCATTAAACACAAACCTGGCATCTAGTTTTCGGGTAATAGTTCAGATGTACAGATCACCTGTATCCAATTAGGCAACTAATACTGCTATCTATTAAATTTCCATCTGATTTATCCAGCCATAACTTTCTATGAGGCTACAGTTATAAAATTGAGACTAACACATTTTCGGTTAGCAAAAAGCCTGCCACAAGTCATTCCATGTTGGAGGAGTTGTTTACAACACAGATCCCAAAGTTCTTTGATTTGGGTCATGTTGCTCTTGCTTTGGGCCTTCTCCCTAGAAAAAAAGGAGCAATATATTTACCCAACAGAGACTTCATTGGGCAAAGTTATTTTCCTCACATCTAGGGTTTTTTAATGTAAAATTAATTTCCGAGATGGATCAAATTTTCACAACAGAAAATACTTGAAATTCAAGTTCAGCTTGCCTTTCCCCAGTATCCTCCAAAGTGCAATCCATCTCAGTGTACAATGAAAGCGGTGTGGGGTCATAATTTTACCTTATTGAGCCCAACTGTGTCATTTTATAAGGCGGGAACCTGGGGCCCAGAGATGGTAAGAGACTTTCTCAAGGTCACACACATGATATGCCATTGCTGGAGTTAGAACATGAAGAGTGAAGGAAGTGTAGTTGAATTTCATTCTCACCCACAACACAGTCACTGAACTTTACCATCCCGCTCAAGGAGCAAACCAGCCCCATTCACCATCTTTTTCATCCCTTTGCTTGCCTTGATCTCCTCTGATGCTTAACTTTCTCTTCTTGGCCAAAGTCAGAAAAGCATTTTTTTCAGTAGTACTGTGGTTTGGTTCCTGTTTCCCTGAGCAGTTTCTATGTTCTGACATTCAAAGGGCGCCACAAAAATAAGACTTCTAAAGCTGTGTTAGCTTTGCTGGATAGGGAAAGACTGGGAAATGTATCCCAGCCCAAATCATTACTGATAAATCAAGGGAGAACTTGGCTTTGGTTGGCATAGAGACATGGGGAGCATAAAGCCATACAAAGATATGTTAGACTGAATTTTCTATTATAGTGAATTTTAAGGTGGGGGGGGGTATCCACATCCCTTCATTATGCCTACTGAAGTTTTTGTTGTAATGACCTCTGCCCCCAATTAAGCTCAAAGTATCTAGCAGTGAAAAAGAAAACCAAAATTAACAATTATCAATTCTGCTTCCTATCAGACAAGTCACAGTCGTGGTCATTTTTCAGAATGTATATGACAGACAATTCTTTTGTGACATCTCTTTCCTGGTGAATCAAGCGGTTGGCTGTCATTTTTTACTTTCTTCTAAGTATTTCTTGGGTCCATTTTTGACTGAGTAATAGGATGTGGTTATGTCCTTCTTTTCCTTCTTCTTCATGGCACACCATCAGGGATCATAAGTTTTTTCCAGTTTAGGGTGTGAACATTGTATAAACAAGGGCAGAGAGAAATCTGCATTGTACTGAGTTATTTGTAGTAATGAATCTCCTTGTAACCAAATCAACAGAGTATAATTACCAAGAGTCAGCAGTTTGTGCTTAGAAATATTTCCAAGATAATGATTTTGTTGTTGTAATAGCATTCTCTGAAGCATTCATTTCTAGGTCCATGTTTCTTGAACTTATCACAGTTGATCTAGCCACCAAAGGGCCATGAGAAATTGCGTTCTGTGGAGCTGCTTTGGTTTGAGTGTTTTTAATTTATGGTCATAAACGCAAAGATCCTGCCTTCCTGTTAATTTTATGTAAGCTTAGGGTAGTTACTCTGATATAAATGGTCAAAATGTACCTTCCTCCCATGGTTATGTAGCCTGTTGTGTTCCAGCTGTCCACGTGGGTATCTGATTCCATGAGGAGTAAGACACATTTCCTTTGAGTACAAAGCACATGACACTTCGGCATACCCAGAGGAAAGGTATGTTTTTGGGGAAAAGAAAACAAAATTTTGTGCGTGTGGGTGTGTGTGTAATTCAGTAATAAATGATGTTGGGACTAGAGCTGAAGTCTTTGGAAATAGTGTGCCTCAGTTAAAAGCATACACAAAATGAGTGAAATAAGAGTTGCAGATTTTGTATCAGTGGATTACAGATATAGGCCCCTCTTATCCCTCCTACTGCTCCCTCCCCCACAATGGGTAGAATGGGTGCTTTTGAAGGACTGTGATGTAAATATACTTTATTTTCCAAATTAAATGTCCATGCAGCTAAGATGAGTCTGTGACTTCTGCTAAATGTTTATTATCTAAAGTGCCAATGTCTAAATAATTCATATATATGTATGTGTATGTATATATATGTGTGTATGTGTTTGTATGTATGTGTGTATATATATATATATATATATACATGCATACATAGACACACACACACACACGCACCCCCACATACACCCCTTCCTTCCAAACCCACTATTTTGGAAAGATTTAGCTCAGTAGCATAGTATGATAGACACAGGGCTGGCCTTGATGGTGGGAAAACCAGGATTCAAATCCTGCCTCAGACTAGGAAAAAAAATTGCTAACTAATCATTTAATTCCTCTAGGTATAAATCTTAGGTCCAGGCTAAAAACTAAAAATCAATAGGATACAAATACCTTCCTTTTGACTAAGAGTTGATTCAAATGCATTAAGATACATCGCTATTGACCAAGGAGGATAATGTTATGTAATATAGTGTTATTTTAGGAGACAATGTAATACATATTCTTGAAGTAATTTGCACTCTTTAATTTTTTTACCCCCCCACCCAACCCATTGCATTATATCCAGCAGGTGCCTAGTGTTTATTGAATTGAATATTAGATATGTGTATACATGATTGGTCGGTACAAACAATGGCAAATACATTTTTAAAAATTCAGTTCATTGACATTTTTATTGCTATTTTTTAAACATCAGCTACATTTCCCCTTCCCCTTTTTAGAGAGCTATTCTTTATGAAAAAGAAAAAGCGGGGGGAGGGGAGGAAACCCTAATTCAACAAAAAGGAACAAACATCACAGAAGTCTGATATCGTCTACAGTGTTCCACACCTATAGTCCCTCCTTACTTTTGCTGCCTTCTCATGTGTCTTTTTCAGAATCAAGCTTGGTCATTATAATTTTGTATCATTCAGTTACAGTTGTTTAGTTGTTGTTCTTATCGTTTATGTTGTTGTAGTTATTGTGTATATTGTTTTCTGGGGTCTGCTTACTTTGCGTTCTTTCAGTTCATAAGTTGTCCCATGCTCTATTGATCTCAATCATCATTTCTTACAGTGCAGTAATCTTCCATTTCATTCATGTACCACAATTTGTTTATCCATTCCCCAATTGATAGGGCATCTGTTTGATTTCCAATTCTTTGCTACCATAAAAAATGTTGCTATAAATATTTTCATGTCTGTGGGGTTTTACTGTTGTCATTGATTATATTGGGAAATATGGCTAGCAGTGAGATCTCTGGCTCAAAGCGTATGGACATTTGGGGCACTTTTCTTTGCATTATTATTCAATTCTACAAATATTTATTAACTGCATACTGTGCCTAGAGCACTCTGCACAGTTTAGATAACAGAAGGAGCCCTGCCCTCATAAAGCTTACAGTCTAGTAAGTGAAGGATCCAATTAGAATTTACTAGAAATCATAGCGTATTACATGAACACTTTTCAGAGCTATCACATATAAGCACAAGCTTTGTCCTTTTGCCAAAGGTACTTTGTGAGCATATAGATTAAATTTTACTTATTAACAAATTAAACAATTTAAAAAATTTCTGGCTAAACCTTTTGAGTCACAAAGTCTCAAAGATTAAGTAAACACAGGCAGAAAGCATCTAGTAGCTTATTCTGATTCTTGTGAGATTGTTTTCCACTGTGTTCTCAAATGTCATGCCCCAAAGCACAGCTTTAATTTCATTCTCCAGTTTATTTTTCCCATAATGAACTTTTATGAACCTCTGGTCTCATATTTATATATAATATAAGTACGGAACTGGAGCTCCTAAAAAAAAACAAAATCCCCCAAAACCAAGATTCAATCCGAGATGAACTCTGCCCTGAAAAGCTGGTGGAGCCCATGTGCTAATGTGCATAAAATGAAAACAGAGTTTGGAGCATTTCTCAGCTTTCCTCCGTGTTTATGTTATTCCTTATCACTGTGCCCCATCATCAAGGCGATCTTGTCACTGCCCACTTTTCAAACCTGCACTTGGAAGGGTACGGTGCCTCTTTGGCATCATGAATACTAACATCAGACTTGTGCTTGGGGGGCATTTATGAGCGCTTTCCCTGCCTTGTCATCTCAGTGTTTCAAAAAATAAAATGTCTCATTGATGAGCTCTTTTCTTTCTTTCCTTTCTGGTCTTTGTAGGTCAGGAGAAGGCATCAGACCAGCATTCCAGTTTGGGAATCCTGTGTTTTGACAAATCACTTTTACTAACTGATGTTGTAATGTAAGAGATATTACATTTCCTTGAGGAAATCCTCTCTTTCAATTCATGTTGGCCCCTTCTTTGAAGTGTATTGTCTTAGTTGCCTAGAGCAGAGTTGTCAAGCACTTACCCCTCAACCTCAACTCCTGAGTGCATCCTAGAGCAGATTAAAATGTAATTGGGAGGTATTTAGCAAAATCCATAAAAATCCTATAGTATAATAATAGATAAAGTTATGATGTGGTTTTCTAAGTCACCATGCTCCTACATGGATCCCTTCTGTACAATTGAGTAGCCCTTGTTTCTATTTGAGTCAGACACCCTGGCCTGAGGGGTTAGTTGCTTTTTCCTAGGTTACAGAACCCAGTGGTGTGGGGGTAGGACTTGACCCGAAGTCTGGCTGACTCTCTATGCCTTGTGCCATGCAGTCTGTTCTTAATCCCTTAAGGGGGACAGAAATCGCTTCTCTGATCCGTTGGTCAGAAAGTAGATTGTCATAAACCTATGGGAAATGGTGCCTTCTGATGGTTTGTGCTGACACTTGAGGTGGCCTCCTGTGTGTGTTTACTCTTTTTCATTTGGACTTGGAGCTGTACTGAAGCACCCTAAGGACCTGCTATGATATGTAATGAATGCATGTCTGCAAGTGGAGGCATCATGGGCTAATGGGAGGATAGGTAAAGAGGGCTCGAGTTCTAATCCCATCTCTACCACTTAATACCTGTGTGAATTAAGGCAAGTCCCTTAAACTATCTCGATCTCTGTTTCACTTGTCTGTAAAATAGGAGAGTTTGACTCGATGACCTTTAAGCCCCCTTCTCACTCCAGTCCTGTAAAAGCATAATTTAGTGCTAGAGCACACACAGCTTATTTACTTCAAGGTCCACTGAGCTAGTCACTGATGCCATGTTTTGGAATTAAGCCCACAGTGAATCTTGCTATATTCCCTTGGTATTTGAGATGGATGCTGCTGAATAAGATTCAATCCAATAAACATCTACTATTCGCAGAGTAATGTACTGGGCACCAGGAGGAAAAGACAAAACCAAACCAGTTCCTTTGGGTAGCATACATTCTTCTGGGTGGGAACAACTGGAACACAGAGAAGTATTAGTATTTTATGATTATTTGAGGTGGGAGAGGGCAATAACAGCTAAAGGGTTTGGGATAGGCCTCCTGTAGGACATGCAAGTGAGTTGAGCCAAGAAGAAAGAGATTCTAAGAGCCAGTGGCAAGGGTGGAGTACATTCCAGGCAAAGGCCTGGAGATGGGAAATGTAGTACTGAAATTGAGGAACAGCAAGAAGGTCAGCTTTGCTGGAATGGAGAGTATATGAAAGGGCATGGCGTAAAATAATGATGGTTTTTTATGTGAGTAGCTGTCACTTCATCACAGAACTACTGTATTCCAAATAGTTCTCTAAAAATTGTATAAACAGTGAATATAGGTAAAATGAATAACCTGTCCATTTCAGATGCAGAATGCTTTTTATGTCTTAAAACTATAGTTATGTTCTGAGCCTTCAGGTATGCCCTAGTGAGTGTTTTCTAGGAAATCTACTATATTTTTTAAAGTTATATGTTCATTCACACAATTACTACTTAATTCACAAATTTGAGAGAAAATAAAACATCCTAAATTTTTGAGACTCAAGAAAATGCAGATTGGGGCTGTGGGCATTATAGGTGCATGGATTGAAAGCACTTGGCAAACTCTGAAGTGCTCTGCAAATGTGAATTCTTTTTTTTATTGTGGTCCAAATAGCAATAGCATACATTTTGTTTCTATAGTACTTTTAAGATTTCTGGAACCCTTACCATACATTTCCTTTGATCCTCCCAATAGCCCTGTAAGTGCAAGGATTATCATCATCCCCATTGCACAGACAAGAAAATTGAGGCTGGGAGGTTAAATGGTCACACAGCTAGGTCTTCTGCCTCCAAGTACACCAGATTGTTCTTGCTAGACTTACTACAGGTCTGACTTACCTAAAAGATTTCATCCCTTCCTTCTTCCACATCTTTTTTGTTTTTCTCAGGTTGTCTCCTAAGCCTAGAACATAGTCCCTTTCCACATCATTGCATGTTGAAATCCTGTTCTTTCTTAAAGGCCCAGTGTAGTTGACACTTTCTAGATGACTCACTGGGTCATCGATTTAGGGCAGGATCACTAAGGAATAGGTCATAGGTCACCAGGGCAGGGTGATCAAGATTTACTTTGCCTTAAAGAACTAACATTTAAAAGGTGCTGACATGGCTTGCAGTCCTCGGGCAAGTGAGTCTAGCACCTGGTTAGCTAGAATATGCCTGTGGATCTGTGATCTCACTGATGTGCACATTCCCCGCAGTGGTACCTGTCGCAGCCCATCTCTCTCTCTCCATCTTGTGGGATCTTTGTCCACATTTGCTTATGAATTTTCCACACTGTGGGCAATAAGAGAGTTCTCATGTTCTCATGGCCTTGCAGGGATACCAATATGTTGTCCATCACTTAGTCCTGGTTTTTGCCATGTAACCAGTCTGCCCTTTTTTCAGTCATACATTTCTTTGATAACATTCTTTACATTGCTCCTGTGTAAATTCATTGTTTGTAATATGTTGCAACTTGCTGCCATCCACGTGTGTATCTCCATTGACCTTTGGATTCTCGACTTCATTTCTTTGGAGACTGTTTGTAGTATTTCATGATCTGGAGCCATCAAATGCCACTGGAACAATGTTGGTATTTAAAAGATGAGCTTTTGTTTCAGGGAGAAATTTGGATTCATTGAAAGAACTTTGCAATTTTCCAAAGGTAATCCTGACTCCTCTCCTTCTGTTCATTTCTTCATCTACTTACCATATACTGAGCAGTAGACATTCTTCATCTACTGGGTTTTTCCCATTTGTATAGTTAGACCAAAATTTTTGGAGCAATTATGGCTCTCATTTAGGAGCTTTTCATTGAGACTTGATGTAATTAGCACAGTGCCATCCATCACAGGAGCATCTGGAGGACATAACCACCTACAGGAAACCTCTTTTGCGTTTGGACCCTGTGCTGGATCTCCTTGACAGTAGCAAACACCTCTGGTGAGCATATGTCTCTCTGTTTTCTACCTCTCTCTATATTGATGATCTCAGGGTTGTCAAACAAATTTATCCCTTTGTGCACCTTCCATGAAATCACATCTATTTTTGCCATAGACATGGGAGATATCTTTTTATAGGAGAGTCATTAAGGCAGCACTTTGTTCCACCAGCTGAAATGCGGGTCAAGAAACACCATCCACAGTGAGATCTTCTGTTCTGTACATCTTTTGTTCACTTGGGGGATGGTGAAGATGTGGTCAGTCTCCTGTAAAACTGGCTAGTTGTGGCTCTGGCTGGCAGGCAGTTGGGAATTCATCTGTCCCAATCTTTTTATTTCACACAGGAGGAAACTGAGGGAGCTCAGAGAGAGCAATGACTTGTCCAAGAAGACATAGTAAGAAACAGAAGCATTATTCAAACCCATGAGCTCTGAGTCCAAATCTAGAACCATTTCCAGGCTACCAGGCAGCCTTACAGCTGAAAGGGAACTTTCTAATGTTCTTTGGAGCACCTTGACCTCTGCCACCATCTGTGTTTATCACATTCCCCTTATTACCGGGTAGGCTACTTGAAGGCAAAGCCTCTCATTTTTCATCTTTGTATCTCTAGCGCATGCATTTAGGGTATTGATGATATTCCCTTGAGAAGGAGTGAAACTCATATTACCTGGGTAGTAGTTGGCCCATTGAGTCTACTTTAAAGAAGCTTGATTGGCCAGGTTTAGAGCACCTTCCTAGCCTATACTCAGCCACCTGGGCTGTTGACAAAGAAATGCAGAAAAGAGAGGGGGTGCACATAGACTCTTAGACTCAGCCCCCTGGTAGGGAAACCTCAGGGAAGCTCTGCCAGGGAATTCTGTGGCCTCAGAGATGGTAGTAGCAGAGCTGTGAGGTGCTCCTAGCCAAAGGCAGGAGCTGTAGACTCTCAGGCCACTAGCAGCAGAGTGGTCCTGTGATGAAGGCATCTTAAGCTGATCTGGCCCAAGCAGGAGCTGGAACCCTGGGGAAAAGAGGGACAGAGCTGTAGTATGGGAGAATCCTCCAACACTGGAGGTAGTTGGGGCAGCCCAGGGCTTTTATTTGTTTGTGTTAATACAGATTCTGGAAGTTAGTGGAATTTTGAACTCCTTTCCTGCTTCAGGATGTCATAATTCCCAGATGCAGAGGTCTTTAAGTAAAGACCAGATGGCCGACCTTTGAGGATGTTACAGGGGGCATGCTTGTTCAAGTGAAGGCACTTCCATCTTTCCAGTCACCCATGCTTGCAATCTCACTGTCAACCTTGACTCCTCATTAGCCCACATAGTTGTTTGCCACTGCCAAATCCCATCGTGTCCACCTTCCCATACCTCTTGAATACATCCCCTTTTTGTCCACTCATTCATCTACCACCATAGTTCAGGCCCTCATCACTGCTTACCTGGACTGTTGCAATATCTTCCTTACTGATCTTTCTGCCTCCTCTCTCTAATCCATCCTTTACTCAGCTAACAAAATGATATTCCTACAGCACAGTTCTGACTGCATCACTCTCCAGCTCAAAAAATGTCAGTGGCTCCCTATTGCCTCTACGATCAAATATAAAATCCTCTAGTTGGCTTCTAAAGACCTTTAAAACCTGATGCTAACTTATCTTCTGCTGTCATACCTTTTTAAATTTTATTTAATTTATTTAATATTTTTAGTTTTCGGCATTGATTTTCACAAGAGTTTGAATTACAAATTTTCTCCCCATTTCTACCCTCCTCCCCACTCCACGATGGCATATATTCTGGTTGCCCCGTTCCCCAGTCAGCCCTCCCTCCTGTCACCCCACTCCCCCCCATCCCCTTTTCCCTTACTTTCTTGTAGGACAAGATAGCGTTCTATGCCCCATTGCCTGTATATCTTATTTCCTAGTTGCATGCAAAAACTTTTTTTAACATCTGTTTTTAAAACTTTGAGTTCCAAATTCTCTCCCCTCTTCCCTCCCCACCCACCCTCCCTAAGAAGGCAAGCAATTCAACATAGGCCACATGTGTATCGTTATGTAAAACCTTTCCACAATATTCATGTTGTGAAAGACTAACTATATTTTGCTCCTTCCTATCCTATCCCCCTTTATTCAATTTTCTCCCTTGACCCTGTCTCTTTTTGAAAGTATTTGTTTTTGATTACCTCCTCCCCCTATCTGCCCTCCTTTCTATCGTTCCCCCTTTTTATCTCCTTCCTCCTTCTTTCCTGTGGGGTAAGATACCCAATTGAGTGTGTATGTTATTCCCTCCTCAGGTCAAATCCGATGAGAGCAAGATTCACTCATTCCCCCTCTTCCCTTCCTACAGAACTGCTGTTTATTGCCACTTTTATGTGAGATCATTTACCCCATTCTATCTCTCCCTTTCTCCCTCTCTCAATATATTCCTCTCTCTTCCCTTAATTTGATTTTATTTTTTTAGATATCATCATTTCATATTCAACTCACCTTGTGTCCTCTATCTGTCTATCTATCTATCTATCTATCTATCTATCTATCTATCTATCTATCTATCTATGTATATTCCCTTAAGCTACCCTAATACTGAGGTCTCATGAATTATACACATCATCTTTCCATGTAGGAATGTAAACAAAACAGTTCAACTTTAGTAAGTCCCTTATGATTTCTCTTTCTTGTTTACCTTTTCATGCTTCTCTTGATTCTTGTGTTTGAAAGTCAAATTTTCTATTCATCTCTGGTCTTTTCACTGAGAAAGCTTAAAAGTCCTTATTTTGCCTTGGAGCATAATACTCAGTTTTGCTGGGTAGGTGATTCTTGGTTTTAATCCTAGCTCCATTGACCTCTAGAATATCATATTCCAAGCCCTTTGATTCCTTAATGTAGAAGCTGCTAGATCTTGTATTATCCTGATTGTGTTTCCACAGTACTCAAATTATTTCTTTCTGGTTGCTTGCAGTATTTTCTCCTTGATCTGGGAGCTCTGGAATTTGGCGACAATATTCCTAGGAGTTTTCTTTTTGGGATCTTTTTGAGGAGGCAATTGGTGGATTCTTTCAATTTCTATTTTACCCTCTGGTCCTAGAATATCAGGGCAGTTCTCCTTGATAATTTCTTGAAAGATGATATCTAGGCTCTTTTTTGGATCATGGCTTTCAGGTAGTCCAATAATTTTTAAATTATCTCTCCTGGATCTGTTTTCCAGGGCAGTGGTTTTTCCAATGAGATATTTCATATTGTCTTCCATTTTTTCATTCCTTTGGTTCTGTTTTATAGTATCTTGATTTCTCATCAAGTCACTAGCTTCCACTTGCTCCAATCTCATTTTAAGGTAGTATTTTCTTTAGTGGTCTTTTGGACTTCCTTTTCCATTTGGCTAATTCTGCCTTTCAAGGCATTCTTCTCCTCATTGGCTTTTTGGAGCTCTTTTGCCATTTGAGTTAGTCTATTTTTTAAGGTATTATTTTCTTCAATATTTTGTTGGGTCTCCTTTAGCCAGTCATTGACTTGTTTTTCATGGTTTTCTCGCATCACTCTCATTTATCATCCCAATTTTTCCTCTACTTCTCTAACTTGCTTTTCTAAATCCTTTTTGTGCTCTTCCATGGCCTGAGACCAGTTCATGTTTTTCTTGGAGGCTTCTGATGTAGGCTCTTTGACTTTGTTGACTTCTTTAGGCTGTATGTTTTGGTTTTCTTTGTCCCCAAGAAAGATTCCAAAGTCTGAATCTGAATCTGAGTCTGTTTTTGCTGCCTGGCCATGTTCCCAGCCAACTTACTTGACCCTTGAGTTTTTCATCAGGTATGACTGCTTGTAGAGTGGAGAGTACTTTGTCCCAAGCTTGAGGGGCTGCGCTGTTGTTTTCAGAGCTATTTCTACACAGCAAGCTCTGCCACACCAGCCCTACTCCTCCCTCAAGAACTGCCAACCTGGACTGAACTCAGATCTAAGGTGGCTCTGCACTCCCGCTCAGATGTGCCACTTAATTCCTCCCAGCAGGTGGGCCTGGGACCTGGAAGCAACTGCAGCTGTAGCTCTTTTAGCAGCCTCAGAGCTGCATCACTTCAGCTGCACTTGTGCATTGTTGGACAAACATTTTGGGGGTGATCTGTAGTGGCAACAGACACCTTGCAGGTCATTTTGGTTTGCTCACCATCTAAATGTAAAGTGGGAGAGGTATGCCAGATATGGGCTGAAGGAAGAAATTATGGAGCGCTGATTTAGAAAATTAGGGAATGTTAAGGGCTGGGAAGGTCACCCAGCACAGGCCCCTGCACATTAGGTGAGGAAGGGGCCCAGAAGCCATCCAATATAACCTATACCTCAATCAATCAATAAGCATTGATTAGGCACTTAGTACATGCCACACACTCAGCTAGGTGCTCAGGATACAAAGACAAAACCAAGCCAATCCCTGTTTATGTTCATTTGAAGAAGACCGTACATATAACTACAAATAGAATAAATATAATGAGAATAAATACAAGGTAGTTTGGGAGGGAGGGCACTAGCAGTTAGAGGGGATGGAAATCAGGAAAAGCAACTGGCAGAAGGTGGTTTCTGAGCTGTCTGAAAGAGAGGAATTTCTATGAGGTGGAAGTGAGAAGGAAATGCATTCTAGGCATGGGGTGACAGCCAGTGAAAAGGCATGGAGACCAGACATGGAGTGCTCCATGTGATGAACAGTGAGACCAATTTAGATAGATCCCAGAATATGGGAAGAAGAGTAAGGTATGAGGGCAGAGGGCGGAGCCAAGATGGCAGCTGGGAAGCAGGGACTTGCGTGAGCTCCCACCCAGGTCCCTCCAAACACCTATAAAAATGACTCTGAACAAATTCTAGAACTGCAGAACCCACGAAATAGCCAAGGGAAGCAGGGCGCCAGCCCAGGACAGCCTGGATGGTCGCGGGGTGAGGTCTATTGCATAGAACTGGGAGTGGAGCAGAGCCCAGTGTGAGCCACACCTGTACCAACCAGACTGGCTGCCGGGCGGAACAGGCCCTAGCACCCTGAATCAGTGAGCTGTGGCAGTTACCAGACTTCTCAACCCACAAACACCAAAGACAATAGAGAAGGTTAGTGAGAAAAACTGCAGGGGACAGCCATTCCCCAATTGATGAGCATCCCCTTGATTTCCAATTCTTGGCCACCACAAAAAGAGCTGCTATAGATATTTTTTGTATATATAGGTCCTTTTCCTTTTTTCTTTGACCTCTTTGGGATATAGACCTAGTAGTGATATTGCTGGGTCAAAGGGTATATACAGTTTTATGGCTATATTGGCCTAGTTCCAAATTGGACCAGTTTGCCATAGTGAAGTAGAAGTCTACCAACAGTTCATTAGTGTATCTATTTCCCCTCATCTCCTCTAGTGTTCTGATAGGTGGTACCTTAGAATTGTTTGAAATTGCATTTCTCTAATCAATGGTGATTTAGAACATTTTTTTCATGACTATAAATAGCTTTTATTTCTTCCTCTGAAAACTGTTCATATCCTTTGACCATTTATCAACTAGGGAATGGGTCTTACTTTTATAAATTTGACTTAGTTTCATATGTATTTGAGTAATGAGGCCTTTATCAGAGAAATTTGCTGTAAATTTTTTTGTTATTGTCTCTTGTGCCGTTTAGCAAAGCATAGTTTCCCTGATTATCTCTTTTAATAGGATTATTTTTTTATTTGTCTGGAATATTTCTTAGATTCCTCCTTGTATATCTCTCTTTTCCCTTACCCTTCCCAGAGAGCCATTCCTGATAATAATACTTTATAAAGAAAAATAGAAGAAAAACCCAGCAATTCTGATCAATACATTGAAAAAAAAATCTGACAGTATATGCAGTTTTCCATACCCATGGATCCCTCCCATCTCACCTATGTACCCCTCACCGATGCACAGGAACAGAGGGAGGTATCTTCTTATATCTCTTTTTAGGGCAATTTTGGACCATTCAGTTTTGTTTGTTTTGTGGCCATTGTTCTTCCCACGCATATTGTTGTACTCATTAGGCATATTGCTTTCCTGGTTTTGCTTACTTCAGTTTGAATCAGTTTATGTAAGTCTTTCTGTACTTATGTTCATTTTGTTTCTTACAGAACAGTAATATTTCATTACATAAAAATACCATAATTCATTGATCCATTCCCTAATTGATGCAATGCTTACTTTTGTTTGTAGTTCTTTGTTACCACAAAAAGTGTAGCTATAAATATTTTGGTACATACGGAGATTTTTTTTGGTCAGTGACTTCCTTGTGGTACAAGCCTGACAGTGGATTATCTGGGTCAAGGGATGTAGACATTTTAGTCCCTTTATTTGCATAATTCCAAATTGCTTACCAGTTGATTTCATCAATTTACAGCTCTAAAAACAATGCATTAGTGTGCTTGTCTTTCCACAACCCCTCCAGCATTATTTCTATTTTTTGTTGTCTTAGCCTATTTGCTGGGTATGATGTGAAACTTCAAGGTTATTTTGATGTACATTTCTCTAATTACTAGTGATTTGGAACATTCATATGGTTGGTAATGGTGTGTAATTCTTTTGAGGGCTGTTCGTGATGTAACTTGATTTTTACTGGAGGGATACAACATGGAAACAGGTAAGTAATTACAAGTTATATGGGGCTAAGAATGGGAAAATCAGGAAAGACTTCTGAAGGTGGTGGCTTGGGCTGAGCTTTGACAGAAGCTGAGGGCTGCAAGAGAGATGAAGACTGAGATGATTTTAGTTACGTTGGAGGAGGGATGGGGTTAGGCAGACAGCCTGAATCACAAAATCGGGAAGGATCTCTAAGGCTATGTAGTACAATTCCTACTTAAAGGAATCCCCACTATAGCATACTTAGCGAAAGAGGTAGAATCCACCTCCCCTTAAGGCAACCCATTCCACTTTGGGGCAGCCCTGGTTGTTAGAAAGTTTTGCCTGGCATTGAGCCCTAATTTCCCTCTCTGAAACTTCCACCTGTTACTCCTGGTTCTACCTTCTGGATCTATCCAGAACAAACCTAATCTCTCTTCCACATGACAGTCTGTCAAATATTTGCAAACAGCTCTCATGTCCTCCCCCACACCCTCAGTCTTCTCTTCTCCACGCTAAACATGATTATTAATTTCAATTGATCCTCATATGGCCTGGACTTACCACCTAGGTTCCCCTGCTCTGAATACTTTTCAGCCTATCAATGTCCTTCTTAAATCATGGTGTCTAGAATTGAACCATGGTGCAGAATGATTTGCCTAAGACTTCCAAGGTGGGATTTGAAGCCACTTCCCGTGATTCCAGAACCAATGATCTGCCATTTTGCCTCCCCAAACTGCTGTGGAAGTTACTAGATTTGGCTTTGGCTGGAAAGGATCTTGGGGTCCATTTAGTCCAATCCCCTCATTTTACAGAAAGAGGAAACTGAAAACCCCAAGAAGGAATTGATTTGGTCAAGGTCGAGGAACTGGGACTTTTCTTTCAGAATTCCTTGTTGGTAATTCCTTGTTTTCATTCATGCCCACTGTTGCTGCTGTACATGCCTACGATGAGCTTCTCCATTGCCCTTTGGGTGATCCTCAGCCTCAATTCTTCAGACACAGTAGTGTTCCATGACTCACAGCCATATGTCACTTGGTGCTAAAAAGCTGAGTTGTTGTTATTTATTCATTTATCACAGTCTATTCTCATACATGGGGCTTAGAGAATTGGACCCTGTGGGCCTTTGAGGAGGAGAGAATGATGTCAAGGGTGTCACATTCTCACTCAAAATGAAGGCACATTCCCTGCAAGGCTGTGATGTATTCATAACTAATACCTTCCAGCAGCAGCAGGCTCCCCTTTATCAACTCATTGTTTTGGATTTTATGACGATTCTCCATTGCAGCAAGAGTTGAGATTAGACTGAATACAAGTTTTCCCAAGGGCAAGGGGATTTCCAGCAAGGGTTTCCAGCAAGCATTGAACTTGTCTTCTTAATTATGAAAGAATGTCTAATAACAAAGGAATTATAGAAGGACTAAAGTCAGAGAAGCCCCTCTGGATGACAATTCACATACTCCACACTGTTCTGTATTAGCCAGGGAACAGTAGGAGTTGGTTGCAGGGGAGGGGATGTTAATGCCAGAAAGTGCAGTCCATGAAGAAGCAAAAAATGTCCTAAAGCCAACTTGGTTTTCTTTCATGCCCGCTGAAATGCATGTGTATGTGTGCAGGCACACACACACACACACACACTCCCACCTGACTGTCATCCAGTGACGATCATATGGTGAAACGGGAAAGCAGTTGAAATTGATTGTGTGTAGCCAAAGGAAAGTATAAAAATGGGTCATTTCCCAGGCTATCCTGGCAAAATAATTTTTCCTCTTAAAATACTTAGGTAATGGAATCAAACTTTGGCTTTATTCCCTCTGGCTGTCTCTATATGATCCAAGAAGTGTAGCTGAAAGAGTGCTACATGGAGAATCGCAAGGTCTGAATCCAGATGGCACTTTTGCTATTTACTGTCTGATTAGGCGAGTGAGTTACTTTCTCTCTGTGTGCCTTGCTTTTCTCATCTGTGAAATGAGAGAGTTGGATGATCATTAAGGTCCCTTCTAGGTCTAAAACCTTCTGCTTCTCTGTGATCCAAAACTTTGTACTTTCTCCTTTGCCCTAGCTCGTATCAAGTTGGTTAATCAATAGGCGTGTTGTGTCTACTATGTGCCAGGCCCTGTGCCAGGCTCTGGGGATAGGTGGATAAAGAAGTAAGTGCTTACTGTGTGCCAGACAATATATGGTGCTTCGGATGCAATGCAGGCAAGACAGTATCTGCCCTCAAAGGAGCTTACGATCTAAAGGGAGAAGACAACACATAAAAGGGAGGCAGAAAGGTTTGGGGTGCTACCTGAGTAGAGTTTGGAGCTGGTGGCTGGGAAGTGACAAGGAACCCTGGTTCTGGGCAAGATAAGGCTAAGTTCCCTATGGGAGCCCAATGTTTATTAAGTGTCTACTCTATTCCAGGAACCTTGCCAGGCTATGGGTACAAATGTGATAAATAGGCCCTGACCATAAAGAGTTGACATTCTAATGGAGCAGACGGCAGGTACACATAGAAGTGTATGCAGAAGGTGATGTCTGTGCTACATCTTCCAGGCAGAGAGGGACTCTCAGAGGTGGGAGTGAAGAGGAGGTATATTCCAGGCATGGAGGGTGGCTCATGAATACAAGTGTCCATTGTTAGCAATGCGAGTAGTGATTTTAGCTCCCCATCTATCAGAGGGCCATTTCAAGAGGAAATAGGGCAAATCAGAATGGCTTATTCCCAGAGTCATACATGGTTCTGTTTTTCATGAAAACCTTTTTCTGGTGCCTCATTAGGACATGCAGTTGACTCTCAAAGACTGTGTTGGGGAACCTAAGCTCTGACAGTTTGTACCTCAATGGAAAAACTTGGGGTGTGGGACTAAGTGAGTGAGTGTGTGTGTGTGTATGTATGTATGTATGTATATGTGTGCATGTGTAGGTTGTACCTCAATGGAGAAGCTTGGGGTGTGGGACTGAGTGTGTGTGTGTGTATGTATGTGTGTATGTATATGTATGCGTGCATGTGTGCATGTTCGGTGTCCCAAGGCCACCAGCCTCAGTCCAGGTCAGCCACAAGGTTGGTTGTTCAGCCAAACAACTCTCAAAGGCAGATTGACCAGCGTTATAGAGGGCTTGTGCTCCATGTCAGTGGAAGGACCACAGTCATAATCATAGATCTTTGGAATGTTACTGTGCATAGGTTTCTCAGATCCGACCAGAAGAAGCAGTGTTTGCACCAATTCTGATTTTCATTTTTATATATATTGCAGTACTTCCATTCATCAAGATATGATTACCAGTGAAGAGGAGAAAATGGGGCCACATTATTTCATTTAGAATTTAGCTCAATATAACACCCGTGTACTACATGTGTGTATATATGTACATATATGTATCCAGACACACATGCATGCTTCAGCCCTTTAATGAGCTGTGATTTCATCAGGTTGGGTATTCCTTCCATGATGCAGACCTTAACCTCTCCAGGTCTTGGTAGATGGCAGGCAGTGATGGATGGCACTGAGCTCTGGTGCCTTAGATATTAAGCATTTCAGACCAGGACCTATCTTGTCTCATGGGGACTTCTAAAGTTATGACACCTCATTCCTTGATAGAAAAAAGACTGTTTTCTATGTATTGAAAATCTCTCTCTCCAGTGTTAATTAAATCCAAACTGATTTAATAAAGAAATTCATCTTACTTGGAGTGTGCAATTCAAGTTAGTGCAAAGGCTTGTGTCAAGTACCCTGACGGGCTGGATTAAAAAGTTATACGAAGTCATCATTGAAACCAGTGAATTGGATGATATCATCCACATGGGAGATGCACAGCACATGTCAAGTTGGTTATTGTAGGAACATGGAAAAAGCGGATGCTTTGAGATAATTCTGGTCTTTTGCCTTTTCATATCCTTGGGGGAGGGATTAAAGAGGGTTTTTGTTTTTCATTTTAGCCATCCTGTAGTCAGAACTCATTGACCACGGGCAGTGTTGTTGTAGCTAGTCTGTCACCAGCACCAGCTAAGTGCCCACTCTGTACAAGTCAGTTCTGGTGAGAGAGGAGGAGAGAGAGGCAGTAGGGCTGGTGATGATAATGATGACGATAGGTGGGGCAAACTATCACAAGGAGGAATTTAAGATGCCCCCTGTCCCTTGGCTTGATACAGTGTCCAAAATTCCCCTATTCCCTGACTTAGATGAAGACTTGAGTTTTCTGTTGGGCATTTTTTCCCATTAGGATGCTGTACACTGTTCATGATCACAATGACGAGGGGATCTAGAAATCATGTCCTATGACAACCAGCTGAAGGAACTAGGGATGTTTAGCCTGGGGAGCAAGGGCTCAGGGGGACCATGATACCTGTCTTCATATACCTGAGGGTTTGTTGAATGGAAGAGAGATAAGGTTTGTTCTGCATGTTCGCAGAGGGCAGAAAGAACAGAGAGTAGTGGGGGGAGGAGGGAGAGGTAGTTGATTAGAAAGAGGCATATTTAAGCTTGATGTGAGGACACACTTCCTAACTGCATTGTCCTAAAGTGGGATGGGCAGTGGTCTTAGTCCTCCCCCTCCTCCCCCCCCTCCCTTCCTTCCTCTCTCTCTCCCTCCCTCCCTTTCTACCTCTCTCTCCTCTCCCTCTCTCCCTCCTGCATTAACAGTTGTTGGAGATGTTACAGAAGGGATCCCATTTTGAGATGATGAGATTCTGGCATAAACTCTCCAAGAGTCCTGCATTAGAAAGCAGATGCTCCAGGGAACACCAAGATATTGTTAGTCATTAACACCTTAGTATAATAATAAATCTAACCACCATTGATGTAGCACTTCAAAGTTTGGAATGAGTATTAAAGACATCTCATTTGAACCTTGCAACAACCCTTTGAGCACCAGTGGGATTACAGGTGTTTTGAGCCTCTTTTGAAAGATGAGGAAGTTGAAGCTCAAAGAGATCAGGTTCTGGGGTCAGGATCACACAGTGGCCAGTTTAGCCCTCTCTTCACTACTTCTGTGCTACCTCCTTCCTGCCTAGCTTAAAATTTATCAAATTGCTTTTCTCTGTGACAGTCAACAGGACCTTGCAGCATTGGGAGTTTTTACAGAAGTGAAGAGGGAGACATTTGTCTGCAGAAGCCAGGCCTGAGCTCAGGGCCATAGGAGGTGTGTTGTCTATTGAAGTCAGACTGCAGAGAGTGCTACAGGCTTCCAGGCAGGGTCATAAGAACATAGATGAAGATCTAACAAAAGTAACTGAGAAGGAGTCAGGAAGAGAACCATGAGAGAATAGTGTCAACAAAAATCCTGAGAGGAAAGAGTATCCAGGAAGATTCATAGATTTGGAGTTGGAACGGATTTTCTAGTTCAGAGTCTAACCCATTCACTTTCTGGATGAGGGATCTGAGGCCTAGAATGGTTGTAACTTGTCCAGGGTCACAGTTTATACATGTAGAAGGTGAAATTTGAACTCAGCTTTTCCTTCCTCTGAGTCCAGTGCTGTATCTACTATCCCATGATGCCTTATGAATCGAGGTCAAGAAATGTTCAGGTCCAAATTGAATGGAACACAGCACAACAGCCAGTGGTTACAGCCCATCTTCCACTGTGGTTTGTAGGGAGCACCCATATATGGGTCAGATTGGTCAGGAAGTAAGACTCTAAAACACAGAAGGGCACAGTTTGGGAAGTTGTATGTCAATGATGATTGCAAGCAGCTAGTGGTCCTTAGAGAGTGGGAGAGTGAGAATTTGTTGGTATTTATTCCAGACTTTCTTTGGCAGAGGTGTGAAATACACGAAGCACCCCAGAGTGCATCAGAACCATGTTATTGTGTAATTGGGAAATATTTAACAAAATAAATGGAAGTATAGTAGAACACAGAGAATGTCAATATGTGATTTTCTAAGTGAACATGCAGCCTGCTGGTATCCTTATGTTTAATGAATGGCCCCTGCTCCTATTTGACACCATTTCTGTAAACTTTTTCCACTCGAGACTACTTCAGTGCTTCTTAACTTGTGGGTCATGACCCCATATGAAGTCATGACCCATAGTTTAAGAAGCGCTGCTCTAATGGACAAAACCACCATATCTGAAGGACCCAATCCAATCCAGGGAGCATTATTAATGCTAGGCATTATGTGGGGCACTGAAGATGCAAAGACAGTAACCATAAACAGTCCTTGACTTAAAGGGGCTTAGAGTCTAGTGGGAGTGGGAAATGAATGTCTGAATACTTGATAATTTATGGAGTGAATGAACACTAATAGCTAAGGGAATCAGGAAAAGCTTTTTGTCAGAGATGGCACATGACCTCAGTCTTGAAAGGAGGTGGAGGTTTCAAGAGGCAGAGGTGAGGAGATCTAGCCTGAGGAACAGCAAGAAGGCCAGTTGGGTTGGACTGTACTGTATATGAAAAGGATTAATCTGCCATAAGCTGTGAAGGTAGGCTGGAGTCAAACTGTGAAGAGCTTGTGAAGGTGCCACTCACTGGAAAGGGATGCTGTGTACTTCTGGAACACCGCAATTTCTCCAGCCTTCTTTAGCTTTGATGAAATCTTATACATAGCCATCCAACTCTCCCCTCTGATTTTGTCCTCACCAAGCAACCTTCTGATTATTCAGAGTGCAATTATCAAAGAAAGAGAAAAGAACCTCCCTGTTGGCAGCCTCAGCTAGTGGAAAGAACGTGAAATTTGAAGTATAAATCTTAGTTCTGCTGCTCTGTTTGTAGCTCTGTGGCCTCAGATAAGTAATTTCCCCCTCTAGGCTTCAGTTTCCTCCATTGTAAAATGAGGGGGTTGGACCCAGTGATTGCTCTCATCCCTTCTAGGTCTAGCTCCTTTGATCCCTAGCTTTTTCTTTCTGTGGTTCTTGGGTGGCACACGTAAAAATGATTTCAGGTAGAATTAGTCTCAAGACAATGAGAGACAATATTTAGGCTTGCTATAGGCCCCACCAGCATTGCCCATATCCTCACTGTGTTATAGATGAAACCCAGGAGACATGTAGACTGTGTTCATATTCCTTCTGGATTTATCCTTGCATAGGAATTTGGTTTCAGGTGTGACTGTCCACACCACAAGAACTGGGCCTGGAGTCCACATGGTAGCACTTTGCCATTGAGTTCTGTGGTGGGCAAGTCCAGATGCAAATGCAGTTGTCCATGCACCCTATTCAAAAGGATCCAGATGTTGTGCATACGGATGCAAATCTCCTCAGAATCTCCCTGTCCCCTCAACTCTTGAGGATGGTGCTAGTCCTGGTTGGAACATCTGGAGAAGCGTTCAGCACAATTGTCACTGTATTGTCAAAAGCCCTGCTTTGGAGCTGATTCAGTAATGTCAGTCTTATTAGTGGCAGTAACTCTGATTTCATTATACAGCTAGAAGATTAAAGTGAGGAGGCATTATAATTTTTAAAATTAAAGGAAATATCTGGTTTGGGTCAATTTGACTAGATTACTTTAATTGGAAAGAACTGGTATACTGTTCTCTTTGAAGTTTTCCACTGCCCTTCATTGATGATTAGCTTGAAGATGATATGATGCACCGGTATTTCCAGAGCAAAACTCTCTTGCTTACTGAGAAAAAAACCAAGAGGGGCTGCTTGTAGGTTTCTTAGTTTTCTCATGCTCCATGTCCACCATTTGTTATGAAGACTTACTGCAAGGTGCTGTTCAACGTGTTCAATGAGCCTAACTCAGTATCATCTTGCAGATAGGCTCACCACCCTGAGGGCCTGGAAGTTGTACTTCATTTATTTCTCAGCTTTGCACAGAAGTCTTAGACTTGAGTAATTTGTCCCTGATGAAAGGTCCTTAGTGAACAGCAGCCACCTATGCTTAGAGGGTGTATAAACTAGTAAAAAGCAAGGTGTCTGTTGTTTGGATCTACCAATTTACATCAAAGCCTCATGCATCTGGTATTACCTTGGAGTGGGAACACCCTTCACCAATACAGATTACAACCTCTCTGTGATTCTTCTCACTATCTAGAACAGTGCTTCTGAAGGGGTTGTGAGTGGCAAAAGTTTAAGAGGCCCTGATCTAGGACAGTGGAGTAGCCGTGTTTGGGTTCTAATATCACAGCCTTGGATATAAAGAAAAGAGAAATAGCACTGCAAAGAACAAGGACAGGAAAAGGAAGTCTGCTAGAGGCAACACACTTGTGAAGGCATTGAGGTACTCAGGGATTGGAAAAAATATTGGGCAATTGTGGGAACATCAACAAGTGTCCAGCTGTGTGTCTACTTTCCTATCTTTATAAAAGCATTATGATGACCTCCTTACACTTCAAGGGTACCCTTGATGAGGGTATGAGGAGGAGGCAAGGATACTTTTGCAAGTGATATTCCATGACAGACCCTGTCTTCTCCTATGGCTCTTCTCCCATGCACATATCAAAATTCTACAAGATTCTTTGAAAGCTAGAACAACAAAGATAACCTTTCTCAGTGATCCTGTGATTGTTAATATCAGACCAGGCATAAAAAATGCACGTCAAAGGTGTTCTCCACTGTCATGGAGGAGATCCAGCATAGGATTCCAAGCCCAAGAGGGATTCCCTATAGAGGGTGAGGTGCTCCAGATGTTCCTGTTTGTGGATGACATCGTGCTGATTGCATCAAGCCCCAGAACACTGCAGAGCCTCCTGGATGAGATCCATAAACACTCAAAAAAAGTTTGGCCTAATTCATCCAGGAAAAACCAAGTGAATAAAAGATGCCTGTTGTCCAGACTTTGATATGAAGTTGGATGGACAACCTGTAGAGCTTATCCATCAGTACACATATCTTGGACAGATGCTGCAAATGGACAGTGATTTGGGCCTTGAATTGAATAAGCTAGATTGCCTTTGGGAAATAGCGGTGTTATTTTAATGACCCCAAGCTTCTCTCTGAAACAAACCCCCTCTTTTTAATACCGGTATTCTTCCAGTGATGTTGTGTAACACTATAGTCTCTAAAGGATTGAAACTGAAAATCACCCAGAGGTCACTGGAAAGGCACAGGGTGGGTGTGAGCAAGTTGCAAAACATTACAGAAAAGGAATTATAAAAGAGAAGCAATGTAAAGGATGTCATCAAACATATAAATGATTGAAAAATAAGGTTGGCTGGTCACATGGCAGGAGTGGGAGATAACAAATGCATAGTTGCTAGTATCCTTGTGATGTCAAGAGAACCAAGGAACTCATTGGTTAGGTACCCTCCCCCCAGTTTATGGGACAATGTGGGCAAGAGTCTCATTGAAAGGTTGTCATCTATACTGAACTTCTCTCACCTAATTGCCAAATATAATGAACTTGTCTCAGGCTCCACCCTTTTTTAACCTCTTTGCAGCGTTAGACGTTGTTGACGACTTTGTCAATATGATATAATGGATAGGTCCCTGTACCTGAAGCCAGGATGATTCTGTCTCAGCTATTTACTAGCTATGTGACTCTGTACCTCAGTTTCCTTATCTATAAAATGAGAGGATTGGCCTCTAAGGTCTCTTCTACCTCTAAATCTATGATTCTTCTTAGATACTCGTTTTTCTCTGATTTTTTGTGACACTGCTTTCTCCTTGTTCTTCTACCTGTCTGACAACTTTTCAGTTTCTTTTGCTTTGCTTGGGTCCTGGTCGTTGACTATGAGTGTCTTCGAGGGCTCTCTCCTAGGCCCTGTTGTCTTTTTTCTCTGTCCTCTTACTTGGGGATCTCATCAGCTCCCATGGGTTCCGTTATCATCTTTATGCAGGTGATTACCAGACTTATGTATCCAGCCCTATTTTTCTCTACAGAGATCCAGTCCTGAATCACCGGCGACCTGTTGGACCTCTCAAATTGGATGTCTTGGAGATGTCTCTAACTCGATTTGTTCAAAACTGAACTCATTTTCTTCCAGAACTCTTCCTCTTTCAAGCTTCCCTGATGCTGTCAAGAGTACCACCATATGATAAAGGAGTTATTTCTCAAATATATAGGGAACTGAGTCAAATTTATAAAAATAAGAGACATTACCCAGTTGATAAATGGTCAAAGGATATGAACAGTTTTCAGAAGAAGAAATGAAAGCTATCTATAGTCATATGAAAACTAAATTATTATTTATTAAAGAAATGCGCATTCAGAACCACTCTGAGGTACCACCTCACACCTATCAGTTTGGCTAATGTGACAGAAAAAGAAAATGAAAAATTTTGGAGGGAATGTGGAAAAATAGGTATGCTAATGCACTTTGGTGGAGTTGCGAACTGGCCTAATTATTCTGGAGAATAATTTGGAGCTATGCCCAATGGGTTATAAAACTGAATACCCTTTGATCTAGCAAATACCACTACTAGGTCTGTACCCCAAAGAGTTCAAAGAAAAAGGAAAAGGACGTATATATAAAAACAATTTCTAGCAGCTCTTTTTGTGGTGGCAAAGAATTGGAAACTGAGGGGATACCCATAAGTTGGGGAATAGGTGAACAAGTTGCATATGATTGTGATGGACTACTGTTGTACTATAAGAAATGATGAACAGGATGCTTTCAGAAAAAACCTGGGAGGTTCTATAGGAACTGATGCAGAGTGAAGTGAACAGAACCGGGAGGTCGTTGTACATAGTAATAGCAATATTATAATGATGGTCAACTGTGAAAGATGTATCTACTCTGATCAATACAGTGATCCAAGATCCATACAGTTCTGAAGGACTCGTGAGTAAAAATGCTATCTACCTCCAGAGACAGAACTGATAGACTCTGAGTGCAAA